>NC_134239.1:132388010-132688010 GCF_965152275.1 Natator depressus
CTGCTGCCTAGCCACTCGGTCCTTAGTCTGTAGCAGTGCACAGGATTCTTCCATCCTAAGTGCAGGACTCCGCACTTGTCCTTGTTGAACCTCATCAGATTTCTTTTGGCGCAATCCTCTAATTTGTCTAGGGCCCTCTGTATCTTATCCTACCCTCCAGCGTATCTAGTTCTCCTCCCAGTTTAGTGTCATCTGCAAACTTGCTGAGGGTGCAATCCACGCCATCCTCCAGATCATTAATGAAGATATTGAACAAAACCAGCCCCAGGACTGACCCTTCGGGCGCTTTGCTTGAAACCGGCTGCCAACTACACATGGAGCCATTGATCACTACCCGTTGAGCCCAACGATCTAGCCAGCTTTCTATCCACCTTATAGTCCATTCATCCAGCCCATACTTCTTTAACTTGCTGGCAAGAATATACTGTGGGAGACCGTGTCAAAAGCTTTGCTAAAGTCAAGGAATAACATGTCCACTGCTTTCCCCTCATCCACAGAGCCAGTTATCTCATCATAGAAGGCAATTAGATTAGTCAGGAATTGACTTGCCCTTGGTGAATCCATGCTGACTGTTCCTGATCACTTTCCTCTCCTCTAAGTGCTTCAGAATTGATTCCGTGAGGATCTGCTCCATGATTTTTTCAGGGACTGAGGTGAGGCTGACTGGCCTGTAGTTCCCCGGATCCTCCTCCTTCCCTTTTTTAAAGATGGGCACTACATTAGCCTTTTTCCAGTCATCCGGGACCTCCCCCAATCACCATGATTTTTCAAAGATAATTGCCAATGGCTCTGCAATCACATCCGCCAACTCCTTTAGCACCCTTGGATGCAGTGCACCGGGTCCCATGCACTTGTACTCATCCTTTATCCTTCTTCCCATCTGGGAGACTGTTCATGGAAGTTCCTAGAGGCACCGGGGGGAACACGTGTGAGCCTCGTCTGAGGAAGATTTACAAATAAGTTTCTATTCCGCGGAGGCTTCCTTGGGTAGGAAGGTGCCACTCAGCCAGTTCCCACACAATTCCTTAGTTATAAATCTCTCATTTTATTTGGGGGAACTGCCATGATTGCCTATTCGAGAATAATCATTTGAACACTGCTCATCCTTTCCCTCTCTACTTCTGGGATTCCTTGCTCGCTGCTTCCCACAAGTAACAAATGAGACTGAATGTAACAGACACAGCACAATATCAGGTAAGAAATTTCTCATTTTTTGCATGACTTTTCTCTGAATTCAACCCACCCTGGTAGTCTGGTAAATGACTTGAATAAATTGAAAATCTTCTCTGAAGAGAGCCTTCGACATATACTCTCTTAATGAGAATTTAATACATTGTCAAGGTGTCTTAATGCTACTGACTGGCTGGTTGCTGGAGACTTTCTGCAGCTGTGGAAAAAATCTTCTTCTGGCTGAACTCAAGGGTAGAGCCCAGTCCCGCACCACTGGACTATCTCTGAACTCCACAGGAGGTAGGCCTTAGCCCATGAGTGACCAATGAGGAGAGAAGCTGCAACAGAAAGGAAATTACCTTTATCAGGGAACATGGTATGAGAAATTCCATGACTCCTGTCCTCTCCACTCCACCAGCTCAGACATGCCCCTTAACTTCTTTTTCCATGTCACCATTACAAACACTCTCTTCCCAAGACAATAGTATGGACCCAGCCCTCTCCACATTCAAATCCTCCTCCTGCAGGTCCCCTCATACGGTGATACCTAAAAGGAACTAGCTGGCTGATAATGGCAAGGAGGAGTAACTGAGCATAATCTGTACACCTAAAAGGAACGATACATTTAAAATCCCCATGTGTGTTATCAGACATGGCACGGCCAAGGTGTGGCCAGTGACCCCTTGACCACTTCACTGATATGTTCTGCTTTTATTCCCTATTTCTGGTTCTTTTAGACTGTGAACTCTTTGGGGCAGGAGCCAGGCCTCCTTTTATGCTTTTTTCAGCATTTGGAACATGGTGGATGCTACTGGACACAAACTGCTAAATTGTATTTATCTGGCTATTAACCCTTGAGAATAAGACTTTGCTGACTGCAGCTGCTTTTTTCTATTCAGTTATTGCACCAGATTACAGGAATTAAGCTAGCAGGCGTTTACTATAGCAATCGAGGAAATTGTTTTGAAGGTTTTCCCGGCAATTGTTCCATTTTTCCCCCTTCTCCACCTCCCCCATTTTCATGTTTATACCTTTAGGGCAGGAGAAGCAGTTGCAGGGGTAACCTTGGTTGCCTTGCACAGTATTGTAAGAACACTAATGACAAATGATTACCGCTTTGTCCTGTGCCCCTGGACTTTAAAAAACCTATGAGTTGAGTAATCCAAACCATCGAATGATTAGTACAGAACTGTTTTACAGTGAACAATAGCCCAAAAATGAAGTCACAGGAGGAAAGGAGTCTATGGCAATGATCGTAAAATGCTCAGGGAGATTAGAGAGAACAAAAACAGAAAACCCAATAATAATGGGGGATTTACACTATCCCTATATTGACTGGGTATATGTCCCCTCAGGATAGGATGCAGAGAGAAAACTTCTAGACACTTCACTGCTTCTTGGAGCAGCTAGTCCTGGAACCTACCAAGGGGGAGGCAATTCTTGATCTGGGCAAAGAGGGGAATGAAGTGAGCTGTAGCTCACGAAAGCTTATGCTCAAATAAATTGGTTAGTCTCTAAGGTGCCACAAGTCCTCCTTTTCTTTTTGTGAATACAGACTAACACGGCTGTTACTCTGAAACCTGTCATTATGCAAGGCACTGCATTTAGCCGTATGGAGTGGAAATCTATCAACTGCATGAAAAAACTCGTACAGATACAGACAGACATCATCTTCCTTTCCAAATGCAAACAGATGGACATCGTACCAAAAGGACTGAAGGTAAAAAATCCATTACAATCTACATACCACACAGGCTATGCTGACAGCTTGTGCCACACGCTCTCAAAGAAACTGCGGAATCACCTGATCAACATCCTCTACAGCAAACCAGGAAAGATTAAGAATGAGCTCTCAAAACTGGATACTCTCATAAAAAACCAACCTTCCACACAAACTCCCTCGTGGCTGGATTTTACTAAAACTAGACAAGCCATTTACAACGCACACTTTGCTTCTCTACAAAAGAAAAAGGACACTAAACTTTCTAAACTACTACATGCTACAAGGGGCCACAGCAATGGTTCCCTCAACCCACCCAGCAATATTGTTAACCTATCCAACTATACTCTCAGCCCAGCAGGAGCAGCTGTCCTATCTCGGGGCCTCTCCTTCTGCCCCTCCACCCCCACGAACATGATACAGTTCTGTGGTGACCTAGAATCCTATTTTCGACGTCTCCGACTCAAGGAATATTTCCAAAATACCTCTGAGCAACATACTAATCCACAGAGACCTCCCTACCAAGACTACAAAAAGAAGGATTCTAGGTGGACTCCTCCTGAAGGTAGAGACAGCAGACTGGACTTCTACATAGAGTGCTTCCGCCGATGTGCACGGGCTGAAATTGTGGAAAAGCAGCATCACTTGCCCCATAACCTGAGCCGCGCAGAACACAATGCCATCCACAGCCTCAGAAACAACTCTGACATCATAATCAGAAAGGCTGACAAAGGAGGTGCTGTTGTCATCATGAATAGGTCGGAATATGAACAAGAGGCTGCTCGGCAGCTCTCCAACACCACTTTCTACAAGCCATTACCCTCTGATCCCACTGAGAGTTACCAAAAGCAACTACAGCATTTGCTCAAGAAACTTCCTGAAAAAGCACAAGATCAAATCCGCACAGACACACCCCTGGAACCCCGACCTGGGATAGTCTATCTACTACCCAAGATCCATAAACCTGGAAATCCTGGGCGCCCCATCATCTCAGGCATTGGCACCCTGACAGCAGGATTGTCTGGCTATGTAGACTCCCTCCTCAGGCCCTACGCTACCAGCACTCCCAGCTACCTTCGAGACACCACTGACTTCCTGAGGAAACCACAATCCATCAGTAATCTTCCTGATAACACCATCCTGGCCACAATGGATGTAGAAGCCCTCTACACCAACATTCCACACAAAGATGGACTACAAGCCGTCAAGAACACTATCCCCGATAATGTCACGGCTAACCTGGTGGCTGAACTTTGTGACTTTGTCCTTACCCATAACTGTTTTACATTTGGGGACAATGTATACCTTCAGATCAGCGGCACTGCTATGGGTACCCGCATGGCCCCACAGTATGCCAACATTTTTATGGCTGATTTAGAACAACGCTTCCTCAGCTCTCGTCCCCTAACGCCCCTACTCTACTTACGCTATATTGATGACATCTTCATCATCTGGACCCATGGAAAAGAAGCCCTTGAGGAATTCCACCATGATTTCAACAATTTCCATCCCACCATCAACCTCAGCCTGGTCCAGTCCACACAAGAGATCCACTTCCTGGACACTACAGTGCTAATAAACAATGGTCACATAAACACCACCCTATACCGGAAACCTACTGACCGCTTTTCCTACCTACATGCCTCCAGCTTTCACCCTGACCACACCACACGATCCATCGTCTACAGCCAAGCTCTGCGATACAACTGCATTTGCTCCAACCCCTCAGACAGAGACAAACACCTACAAGATCTCTATCAAGCATTCTTACAACTACAATACCCACCTGCGGAAGTGAAGAAACAGATTGATAGAGCCAGAAGAGTTCCGAGAAGTCACCTACTTCAGGACAGGCCTAACAAAGAAAATAACAGAACGCCACTAGCCGTCACCTTCAGCCCCCAACTAAAACCCCTCCAACGCATTATTAAGGATCTACAACCTATCCTGAAGGATGACCCAACACTCTCACAAATCTTGGGAGACAGGCCAGTCCTTGCCTACAGACAGCCCCCCAACCTGAAGCGAATACTCACCAACAACCACATACCACACAACAGAACCACTAACCCAGGAACCTATCCTTGCAACAAAGCCCGTTGCCAACTGTGCCCACATATGTATTCAGGGGACACCATCACAGGGCCTAATAACATCAGCCACACTATCAGAGGCTCGTTCACCTGCACATCCACCAATGTGATATATGCCATCATGTGCCAGCAATGCCCCTCTGCCATGTACATTGGTCAAACTGGACAGTCTCTACGTAAAAGAATAAATGGACACAAATCAGATGTCAAGAATTATAACATTCATAAACCAGTCGGCGAACACTTCAATCTCTCTGGTCACGCAATTACAGACATGAAGGTCGCTATCTTACAACAAAAAAACTTCAAATCCAGACTCCAGGGAGAAACTGCTGAATTGGAATTCATTTGCAAATTGGATACTATTAATTTAGGCTTAAATAGAGACTGGGAGTGGCTAAGTCATTATGCAAGGTAGCCTATTTCCCCTTGTTTTTTCCTACCCCTCCCCCGATGTTCTGGTTAAACTTGGATTTCTGCTGGAAATGGCCCACCTTGATTATCATGCACATTGTAGGGAGAGTGGTCACTTTGGATGAGCTATTACCAGCAGGAGAGTGAGTTGGGGGGGGGGGCGGAGGGTGAGAAAACCTGGATTTGTGCTGGAAATGGCCCAACTTGATTATCATACACATTGTAAGGAGAGTGATCACTTTAGATAAGCTATTACCAGCAGGAGAGTGGGGTGGGAGGCGGTATTGTTTCATGGTCTCTGTGTATATAATGTCTTCTGCAGTTTCCACAGTATGCATGAGGTGAAGTGAGCTGTAGCTCACGAAAGCTTATGCTCAAATAAATTGGTTAGTCTCTAAGGTGCCACAAGTACTCCTTTTCTTTTTGCGAATACAGACTAACAAGGCTGTTACTCTGAAACCTGCTCAGTAATAGTAACCATCAGGTAATCAAGTTTAACATCCTTATAGAGGACAAAATACCAAAGGAAACCCACCAGAGTAACGTTCAGCATCAAAAAGGGGAACTACACATAAACTAGGAGGTTAGTTAAATGGAAATTAAAAGGAATGGTCTGAAGAGTGAAATTCCTGCAAGCTGCAGGAAACACTATATTGACAAATGAGACTTGAGAGAGAGACCCAAATTAAATGCATACCCCAAATAAAGAAACAGTAAGCGGGCCAAACCATGCCACCCTGGCCAAACAGCAGAGTCAGATCAGGCTGCTGTTGCTCCGAGCCTCAGGGCGGTGCTGCATCGGGGAGACGGAGCAAGGGAGATTCTCCGCTCCCGCTCATGCTTCCTTTGAGACATGACCGGGTGCCCAGTCGTTACTGCTACTGACACCAGCGGCAAGCCCAATGTCAGGTGTGTGTTTTTCCCCCGACACCACGCCATAGAAAGGCAGCTGTATGGTTCACCGTTTGCACAGCTGCCTTCAGAAACAGGCTGCCAAGAGGTGGAGTCTCCATCACTGGCAATGGCTCTGTCAAGAGGTGAATGTTGTTCTCAAAGTGATGCGCTAGTTCAAACAGGAATTAATGCAGAGATATCCTGTATACTGTGCTCTGCAGGAGCTCAGGCCTGCGAATCTCTGAGCAGCGGGAGGCCAGAGCAGTACAGAGAGGAGTGATGTCCTCGGTTCACCGTGGCTGCACTCCCCTCACTGGTCCTTTGTGCTTGAAGGGCAGACAGACAGACATGTCAGCCCCTCCCATAAATCATGAGATCTGCACAGAGATCATGAGACTTAACCAATGTGAGGTTCTTTTCTTTTCCTTCTGGTTTCTGAGCTGCTAGGGTGCATTCAGGTCATGTTTCCAGGCATTTCTCTGCATCTACGAGGGCTAGAAACTTACTTCTGTCAGAGAAAGCTGAGATTCTTTGAGGATCATGTGACTCCAGGAGCTGGGGATTTTTAAAAAAAAAAACAAATGTGCAACTTGCAATACATGATGAGTTGGAAACTGTGGGTCTTGTTCTGTGCTCTCCGCCGGTTTATTTGCAGCGGGCTGTATGTGTCCCATTGTTCTTTAGAACTTTTTCATTAGCTATCATACAAAAGGCCTTGGCTAGACTCTCAGATATAATTCCTCATATTGAGTAGGGCCTTGCTCCAGAATCTGACCCTTTGAGGCCAACGGGGTCCCTTGTGGTGTAAGGTGTCACCCAGCTGCCATACACGTGTGAGGTGTGCATTATTAACAACCATGTTTACTATGGTAGTACCAAAGGAGCCCCATGGTGCCAGGCACTGTACAAACACCGGGTAGCAGACAGCCCCTGCCCTGAAGCTTATGGTGTAATGTGACCAGACAGATCTGGGGTGGGGGAAGGAGCAGGGCCCTCCAGCAGAGGGAATAGTCTGGTGGCAGCAAGGGACATGTTCATGCCATGATCATTGTTGGGTGAGAGGGGGATTGGCTACGTTGAAAGAGAAGCTCAGGTGGGGAGGTTTAAGGGAAGGAGGTGGGTTGGGGAGGGGGATAAGAGGGGCAGGTGTGGAATGAAGCTGAGGTGAAGAGACTGTGGGGATTGGAGCAAAAAGTAAATTGGCACCAGTCAGAGACAGTCCAATGAAAGTCACAGACAGTACTCTACATGTCCAGAAGGCCCGGCTTTGGCTGCTTCTGACCAACCAGCTGGCGTCTCTGGCTAGTTCCTTGCTGTAGTGTTTCCTCAAGACCACATTGTGGTGAGAGGGAGAGAAGAAGAGAAGTAAGGTAGCCCCTGGGTCCTGGTTTTTCCCAGAGTTCGGAGGGATCACCCTGCACAATTCTGGATCTGTGGGTGCTGAGGGGAGGCTGGGCTGCATTTTAGCCCCCAGCAACTGGCTGGTGGGTCTTGCTTACACACTCAGGGTTTATCTGATCACCAGACTCAGGGTCTGGAAGGAGTTTTCCCTCAGGCCAGATTGGCTGGAACTGTGGAGGTTTTGCCTTCCTCTGCAACCTGGGGCATGAATTAATTGATGAGATCATCTGGGTACATCTCTCCTAATCCATTCCCTGCCATCGCAGGGGCTTGGGCACTGGTGGCCCCTTGGTCTCTCCTGTTCTGCCCATGGCACACAATCTCGTTTCTAAAGGGCTGAAACATTTTGGTTTCAATAAGTTGTTAGGTAACTGGGTGTCTTGGGGACTAGGGGTAACCGGGTGAAATGTAACGGCCCATGACGTACAGGAGATCAGCCAAGATATCCTGACGGCCTCCTCTAGACTCAAAATCTATGAAACTAGGAAATAATCCTAAATAGAAACCTGTGAAATTTCCTTGTAACAGTGAAACTCTAGTGTGCATGCAACATCCCGGTGAGTGGGGAAGTGCTCATGCTGTCTTTGCGGACCACGCTTTCCAATGTAGACATGTAATTGTTCACATGCCTAATATAGACATCCAAACACCCAGTGCCTGATGCAAGCTGTTGGTGTGCTCACCTGAATAGTTATTAATTATATGTATTATCACAGTGTCTAGGAGCCATAGTCCTAGACCTGGACCTCAGTGTGCTAGGCACTGTACAAACACAGAACAAAAAATACCCTAGTCAGGCACTCACTTGGCCATGTGCGTGCCCAAATAAATTTTCAACCATGAAGATAATTGTTCCAATGGTTAATTTGCCAAGGGTTGTGCTGTATTCTCCATCACTGACAACTTTTAAATCAAGATAGAATGTTTTTCTAAAAGCTCCGCTCCAGGAATAATTTGGGGGAAGTTCTCTGGCTTTTGTTATTCAGGAGGTCAGAGTAGATGATCACAATGTCCCTTCCAGCCTTGGAATCTGGATCTATGAAAATTCCCCAACTGATCATAAATTAGGCATTTGAGGGTGCAGGTGAACCAATGTGCACATGGCTCTGTTTTTTGAATCACCTTTCTTCTGCTATATAAAATGTGAAGACTGCTTTATATTAGTAAATCAGTAACAGCTATTGCTTGCTTCTGAATGTGAATAGTGACACAACTGCTCTTATAAATGAGTGTGCTAGCAAAATGTCCAATGCCCTGGCATTCCAAATTTCACGGAGCTTGAGCTCTCAAACAATGGGTCACTGATCCATTGCACTGGGTCACTGACCCAGTGCAGCCGACTGTTTGACAACACTAGCAGTTTGTTCTTAAAAATGTTCAAGAGACCAAGTAACCAAACTTAGCCAAATTCCTTGTCAAAGGACAGAGCAGTGCAATACAAAAAGGAAACCCACATATCCTCCTTCCGGGAAGCAATTATTATTTTGCAGCATGTTCCCCTTACACAGGTATGCTTTGAAGATGTAAAATCACCCTTTAAATACTGCTAGCTGAAATGCACAAGTTACAAAACTGTTTATACGTCACTAAAATCCAACCACCGGTTTGTAACAGTTCCTTAACTTTGTTTTGTTCTGTACTTTTTTCATCTCTGTTTTGGATACTTCATTCCAAACCAGCTGGGTGTAGAGGGTGTAGAGTGACATTCCTATCTGTGGTAGGACACACCATTCATGTAGATTGGCACTAACAGGCCTCCAATTTCTAATGCCATAGTTGACTTTAGCTTGCAAAGTTTTGTGGATAGTTGACATGGGTGAACAGAATTATAGGGAGAGAAGAACACATTCAGTTAACATGCCTTACATACACACATTCGCATGCTAACAATTTGGTATGCTAGAGTTCCGTCAGATGCTGGATGGTACGTGGTGACATTTCAGAGCCCTATAGCTGTGTGGCAATAGCCCCCATGCTTTCAGTCTGGTTGTGTCTGCAAATATTTACCTATTTTTATTGAAGCTCTGTTTTTAATGACTAATGCAGAAGTTCTCCAACTTCATTGCACCATGACCCCCCTTCTGACAATAAAAATTACTACAAAACCCCAGGAGCAGGGACTGAAGCCTGAGCTTGCTACCCTGGGCTGGGGGAAAAGCCAATGCCCAAGGGCTTCAGACCTGGGCAGGGGGGCTGTAACCTGAGCCCTGCTGAAGTCCTTCGGCTTCATATCCAGGTGGTGGGGCTCAGGCTTCAGCGTCAGCCCCAGGCCCCAGCAAGTCTAGCACCAGCCCTAGTGACCCCAAACGGAGTTGCAACCCACAGTTTGATAACCCCTGGACTAATGCAATGGTTATGTGATATTTGAGTGTCAGCTCAGGTTATGATGCACCAGACATGAGCTAATTCAGTGCATTGTGGTACTACGTGTGTCTCAACATGTGCCACTAATTGAAAGTTATCTTTTTTTTTTTAAAGAAGTAGGTAGCAGCCTCTGAGGAGAGCAATTTAATTTAATGGGATTTAATGGAAAACTAGAGGTTTCAGAGTGGTAGCCGTGTTAGTCTGTAACAGCAAAAACAACAAGGAGTCCTTGTGGCACCTTAGAGACTAACACATTTATTTGGACATAAGCTTTCGTGGGCTAAAACCCACTTCATCAGATGCATGGAGTGAAAAATACAGTAAGCAGTATATATATTGCAGCACATGAAAAGATGTCAGTTGCCTTACTAAGTGGGCGGGGTCAGTGCTAGCGAGGCCAATTCAATCAAGGTGGATATGGCCTATTCTCAACAGTGGACAAGAAGGGGTGAATATAATATAATATGATATGATATGCCCACTGTATTTTTCACTCCATGCATCTGATGAAGTGGGTTTTAGCCCACGAAAGCTTATATCCAAATAAATTTGTTAGTCTCTAAGGTGCCACAAGGACTCCTCATTGTTTAAACCTAGAAGAGCAGTGTTCATAATGTGATGCATATTGTTCGCCAGAGACTTAAGTTTTTTAAATCACTGAGCAATATTGAGTCAAACTTTAGAAATGTCCGTTTGTCAATAGCATTCCTATGGTTGTGAGGAGGAGAATTAATCATGGGAAAGTACGATCAAGTACATTTTGACATCACCTGAACGTCATGGCTTTGAAACATGCTTTCAGAATGGAATCTTTAGGAGAAGAGAAAAGCCTGTGAATGCATCTTCTCTTAACACCAAAGACAACGTGTAGCTTAATTTATCTGAGTACCAGGACTCAGATACTCCATTTTTACGGTAGGTTCATGAACACAGAAAGTACCTCTAGACATATTACAGTTTCAGAACGTTCTTGCGCTGTTGTGAGTGAAGAGTAGCTTTCAGTTACAGACTCTTACCTTGTAAAGATGATTGGGGGACTTTTCTGTGGGGAGAAAACAAGATTACAGTTTAAAAATGGGATTCAGATTAGAAGCAGCTTCTGGACACATATGATAAGTACAGCACTTCCCTCTCTGAAGGTTTTAATCTCCTGTCTGCTCATGCACAGGAGTGAGTGACCTGTCTGCTTCAAACCGACAGGGCTGAGGAGTAGTGACAGTAATAAGCGTCTATGAATGGTGGAGCACTGAAATGAAGAAGAACATCATTTCTCACTGTTCCCTCTTCTCGTTTTTCTAATCCAATGGTGCATATTTAGTACCAAATCCAGCCTAGGTTTAAGAGGGTGTGTAACCCTGCTGACTTCGGTCTACTTGCATCCCTTTACACCAGGGCTATATGGCTCTTAGTATCTGAAAAAGAAAAGTAGACCTGATTAGGAACTCCTTGATGGAAGGTTTTTTTTTTTTTTTTTTGGTCAAAACCTAAACTCTTTGTGGAAACGGATCTGTTTCACTGAAACTTTTTCCAGGCCATTTTCTGAGGTCCAGGATATGTGTGTTTCACTCATCTGGGAAATCAAGTTAATGTCCCTACTTTGAATTAGTGCCCTGACCACTGAGCTACTGGCTATTCTGGGACGGGTCTGTCTCTTCATCTCGCTCTAGGTTTTTTTGTTTTTGTTTCCCCCTCAGAAAAAGTCTTGGTTCCATTCTCCTGCAGAATAAAACCAAATTCCAGAATCCAATTTTTTGGCAAAGCAGATTTTTTCAGCCCTAAAGGAGAATTAAAATTGGTCAGCTAGTGACATGCTCTGCAGAGAATCTTTTTTCTTATTGATCTTGAATGCAATAGCAGTGAGGGATTGTGAATGGTGCACTGAATTCTGTTTGGGTTGCAGCAAAAGTGGAGTCACCATTCTGGAGCTGCTGCTGAAGCCTGATCCTGGGGGCCACTGAGTACTCTGTACCTTCAGCTGTCCCTGAAGTCAGTGTGAACCAGCAGGATCAGCCCTTAAAGGAAATCTCTTCCCAACTCAACCCCCATCTTCCAGCACTTTTACATTCACCTTTATTTTTGAGCCTCGGAGTGTTATATTTGAAGAATGCTAGGACTGGAAGGGACCTCAAGAGGTCATCTAGTCCATTCCCCTGCACTCATCGCAGGACTAAGTATTATCTAGACCATTCCTAACAGGTGTTTGTCTAACCTGCTCTTAAAAATCTCCAATGATGGAGATTCCACAACCTCCCTGGGCAATTTATTCCAGTTCTTAACCACCCTGACAGGAAGTTTTTCCTAGTGTCCAACCTAAACCTCCCTTGTTGCAATTTAAGCCCATTGCTTCTTGTCCTATCCTCAGAGGTTGAGAACAATGCACCTCCCTCCTCCTTGTAACAATCTTCTACATACTTGAAAACTGTTACCATGTCCCCTTTCAGTCTTCTCTTCTCCAGACTAAACAAACCCAATTTTTTCAATCTTCCTTCTTAAGTCATGTTTTCTAGGCCTTTATTAATTTTTGTTGCTCTTCTCTGGACTTTCTCCAATTTGTCCACATCCTTCCTGAAATCTGGCTTCCAGAACTGGACACAATATTCCAGCTGAGGCCTAATCAGCACAGAGTAGAGTGGAAGAATTACTTCTCATGTCTTGCTTACAACACTCCTGCCAATACATTTCAGAACGATGTTCGCTTTTTTTGCAACAGCATTACACTGTTGACTCATATTTAGTTTGCTATCTACTGTGACCCAAAGATCCCTTTCCACAGTACTCCTTCCTAGGCAGTCATTTCCCATTTTGTATGTGTGCAATTGATTGTTCCTTCCTAAGTGGAGTACTTTGCATTTGTCCATATTGAATTTCATCTTATTTACTTTAGACCATTTCTCCAGTTTCTCCAGATCATTCTGAATTTTATCCTATCCTCCAAACCACTTGCAACCCCTCCCAGCTTGGTATCATCTGCAAACGTTATTAGTGTACTGTCTGTCATTATCCAAATAATTGATGAAGGTATTAAACAGAGCAGACACAGAACTGATCCATGTGGGACCCCACTTGATATACCCTTCCAGCTTGACTGTGAACAACTAATGACAACTCTCTGGGAACTGTTTTTCAACCAGTTGTGCACCCACCTTATAGTAGCTCCATCTAGGTTGTATTTCCCTAGTTTTTTTATGAGAATGTCATGTGAGACTGTAGCTCACGAAAGCTCATGCTCAAATAAATTGGTTAGTCTCTAAGGTGCCACAAGTACTCCTTTTCTTTTTGCGAATACAGACTAACACGGCTGTTACTCTGAAACCTGTCATGTGAGACTGTATCAAAAGTCTTACTAAAGTCAAGATATACCACATCTACCACTTTCCTCCCATCCCTAAGGCTTGTTACTCTGTCCAAGAAAGCTGTTAGTTTGGATTGACATGATTTATTCTTGACAAATCCATGCTGACTGTCACTTATCAACTTATTATCTTCTAGGTGTCTACAAATTGATTATTTGCTCCCTTATCTTTCCAAGTACTGGAGTTAAGCTGACAGGTCTGTAATTCCCCGAGTTGTCCTTATTTCCCTTTTTATCGATTGGCACTATATTTGCCCCTTTCCAGTCCTCTGGAATATCTCCTGTCTTCCATGACTTTTTGAAAATAGCTCAGATAGCTCCTCAGTCAGCTCCTTGAGTATACTAGGATATATATTGTCAGACACTGGTGACTTGAAGACATCTAACTTGTCTAAGTAATTTTTTACTTGTTTTTTCCCTATTTTAGCCTCTGATCCTACCTATTTTCACTGGCATTCACTATGTTAGACATCCAATCACCACCAACCTTCTTGGTGAAAACTGAAACAAAAGAGAGAAGTGTTGGCTATTGTACACTGCTAAAACTGACCACTGTTGTTCCGAGCAGGGCTGCAGTCCCTTAAATTGTCACATTCTTTGTAGACACGGAAAAGTGGAGGTTACTCTGCATCCTGTTTAAAGAGGGAGTACCCCAAGACAATGGGGCTGAAATGACCCAATGTTGTCTGCTGCTGATGGGCAGCCTCTTGGGATGAAATCCTGGCCCCATTGAAGTCATCTGGAGTTTTGTCATTAACTCTAGAGAAGATTTAACCAATTTGCAGAGTTTCCCACCTAGTAGCTGGGCTTGCTGTCTTGCCTTCAGCCCATTGCTTGACTGTACCTCACCCCTTTGTGCAAAGCTGCCAAAGAAAATTGTCTGTGATGTGTCCAAAACATTCCACTGTAAGAGCACCTACCACCCAGAGAGCAGCCATGGCTAGCATTTCCTGCTGACTCAGATGGCAGTTCAAAATGCTGACTGATCCCAGGACACTGCTGAAGCCTGAGGCCCTGGACACTTGTTGGCAAAAGGAAGCATGCCTAGCACCAGCACCAGACAACCATAACCACAGCGCCACACCACTGTACTAACCAGTAAAACACCAAGGGTTCTGCCTCCTGGCCTCTCAGGAGGCTCCCACCACAGCCACACTAGGGCTGCCCAAACTGGAGGGTAGGAGTAGGGTGACAAATCCTTTTAGCTTGTCAAAAAGCAGAGCGAGAGGTGACTGATTCCTAAAGGGCTCCATTCCATGGGAGAGACGCAACCCAGCATGTGGCAGCCCATGTGCCATGCACCGAAGCATAAGGATTCTGGACAACCCAAGGGAATCTCACCTGCCCCAAAGAATGCCCTGGCATGGTGAGGACTCTGAGGCAGGGTCATGCATATAGTGATTTGTTTTATGTGAGCTGTACTCTCCTGTGTTTACAAGACCATCCTGAAATTTAATACAGCGATTTCTTCACTTTTGACTCAGCAATTTGATTTAAAACAATTTTGCTATTTACCAACACAATACTTGAGAACTACACAGTAACGTATGCAGTCCTGATCCTTCCCCTTTACTGTAGATAAAGTGTCTCTGGTCAGCTGGCAAGTGTATAGAGAGAGAATGAGATTTCCAGGTAAGAAGGACCTAAAGAGGGCTAGCTCTTTCCAGGCTTGGCTTTGAGTGCCCTGCATCTCAAAGGGGTGGCTGTGGGAGTTGCCTCTTCCATGGTATATTAAAAAAATATTGCCCCTGCAAATTGTTGTGCTGGGCAGTCCTCCTCCTTCAGACTGTCTTATAGAAGAGTCAGTACCTGACACCTCTTCCAAAGGACTCCTGGTTCCCTAGTAAATTATCTCTTCTTTCCTCCACCTCCTCCCTGGCATTCCCTAGTGGCAGCTATTATAGATGGATGAGGTGTTCGACAGCTTCAAGGCTGCTGGAGTATTTTGCCCACAGTAGTAAATCAGCCTGCGATTGTTTCCCTGATTGGCACACTCTGTGAATGGCCTCTCAAGACATTTCAGAGGGAGGCTGAGAAAGTGCTGCCAGGACTCCCTTACCTTATGGATTAAAAACATCCATTCATTACCTTCTGAGGATGAGGAATTTGCAACCTCTTCTCAAGAAGCTCTCAGCATACGGGTACTGCAATCATGCATGTTAATTGTCTTTGATAAATCATAAATTAACTCTGGTGGAAAACTACAGATATCTAATCATGTGCTGGAGATTTCACAGAAAAGAGGAACCTCTCCTAATTTATCCCTTACAGAGATAAATTACATCGGCCTGGCCTGGCCTGGTCTTCAATGTTTCACATTGTAACTTTTGCTGAAAGACTTTTATTGAAAATAGGCAGCATTTGCACGAAAAGAGCATCTGCACCTGATGGAAAAGTCCTGTGGACTATAATAGGAAATGATGACCTTGCCATAGGTTTTTTTAAAAAAAACATTTTGCAGAACTTATTAGAGAATTCTATCCCTGCTAAAGAACTCTCTAGAGAGTGATTAAACATATCTTTTTCTATTAATTTCTTTAAATCATGGGCTCTCAACCTGGAAACTGTATCAGGGATCACGGTCACTCTGCCTTTCCCATAGTGTTAAATGGGAAAGCAGTCCTGGCTAGATCGTACCTAGAGGAATGAGGAATTCTGAAGGGGGCTAGCAAGGGAAAAGGGATCTTGGTATGTAAAGAACTGAAAAGCACTGCTTTACTTAATCAACTGCAAAAGACCACAGCCTAGTTAATATGCGTAACAAAATCCCTCATGGCTGTTTCAGAGCAAAGCTTCTGAGAACTATACTTGAATGATGCCAATGTTTTTTCTCGTGAATTACTCATACCTGTACACAAATACCATCCATATCTGCAACATTGGTTTTTATTTTACTATTGTGGTGTTTCTTCTGAGACTTTCTTGATTATTCAAGTGTTCAAACAAGAAGTTTAGATAAAGAGATTTTAAATTATTGTTAGAGGATAAAATGCATATTGCTAGAAGTTGGAATGTAGACTTATGTGTATGATAGCACTTTGATTTAAGTCAGGGTGATTTTTATGACCACTTGAATGAACTGATATAATTCTTTGTGGTCTTAATGTGTGCGTGGTTTGGGTTTTTATATAAAAACCCTTCTTTTACAATAAGATTTAAAAAAACACCATGATATCCACTCACCCATTGTAACTAACTGAAACTTAGCATATTTTCCGTCTCCATCCCAGGTGATGGCTGGCTCCCTCAAGGCAGGTTAAATATTATTGCTATCAAAACTGAATACGTTTAGTCCCACCATTCAGGTCCTAGCTTTAACAGCATAGACAGCAGTACAAATTATAATCCTTAGGCATTAAGGGTCAATAATTTATTGCACAAGAGCTCTGAACCATCGTGGTATGGAAGGCTTAACATCTTAATTAGTTTTCAGAGTCTTTTGTTAGACTTCACTCCCTTCTGTTGCAAGGTTATTACACTCTCTGAAGCCATGCTAAATAACTTTATGACAAGAGGAGTATTCCTAACAAGGAAATTCAATTAGGTTTTCTAAGATAATATATAGACAGAGACAGGCAGTGGAGAAATTGTTGATACCCATGAATAAGAAGCTAAACACCTTTACAAAGACAAACCCAGAGGAAAAGGGGCCTTTCTTTCATACTCAGTTTGTAAATGGCAGAAAATATAGATGAATACTACAGTAAAAGAGGTACGTGGATCGCTTGATTCTCCTGGAAAGTAAAGTTCTGGATAGTGGACACAACTACGGGCAGAGAGCCCCCTTCTCACAACACAGCTGCACCCAAGGATCCACTAGCAGAGTGCTCTATATCGGAGAATTTTCCAGCTGTTGTGTATATAATCAAGGTCAACACTTCTGCCCCTTTCCAGTGGTTGGCTCTGACACACTGACAGCCTCGTCCTTGTACCCACTCACACCCCATCTGCATGTCAGGGAGACTGTGTTGGACAGAACCGTTTTTAAACATGTTTCTGTTAAGTAAGATGGACACAGTTTGAGGATGAGGCCTGCCGGTGTTTCACATTGTGGTGGTGGCTAGGTAGCACCAAGAGGCCCCCGCCTACTCCAGGGCCTATTGTGTACACAGCGCCTAGCACCCATGAAAGGGACAGTTCCTGCCCTGCAGAGCTCACAATCTAAACAGACAAGACACAAGACTCTGTGTGGGAAAAGGCAGCAGCAGCAGCATCTCTATGCGGCAGGGGGACTGAGACGAAGAGCAAGTCCATGACTGGCCCAAGTCACACAGAGCATCTGTGGCAGAGCCAAGAGCCCAGATCTCGAGAGTCTCAGGGCAGTGCCTCAATCTCCAGGTCTCCGTTCCTCTGAGTTATAATCCTCGGAGACCCACACCTGCTCTCCGGCCACCTGGGGGAAGTCATCAGGTCCATCGGTATAACAGCAGCATGTGTCCCAATGCACTCAGTCCCTGCCTGCATTGTGCGGCCATCATGTCCAGGGGGTCCCCCATTTCCCCACCCCCAGAGTAAACCCCAAGACCTACCTAATGAAGATGTCATCAGACACGACCCAGTGGGCTGACCCTCCCAGCACCTTCTCCCCAGAGCTCTGCGCCGCTGTCCCGAGGTCACTGCTGTGAATTTTGATGTGGCATTTGTGAGCTGTTGCTCTCACACACGCTCTGCCCTGGCTGAGGAATGCTGAGCCATGAACACAGCTCAGTGAGGAGTTTCACATCGCTCACCTTCACTCTGAACACACATTCTCCTCTCAGCATCCCTGCTGTTCACCCACAGGCAGCTACATCCAGCCTGGCAAATGGAAGACCTGGCACAGCTTCCTGCAAGACTGGAATGGCTCTAAATCCCTCCACTGAGTGGGACCCAACCCAAAGAGTCAGAGCCACACAAGCTTGAACGTAGGTCTCTCCTAGAACAGCCCATCAACTAGCTGCTGAGCCATTGTGGTGTTTGTGGAGCTTTGCCCTGCTTTAAAAGTCTCTGCTAACATGTAGTTCTTAACCACTACAGCATGGTAAGGCAGGGCGAGCACTAGTGCTGTCTGAACCTGACTGCTGAGCTTTGGAAATACATGACGTACCTCAGAGTGCAGAGTCTCTGTTGGCAAACACATGCAGATAAAAGTATCTAGTGCCCTTCTGAGATCAGTGAATATAAACCACAGCAAGAGAGTCCAATGTCACTCATGACTTCAGAAATGCTAGTATGTATGTCTGTATTCCTCAAGTGCTGGGCATGAAAACCTAGGGTGACTGCAAATCTCTACCGGAGTATACTGTGCTTTGTGTACAATCCCTCAGTATTTCTGAAAGCATTTTTCTCCATCTGTTACTGTTTTAAATGTAGAAAGAGAAAACGAGAGCAGGCCAATAATATTGCTCATCTTTCCACAGATCCAGGGCAAGTAACATAGAATAAATGGGAGGATACTGGAGAGGAGAAGACAAAAGTAACTAAAGACTTCAGGCGGGATGGTGATTTATCCTGATGGACTGATACAATGAGAACGGTGATAAACCCAGATGCCTAGCAGCGGGGCCCTGAAAGTACTTCCCACAGCTGCTAAAGTTCTAAACCATTTCATGTAGAAAGACAGGTTTCAGAGTAACAGCCGTGTTAGTCTGTATTCGCAAAAAGAAAAGGAGTACTTGTGGCACCTTAGAGACTACAGCTCACTTCATCGGATGAAGTGAGCTGTAGCTCACGAAAGCTTATGCTCAAATAAATTGGTTAGTCTCTAAGGTGCCACAAGTACTCCTTTTCTTTTCAAGTATAAAGAAATCTTCTACCACAACTTGATAAATACCATGATTTTAATGATATCTCCTGCAGGCAATGAAATGGTGCAGGAGCAGGTCTGACTAACAAATACCAGTATGTCTAATGCTGTCTATTGGTGAAAACGTAAAACTAAAAATGATTCTGGCTTTTAAACATGAAAGTAGTTAGCACGGCCTGCTGCTGAAAGTGTAGGATTAAATTATGCTTGCTAATTTGCATACTGTAATATCAAATAAGTCATATTACTGTTGAATGTGACTAGTATTCTCAGTGTTGATTATTTTAAGTAGAGCTATAGCTAAACATGACTTCACATTTTTACTTATCCCCTACTTTAGATAATTGCATTCTCTTAGTGGTCTGTAACATGGAAAACACTGTTGACAGATAAAGGATTTCCGTGCGAAAAGGAGGGAATTCTGATTAGTCTGAGATGCCTAATTCACTGAAAGGGAAGGAAGGAATGCAGGGTGGCTTCCTGAGTGAGCTCTGGGCCACTAACACTAGATGAACGTTCTTAGCAATGAGGAGTTTGTTTTACCTACAGCATGTCTCCTTATGAAATCTTAGAAACAACCTCCTGCCTGAAGCTTGATCTTGGAATCTCAAAAAGGTCTTTTTTCCTGTTTTGACAAGAGCTTATCCCATGTTCTGACCTAAGACCGCACTGCCTCTAGTGATGAGGATAAATTCCTAGTCAAAGCTTAATGTCCATATGTACAGTAGAGCGGCACAAAGATGTAGATAAGATCCCTGGAAGAAATGAAATGGTGTAAATCATCCCTCACTGCCTCACCAGGTGTGAATTAATACACTAGTAAATCCAAGAGGCTTAAAAACAGTCACTAATCACCATGAGCCAGACCTTCTCCCCTGTTACATTGTTGTGCATCCAGAGTATTCTGTGGAGTCTCGCTGAATTTACACCGGCATACCTGAGCAGAGATCGGCCCAGTGGCTCTCGTGGCTTCCCATGTGTTATCTGCCGAGCCATTGGACTGTCTCAATAGACTCTCTCGCATATCTTTGGAGCTACATGGTATGGGGCTTGCTCTATATGGTTCTATTAGCATGTATTTATTAACCACTAGGTTAATAAGTGACTAAATTGACAGAACATTACATCAAGACAGAATGGACAACATATTGTCTGAACCTGATCTTTGGAAAAGCACTGTGCATGATCTGAAATTGAATTCATTACCACGGCTTTGTACTTATAATGGTGCAACAGAATGTGTATGAGGAGAGGCTGAGGGAACTGGGATTGTTTAGTCTGCGGAAGAGAAGAATGAGGGGGGATTTGATAGCTGCTTTCAACGACCTGAAAGGGGGTTCCAGAGAGGATGGCTCTAGACTGTTCTCAGTGGTAGCAGATGACAGAACAAGGAGTAATGGTCTCAAGTTGCAGCGGGGGAGGTTTAGGTTGGATATTAGGAAAAACTTTTTCACTCGGAGGGTGGTGAAACACTGGAATGCGTTACCTAGGGAGGTGGTGGGACCTCCTTCCTTAGAAGTTTTTAAGGTCAGGCTTGACAAAGCCCTGGCTGGGATGATTTAATTGGGGATTGGTCCTGCTTTGAGCAGGGGGTTGGACTAGATGACCTCCTGAGGTCCCTTCCAACCCTGATATTCTAGGATTCTATGATTCTATGTAGTTATATTAGTTATGTTAGTATATAGGCCTGTTTGTTAGCCTGAGATAGAATTTTGGGTTTGACTTTTGATACTCTTATATCCTTATGAATATGTGTGAACAAAGACACTATGTGGGTCTGATGCCCAGCAGGATGGGTTTGCTAGTATAATGAGAAAAGGTAAGAGATGGAGCTAAAGTGTTCCTGGGTCTGGTGGGAGCACAATATACGAGCACTCACTGGAAGGCTGCCTTGCACCTCTCTCAAGACAAGGTCAAGCAACCAGTTGGGAGGGACAAAGGGGGATGGAGGGGAGGCATAAGAAATGCTAAAAGCCAAAGAAAAGCCTGTCCCTGACCGAAGCACAGCCTCACTCCTTACCCCTCCCACGGGATACAAGAGAGGTGGCACCAAGCCCTCAGACTCAGGACCATCAGAACGGACCATGACCATATGTTGCAAGGGGCAGGAACAGGAGCATGGACTGCAGGTCTATTTGGGCCTGCTAAGGAGGAGGAGGTGGGAGTAGGGACACCATTAAAAGGCTCTGTGGCGTTAGAACTATGGATACTATGGATATGCTCGCTTGAAACTAACCCAAATAAACATCACTGTGATAGGGCAGCTGCCCCTCACTGGTATGTAAGGAGACAAAGCCACCCTGGGGAGGCTGCATTGGAGGCAGCCAATGAGGAAAAGGCTTGCAGTGCCAGCCAATTAGGGGAAGGTTTATTGGAGGAGCGAATCAGGGCCAGGCTGGCCCATATAAGAAGGGGCTGCCGAGCAGAGCAGGGGCAATCACTCCCTGGCGGGTGAGGGAGGAGGACTGGTTCCTTAGAGGGCTGGAGCACCATGGACAGAGCAGTGCTGGGCAGGGTCGGCAGGGTCAGCAGTGTAGGAGGAAGCTCCAGGCTGACACCTGCCAAACTGAGGCCCTGATACAAGGGCAGAGGAGATGCTGGGGCTGCGGGGACGTGGCCCAGGGAAGGAGATGGTGGAGTTGGATGAGGGGTGGTACATGGCTGCCGGCTATAGGGAAGTGGCCAGTGCATGGACTGCAGTCTGCCACTGAGACGAGTGGCTAGAACCTGGACTGCAGATTGCCACTGAGGCAAATGGTTGGACTGAGGACTGTCGGTCCCCCAGAAGGGGGAGAGAACTGAGTGGGGCACAGCCGGAGGGCTGTGTCCAGGAGAGGATGATGCAGTCCGGGGACCGACACAGGTCCTGGACGTGGAGACAGGAGTGACGACAGGTGAGACACCACCTGAGTAATGAGCATTGGCAACCCTGAGGTCATTCCCAGGACAAACAGCAGGAGGCGCTGCCCCATCACAGCCCCATCACAATCACATTGTCTGCACTTCGGACTTCCAGTGTTTTGCTTTTTGTCTGCGTGACAAGAACCAGGGGAGGGAGTGAAGGTTTTTAAGGCCCGGCTTGACAGAGCCCTGGCTGGGATGATTTAGTTGGTGTTGGCCCTGCTTTGAGCAGGGGGTTGGACTAGATGACCTCCTGAAGTCTCTTCCAACCCTGATATTCTATGATTCTATGAAAGCCCCCTAACATCTATCTGTATCGCATGTTAGCTCTCACGTGAGGAACTGGGACATTTCCACTGTATGCACATGTATTGTCCATACTTAAATATATGAAATAAAGAAATTACATATTACCTCCAACTCAGTAAGAAGTTGAATTGAGAATGTTTGATTTAGTCATCACTGACAAGTGGGTGTCTGCTAATGAGTCATAGATTGAGGGGCCATTGTGATCTTCCAGACTGATCTCTGTAGCACAGGCAGGAAGAAGTCACCCCATGTTTCCTGAATCAAGCCTATAGCTTCCGGTGAAATAAAGCACACTTCTTTAGAAAGAACTCCAAACTTCAAATGTTGAAGACTACAACCCACCCCTAAGGCGGAGTCGACGCTGCACAGCTCTTGCAGTGGCATATAGAGTATGCGAGTTACACGCCACAGGGAAAAGCAGGCTGTCTTCACTGTGGTGTGTAGCCACACATGTCAGTGAAAGGCTCTGGCAGGGGGAGGTGAGAGGAAATGGTGGTGGCAGCTCCTCACTACTGGAGCCTTTCCCCACCACCTGGAAGGACTCCTGCAGCAGGGAGCTGCCAGAGCCTTTCCCCATTGCATCCCCCCGCTGGAGTCTTTCCCTGCCTCTGTGGTGAGGCCTCAGGGCACCATGCTACATAGATAGCTGTGTAGCTGGTGGAGGCGCTGTTGGGGGATGAGAGTGCCCTGTACGGTTCATAGAATCATAGAATATCAGGGTTGGAAGGGACCTCGGGAGGTCATCTAGTCCAAACCCCTGCTCAAAGCAGGACCAATCCCCAATTAAATCATCCCAGCCAGGGCTTTGTCAAGCCTGACCTTAAAAACTTCTAAGGAAGGAGATTCTACCACCTCCCTAGGTAACGCATTCCAGTGTTTCACCACCCTCCTAGTGAAAAAGTTTTTCCTAATATCCAACCTAAACCTCCCCCACTGCAACTTGAAACTCCTTGTCCTGTCCTCTTCTACCACTGAGAATAGTCTAGAACCATCCTCTCTGGAACCACCTCTCAGGTAGCTGAAAGCAGCTATCAAATCCCCCCTCATTCTTCTCTTCTGCAGACTAAACAAGCCCAGCTCCCTCAGCCTCTCCTCATAAGTCATGTGTTCCAGACCCCTAATCATTTTTGTTGCCCTTCGCTGGACTCTCTCCAATTTATCCACATCCTTCTTGTAGTGTGGGGCCCAAAACTGGACACAGTACTCCAGATGAGGCCTCACCAATGTCGAATAGAGGGGAACGATCACGTCCCTCGATCTGCTCGCTATGCCCCTACTTATACATCCCAAAATGCCATTGGCCTTCTTGGCAACAAGGGCACACTGCTGACTCATATCCAGCTTCTCGTCCACTGTCACCCCTAGGTCCTTTTCCGCAGAACTGCTGCCTAGCCATTCGGTCCCTAGTCTGTCGCGGTGCATTGGGTTCTTCCATCCTAAGTGCAGGACCCTGCACTTATCCTTATTGAACCTCATCAGATTTCGTTTGGCCCAATCCTCCAATTTGTGTAGGTCCCTCTGTATCCTATCCCTGCCCTCCAGCGTATCTACCACTCCTCCCAGTTTAGTATCATCCGCAAATTTGTTGAGAGTGCAATCCACACCATCCTCCAGATCATTTATGAAGATATTGAACAAAACCGGCCCCAGGACCGACCTCTGGGGCACTCCACTTGACACCGGCTGCCAACTAGACATGGAGCCATTGATCACTACCTGTTGAGCCCGACAATCTAGCCAACTTTCTACCCACCTTATAGTGCATTCATCCATCCCATACTTCTTTAACTTGCTGACAAGAATACTGTGGGAGACTGTGTCAAAAGCTTGCTAAAGTCAAGAAACAATACATCCACTGCTTTCCCTTCATCCACAGAACCAGTAATCTCATCATAGAAGGCGATTAGATTAGTCAGGCATGACCTTCCCTTGGTGAATCCATGCTGACTGTTCCTGATCACTTTCCTCTCATGTAAGTGCCTCAGGATTGATTCTTTGAGGACCTGCTCCATGATTTTTCCGGGGACTGAGGTGAGGCTGACTGGCCTGTAGTTCCCAGGATCCTCCTTCTTCCCTTTTTTAAAGATTGGCACTACATTAGCCTTTTTCCAATCATCTGGGACTTCCCCCGTTCGCCACGAGTTTTCAAAGATAATGGCCAATGGCTCTGCAATCACAGCCGCCAATTCCTTTAGCACTCTCGGATGCAACTCGTCCGGCCCCATGGACTTGTGCACGTCCAGCTTTTCTAAATAGTCCCTAACCACCTCTTTCTCCACAGAGGGCTGGCCATCTACTCCCCATGTTGGGATGCCTAGCGCAGCAGTCTGGGAGCTGTCCTTGTTAGTGAAGACAGAGGCAAAAAAAGCATTGAGCACATTAACTTTTTCCATATCCTCTGTCACTAGGTTGCCTCCTTCATTCAGTAAGGGGCCCACACTTTCCTTGGCTTTCTTCTTGTTGCCAACATACCTGAAGAAACCCTTCTTGTTACTCTTGACATCTCTTGCTACCTGCAGCTCCAGGTGCGATTTGGCCCTCCTGATTTCATTCCTACATGCCCGAGCAATATTTTTATACTCTTCCCTGGTCAAATGTCCAACCTTCCACTTCTTGTAAGCTTCTTTTTCATGTTTACGATCCGCTAGGATTTCACCGTTAAGCCAAGCTGGTCGCCTGCCATATTTACTATTCTTTTGACTCGGGATGGTTTGTCCCTGTAACCTCAACAGGGATTCCTTGAAATACAGCCAGCTCTCCTGGACTCCTTTCCCCTTCATGTTAGTCCCCCAGGGGATCCTACCCATCCGTTCCCTGAGGGAGTCGAAGTCTGCTTTCCTGAAGTCCAGGGTTCGTATCCTGCTGCTTACCTTTCTTCCCTGTGTCAGGATCCTGAACTCAACCAACTCATGGTCACTGCCTCCCAGATTCCCATCCACTTTTGCTTCCCCCACTAATTCTTCCCTGTTTGTGAGCAGCAGGTCAAGAAAAGCTCCCCCCCAGTTGGCTCGCAGGTACAGACCCACACGGTTCAGGAGAGTCTTTATTCACCTAACCAGTGACTCACCCTCTACACTACTATTTATTGCCAGGCCAGGGGCCGTGTAGTGTACGTACCTGAGGCTCCAGCCAATGGTGTGTGCCGTGGATAAAAGGTGCATTATTTCTTATCTGACTTTCCCAGCCCCTGGCTCTCTGTGCCTGCCAACAGCCTTTAGGCACTGAACTCCCCCAGACTCCTCTGACTATCACCACAATGCATTTAGGGCCCAAGTCACCCTTGCCATAGGTAGCCCCTCACCACCTGGGCATTAGATTCAAAGAGCTTGCTCACCGTTAAGGGGCTGCTCAGCACGGCAAGAGTGCCAGAATCAGCCGTAGAGCAGCAGAAGCAGAGTTTCCTGTTAGTTGCTGTAAGAAGAAAAACAGGAGCTGGCACGCAAGGGCATCGCTAGCTCCTGCGCTCCGAGAGAGTTCTGAACTCTCTCTGTGGGCTCCTTCTCCTTGTCTCTCGTTCTCCTCTCTCCGCACCCTCCCCCACCCCTTCCACTGCATCCATGCAGCCCAAGAGCGGCCTCTTTGAATGCTGGGTGTCAGATTTAATGAGGTCAACTAGATTGGACAAGAGAGCTATATTATGTGCCCTGAGGTTCAGTTTATTCCAAAAGTTGTGATCCACGCAGGAGAGAAGAGTATTACTGAGACAGAGACAGTCAGCTTAGTACTATACGTAGATCACAACAACAAACCATCTGAGCTGCTGATAAAACACGAGTGTAAATTGACAAGGTCACTCACTGGGGAATGTTTATGCTTTGATCGATTACCCTGATTCACATCATTCTCTCGCTCACAATCTGCTAAGCGAACATCAGAAAACGATTGTGAAATCAGGAACACTCCAGCTCACACTGAGGGAAAGTGCGAGAGCCAGGGCTGTTCGTGTCAGCAGACCAAGGTACCACACCATCCACGGGCTGGAAGCTGAAGCTAGACAAATGCAGATTGGAAACAAGGTGTTAATTATTAACAGGGAGGGGAATTAGCCATTGGAACCATTTACCAAGGGTCATGATGGATTCTCCATCCCTGGCAATAAGGACTAGACTGGGGCGGGTCTCTGGCCTGTGCTATGCTGGAGGTCAGACTCAATGGGCACAGTGGTCTCTTGGCATCTATGAAAGGGAGTGATTTGCAGACCAGTGCCAGGCTGGCTCACCTGTCCTGGGGAGGGGCAACTTCTGCCAGCACAGCTCCTCCTTCCAGGAGCCTTCTGCAGGGTGACAGAACTGTAGGAAGGAGGGAAGGCCTAAGGATGCAGAGGGAAGGCAAGACCCTCCCTTCCCCTCCCCCTCACCAACGGTCCACACAGCAGGTAATCCAGCCTCTAGCCCTGTCACATTCTGCAGAGAAACACTTCTGGACTTGCACACTTCCTTTCGGTGGGGTCTGGTGGCCCCAGGGCTGACACGGATGCACCACGCCTCCACATGGCTGGCTTTGGCATCACTCAGATCCCAGGGTCAGGCTTGGGGGCAGAACTTGGAATGAAATCTGCCTCCCCCATGCCCTCAGTGGAGTGATCTCCAGGCAACTCCAAGGCGCTTTGCTGACGCTGCTCACGAACACGTCGCTACCTGAATGGTGCTGGAGTGAGACCACTTATGTTAATCCCAGTCACAGCCAAACAGGCTGCGCTGGTTTCCACCTAGCTCAACAGCAACACTTTTGAGAAATGCCACCTTAAAAAGCAAGAGAGAGAGAGAAAACCAGCATCAGTGTTGTAATGGAACGCTAAACTGTATTACACATTTCAGCCAGTAGCTGGAGCTGTGCAAAATACCTGATTTAAGCTACCCTCAGCCACGCCTGGCAGAGCATTAAAGGATCTCACAGCAAACACACCTGCTGTGTATATCTCTGAGAAGACAGCTCTGACATCAGTCTATATCTGACACAGAAGCCTGACCTGCTAGTAACAGCCCTGCAACTTACTCTGAACAAGAAATACATGACATGTGTGGCCCTTGCCAAGTTATTTCCAACACATATATAACTGTCTGGGTAGGAACCGATTGTGGTTGGTAAATGACGGGATATTTTGCTATCCCCAAAGGGAAATCAGTGCACAGCCTTTCCACGTCTGCAGACAGTGGTGGAACTACTTGAATGGTGTTCTGTGGCACCACTGAGCAGAACGGAGCCAGAAACAAAATAGAAAACATCAGCAATAAAGCAGGCATGAGAAACGATGCAAAGAGAATGCAATTAACAGAGTGTAAGTACACCGACAGGAGAAAAGAAAGAGCCCTTAAAAAATGAATGGTCTGGAGGCATTCCCAGGTCGCCTGCAGGAGATCTATCGGGGTTGCCATTTGGAGCCCTTCAGTGAGAGAGACCCTGTAAAGCCTAGGGACTAGCAGGCAACAGAGACTGAGGTATGTCTACACTGCAATGAGACACCCGTGGCTGGCCCGTGCCCCGGACTTGGACTTGTGTGGCTCAGACTAAGGGGACGTTTAACTGTGTTATAGACTCAGGCTGCAGCCCGAGCTCTGGGACCCTGCCCGTTCACAGGTTCCTAGAGCCTGGGCTCCAGCCGAGCCCAAACGTCTACACTGCAATTGAACAGCCCCTTAGCCTGGGCCCAGAGAGCCGGAGTCAGCTGGCACAAGCCAGCCGCAGGTTTTCAGTTGCAGTGTAGAGGTGACCTTAAGGCACACATGAGCCATCTTCATACACTTCTTTTGCAGTGAGCACAACTTCAGGTTAACTATTAGTTATAGTGTACTGTACACTACACTTTACTGCTTAATAGGGAGATCTAACAACCGGCTAGCTTAAGGTCAATTATAGTAAATCAGTCTTTAATAGCCTTTTTATTGGGCAGTGTAATTCCACATATGAGGATTGCTTTCAGGTAATTCAGTGGAGATCAAGTCTTCTATTAAGGTAGTTTTGCCGCAAAGTGACCAGGTTGTTAGGGTGACGACTGTAGCCGTGTCTCATAAATCAAGTGTGCAAAATCAGTTTTCCTGTTCTATATTTTTTTAGTATTTTATCACTATATTAATAATTTGTTATACAGAGCACTTGTTCCAGAAAAGGCATTATTTGCCCAGAGTTGGCATTTAACAGATTTAACTAAAGATTGTTTGCTTGGCGTTGAGATATATAGATATAGATATATAATCAAGTCCCTGTATATTATATGCAATTTTCCAGTTGCTCTGTCTCATTCTGTTTGTTGTTTCTAAGATTAATTTTGCTTCTAATGCATTTGATTTATAGCCCTTCTGCCAGGTGGAGCCAGTGGCAACAAGGGCCAGGTTCAGTATCTAGGGGTTCCTTTTCACCAATACAACACAAAACCAGCTCGAGCCCCCTCACTGGGAGAATTATACATGACCCTCCGGGCACCACTAAGAGACAACACCTCCCGTTTTGCAAGCACAGAGTCTGCATGTAGTAAAAACTTTTTAATAAAAGGACGGAAGTAACTCAGCATTAATTTGGGAAAACACCGCATAATCATAAACCATGAGCAAAAGACCCACCCCCAAGTAAGTTGACCAGTGTCCTTTTCCCCTCAGGTTCTTAAGTCCAGCCACCCAAAAGTCCCTTTAACGTACCCGTCCCTTCTCTGCACCCCTCACACTTGCTGTTCTTGGCCAGCGCAGCCCCAGAGTTCACAGGTTCATGTGCAGCGTTCACCTCCCACTCCGGGTGGAAGGGGGGTTAAGGAGGCACCTTACATGCTCCACTGCACAGGCACTCACTCTCCTCCCCGCCGCCGATTGCCGTGCCTCTCTGTGGGGCTCTGCTCTGGACCTCTCTGACAGCTGCCTGGCTGGCCACTTTCCAAGATGTCTTCTGGGCCCACTGCTTAACACAA
The DNA here is from genome assembly GCF_965152275.1 of Natator depressus. Classification (NCBI taxonomy): domain Eukaryota; kingdom Metazoa; phylum Chordata; order Testudines; family Cheloniidae; genus Natator; species Natator depressus. The sequence continues at coordinate 132,417,309 of NC_134239.1, forward strand.
CTCTCAGTGATTTCAGCTGTTAGTGGGGGAGCCTCACGGCTGGTGCACAGTCTCTTGCCCCAAAGTAGGTCTAATACTTAGACCTAGGTATCAGTGGGTTCAGCTCTGCAGTATATAACAAGACTCTCAACTGAGTCTAAATTAGCTCTTTTATTATACTGTGGAGAGAGAGAAAGGGTCAAAGAGTGTCTAGCACCCTTAAACAGGGCCCACACCACCAAGTACATGTACCTGTCCTCACCCTCTCTCAACTCATTGGGCTTTGGAACCCATGTCTCCTGCCTAGCAAGTACCATTAGGGTGAGTCCCTTCAGCGGGGTAGGCCAGGCACAGTTTTGCTGCCCTCAATTCACACAACAAGGATAACAAACCCGTTATTACTCCTGCCCCAATAACAAGGAGACTGGGGATCATTTGGGCAAGCAATCCCACCATGGTGAGCACCTCGGCAGGGTGGATGTGCCCATGCAAATGACTTCAGCTCCTGAAGGCCTTTTCCACAGCTCACCACTAGATGTCAGGGGAGAGCTCATTCAGACTCTGCTTACAGATTTTTTTTTAAAGGTATATAATGTACTTCAGCTTCTTCCTGTGGAAAGTACAGCTAAATACAGCTTAGTTTTTATTCAGTCTAAACTGACTTCCAGGTAAAACTAGCAGCCTTTAAGAAGGCATCTTTTGTCCTTCCATAGATTCTCTTTCCTAAGCTCACAAAAATGGGACTGTGGTAACAGTTTTCATTTTCTGACACTTAATGTACCATAAGTACATTGACCTGAACAGACTGGGACATTATGTTTTTGGAGGGAGTTTCTGCTAAACAGTGGTGCTAGAGAGATTTACTTCTGACAGCAGGACTATGTTGCTGATATACACACTCTTCAAAACAGCGGGGTTAGGAGCAGTGAAGAGCAAACTGTGAAGGCAGGAAATTACTTTAAGTAGTTAACAGTGACCATGATGCATTCTCTGTTGTACCTTTAAATGATTTGCAGTTCACATAAGATATTTACTACCATAGTGTACACAGGGGAGCAGTATTCATTTGGAACTATACTGCTATTTAGTTTCACACCCCAGAGACTGACACTCAAGCCATATCTCTTGCCAATTACTGTTTATTCTCCAGGCTCATCCAGCTACCAGGCGCTCAAAGCACACCTCTTGGAAGCTTATAAACAAAGTAATATAATCCAGGGGCTAAACTCAGGGATAAATGTTGTTTAAGGTGTGGATGGAACATAAGGGGTATTTCTCTGAGCAGAGTTTTACCATTTCCATCTAGTAATGGGCCTATGCTATTTCTGAGAATTCTTTTCTTTCTAATATAAGTAAAAAAACATTTTTTTAAGAGCAGGTTAGACAAACACCTGTCAGGAATGGTCTAGATAATATTTCATCCTGCTATGAGTGCAGGGGTCCCTTCCAGTCCTATGCTTTAATATATTAAATAATATATACATTAAATAAGATTAAATAAGATGTATTTTATTTATACATCTTATTTATTATTTAATATCTTATATAATATATAATTAATGTCTTATTATTATTATTTTTCTAATTTATAATGTATAGATTTGTAATGTGATTAAATAAGAATATATACATTAAATAAATAATATATTATTTAATATATTAAACAAGTCTGTGCAAGTCACGTATGAAATACAGAGTATTTTGTTGCTCATAATATTGCATGCTCTGAGGTACCAGACTTCAGAGGTGCCTGGCAAGTCAGCAATTCATGGGGGTGGGTGGAAGGCCCATGCATGTTCCCATTGTGTCTAACCCCCCACCAGATTTGGCATATAATTACTTCACTGACAGGAAGACTGATGTCTAAGCAGTCTCAGCGAAGGATAAAAGGGCAGGGTTGCTGATTACTGCATTACCTGTTAGCCTGCTTTTGGTATTTTCATAAATAATGCATTCAAAAATACTGCAGGCAGATGTGGGAAGTGGTAGCTAACTCTGAGGCATGGCCCTAGACCACAAATACACAATTATATTTTCAGCAAACTCCCAGGAAACCTGCTTGTTTTTCTCATTTGTCCAATTAATAACTTACAGAAATGAAGAGGCATCTAAGATTCTTACTTTTGACATTCATTTACCACGTAATGAAGAAACTTCCCCATGAGCAAACCATCTTTATTATCACGGGGTTTTTCATTAGCATTTAAACAACCCTGACTGTTCTTTATTTGTCTAATTTCCCTCCTCATGTTAAATTGCTGTACTGCACTATTCACTTTGATATGGCTAAATTAAAATGTATACGTCCAGGAACAAAGAATGAAGGCGCTATGTACAGGTGGGGGACTCTACCCTGGGAAGCAGCGACTCTAAAAAGGATTTGGCGATTGTAATGGACAATTAGCTGAACACGAGCTCCAGTGTGACACTGTGACAAAAGAGCACATGTGATCCTGAGATGCACGAACAGGGGAATCTCAAGTAGGAGCAGAGAGGTGATTTTACTTCTGTATTTGGCACTGGAGTGAAGGCTGCTGGAATCCTGTGTCCAATTCTGGTGCCCACAATTCAGGGTGGATGTTGCTAAATTGGAGGGGTTTCAGCATGATGGCAGGTTTAGAAAACATCCCTTGTAGTGACAGACTCAAGGAGTTTGATCTATGTATCTTAACAAAGAGAAGGTTAATGGCTGACTTGGTTAATGTCTATAAGTATCTGCGTGGGGAACAAATGTTTGATAATGGGCTCTTCAATCTGGCAGAGAAAGGTCTAAGACGATGTGATGGCTGGAAGTTGAAGCTAGACAAATTCAGACTGGAAATAAGCCATACATTTTTAAACCAAGCTTGGGTGTTTTTTCTAAAAGATCTATTCCAAGAAAGGTTTTGAGGAAGTGCCAGGCCCTGTGTTATACAGAAGGTCAGACTAGGTAATCACAATGATCCCTTCTGGCCTTGAAATCTATAAACGGGGCCAAATTATCTGCTGGTGTAAACTGGCACAGCTCCATTTGCAGAGAATGTGGTGCCTTTTTCTGACAAAGCAAAAGTGAACCGATGCATATCCAAAAAGGTCCGTTCCCCCATCGATGGTCCTTTTATGGCCCATAAAGATGACCTGACAGTGCCTGGTTCTTATACCATTGCTGATGACCCCACGAGCCATGCTGCTGAAATCAATGGGACTGTTCACAAAGTAAGGCTCCACACAACAGATGAAATTCACTCCGGTTCATAGGGCCCATCAAGAGGCCTGTGCACCATCCAAATCCTGTTTAACCCCACCTGAGTTTCAGAGGTGCATACACCTTGTGGTGCTCATTCTCTGAACAGGGTAAGTTTTGCCTCAAGTGAGTATGGGTGGCAGAACCGAACTTGAGCTTTCACAAGACTTCCCTCTTTCATCCTGGAAGACTTCAGTATTTCACTTAAAATCCTCAGCTACCTTTATTTGGAAGAGCTGCTCATATGATCTTGCCACAGAGGGAATTCAAATATGTACTTGATACCAAATAATACAGTAAAATATTTAGAAAGCTTAAAATGCAAATGAATTATTAATAATGGTTTAAAACATTTTATAAAATCAAAATGGCATTTTAATGTATAAAAGGTCTCTTTTCCCTGAAAGTTTGTCTACCAAAGATGTAGGTAAATAGATATGCATCCTATTATCCTGCCAGCTGCAGTTTCTGTGTATCAATATTGATCTACCTCTCAATATAATACATAAAAAAAGCAAGACCCAGAACTATACCAAGTGCAGAGTTTCCTGCAAATAGTGATTATGTGCAGTGTGGGCCTTCCTGGCACTGAAAGTTAAAAACTGCATGTCCATTACTGGGCCTTCTACAAGAGGTTAGAGCTGAACAGCGGATCAAGTCTGGGTAGTTTCTTTTGCATTGGAAAATAATTCATTTGATATAGACAGTTTAACACCTTCAAATGCTCGTGCTGGTTTACCTACAGTGGATGGTCACTTAACCAAGGCTTCCTCTGTGTGTGTGTCTGTCTGTGTGTGTGTCTGTCTGTACGTGTACAACAATACATTCTGTAGAGACAGCATGTATAAAACTCTTGTGCAGGTTAGTCCTGTGGAGTTCCTAAAGCTCCTCCTGAATTTCTGACCCTATATAGTTCCTGGGCTCCACAGCACTTGTGTTCCCTTTAGAGTAAAGCTCCTGCATCTATTTGCAAAGCACCTTGAAACCCCACGGACTGTTCTGCTCTAAGGCAGGGATGATGTTGAGAAACCGACTACACCAAACAAGAAATGCAGAGATGACGTTGAAAATTCAGCATTATCACTGCTCCCTGTGTTCTTGCTTGCCTGCACTGCAGAACCTCGCTGTCCCGCTGTGGCCCAGGCACTCCAGACCAACAGGGGCAGCATTTGCCTCTAAAACGATAAATGTCTGTAAGAAACCGTTTGCCATTAGATTATTCACCTTTCGTGTAAAAGTCTCATTTGTGAGTCATAGTCTGTGGCAGTGCTAGTGAGTTTCCTGTTACTAAAAAAACACTTGTTTTTATGAAATATATGGTAACATTCTTCATTTAAATTCTTTCACATTCCTATCAAGTTGTCAAGATTTTCTTTTTTAATGTAGCAATTTGTAGCTTTATAAAGTCTGTGTTAATTCCTTTTTGTAAATTAAGGATCTGTCAGTGCAGTAAGTTTGACAATATCTCCTTGGGCGTCAATGTTTAAACAAATCAAACTCTGATCAGCTAGAGTGTTTTACCTCAAGGAAACTGACAATTTCACAGCTTATTTATCATTTCGCCAAACTGCTAATTACCTGGAGAGAGTGAAGTTACTTTCAGAAAGTTCATTGAAATACCAGTTGACAGTGACTCAGACTTGGCTCCTGGAGAACTCTTGCTACTGTTTAAGTTTCATTTAGAGACTTTTCTAAAAAAGAAATGACTAATTGCTTATGCTAAATGAGAAAATGCTTTTCTTTGAATTCTAGCCTAAACTGTGCTGACTTGAAGACTGTCTGTACAGTTTATGTTTTCTGTGTGAGATTATGAACTCTATTTGTATCTATGTCAACCTGCAAACTGCATTTCAAATGTGCAGCCCATTTGCCTTCTCTTCTGTCTGTTTGCCTCCAGATTGGGCTGAAATTCCAAAGGCTGCTAGCAGAAGGATAACAAGCGAGCCCTTGAAATGAAATGGATTAGCTCTGAACAGCACTTCATGAACCCCAGGCTGGCTGCAACTAGGAGAGCTGGTTTGTCAGAGGAGAGATTGCCTAGCAATAAAGTCACCTGGCAGGGGTCTCTGGCCACCTGAGGAGGCTGATCTGTCCTGACAAGGGGGGCTAAAACTTATAAAACGGGTGGTAGCTGTTCTTCTTCAGGGTCATTTTTCTCCAGCTCAAGAGCGGGGAGAAGCAACCCAGTGTGGAGGAGCCAGATAAGGCAGGAGTCCCTGACTTCCTTCCTGGGCACAGATGGTCCCCCAAGGACTCCCAAGGGAAGGGTGAGCTAGTGAGGGAAATGATCTGTATTAAAGAGTAGTAGTGTTAGAAACCTGTGCAAAATGTCTGTGTATGTTTTGTGGTTCATAATTGCCACGTTGCCTCTGAGGGAGGTAAATGTTAAATCAGAAGGCTCAGTTCTTTGGATGGAGTCCTGAGAGAAGATACCTTTAAGTTCCTGGGGTATCTTGGGGGGCAGTGCTGATGGGCTGAGGGGTTCTGTTTCCACCACGAAGTAGCAGACGAGGGTAGGTGCCGAGGAAACGTGGCAGAGTGGCCAGCTGAGGAAATACTACTGCAGCTGGCTGAGACCCAGGGAAGTTTAAAATACCTGGGGGCCCCTGTGACTGGTTCCCTCACAGCCGTCGGCTGAGTGGCTGAGAGAGGGGCTCGACTGGGACTAGTGACGTAAGCAAAGGCCAATTTTCTAGCTGCACGAGCGCTCTGCTGCTGGTGCGGCGCTCTGTGTCATTAATGGGGTTCAAGTCGTGCTGTTCATTATCTTTACTGCAATACGCCAGCCGTCGTAGCAGCAACGGAAGCGGCCACTGTAGCAAAGTTGTCATAACCCTATCCATTCTCACTTGGTCTGAACTAGTCATTATTTTTACTTTTCCAGGTGACCAATTCCAGTCTTTTAGCCAGAGTTTAGTCTCAGCTACTCCTGTTTTACACCAGTGTAACTTCATTGAACTTAGCAGTTACACCTGTGTACAACTGTAGCATGACAAAATCGGATATTGAACTCTACCCACGGTGGGGGTGGGGTGTATGCTTTTGGCTTCACAGGCTTTGAGCAAAGATGGCTCAGCAGTTCTGGAGTGCATCACGTGGTGCTGTAGTCCCCTCCCACATTTTATCTGCAATTTATATTCAATACGTGAATTATGTTTTCCATTCTATTTACTTGTTCAATATCTAGCTGATGAGTAACACGCTCTGAATTATACTTGTATGACTTAAATGAAAAGTATCAATATTACACCTACCACTACAGAATATATGCAATATGAATGGATGTAGAAATACTTCTAGAGTATCTTCCATCCAAGGACCTCAAGCATTTTCTGTTCATAGTCTTCCAGGGTCCATTGGTTATAGAAAATGCCACGATAGGACATTAGTTTCCAAAATGGTATCAATTAGTCTGGTTTTGTCCCAGTGGGGAAGTGTTGAAAACTGCTCTTCAGAATCACATTGTGCTGAGAATGACTTTTCAAAAGCTTTTTAAGCCAAATAATGCCTTGGCTACATTAGGGCCAAAGCCATGTTTGGTGAAACCATCTTTCAAAGCATTTTCTTAGCATGGTCTTTTTATAGCCTATTCAGGTACACAGATACGATCCTCTGAAGCATCATAAATTCCCTAGGATGTCCCTGAGTGCTGGTTTTTACATTTAGACCAGTAAGTTAACTGAAAGATGTTTAAAATTACAAGTGGCCAGAGAGCTCCCTGTAGACAACGTATCTGAGGGGGCTTGTGTTTATTCTAGCAAATACTTAAAAATATCACGTGTTCCTGAAAAGTGGTACAGCTACCTTTGTTTGTCAGGACTGTGTGAATGATTAACAGGTACACGGGGATAAAATCTTGCCCCCTTTCTGACTATTCTAGAAAAGAAGCGACAGTGTCAAGCAGGTGTATTAGGCCTGCTCTGCATTGCTGACATGCTTTGGGGAACACAGGGGTTTCTTGGTACAGCTAGCTCTTGAGCAAGAGCTGCAGCTAGCATCAAAAGGGTATGGAACGGTTCCTTTCTCTTCATTCTCCAACTCGGGTCCCTGGGTGGGTGCCTGAGACAATTACTGTGCAATCCATTGTAAAAACATAAACAACCCATAACAGGGGAGAGGGGAAAACCTTCCTGTGACGTTACACCCCATAGTCTTTACGGAAATATGGTTATGTTATGTATATGACATAACGGAAATGTACTTTATGCAAGATGGGTCTTGTAAGATATCATTGGAAAGGTTATAATTTACAGAATGTGTTTATTCAATGTGTATGTATGCATCATTTCTGTATCTGAAGCTGGGAATATTGACCATGTCTCTGTATTTCAAATGTGCTATGTTGGATGAGGCCAAACAACATTAGTGGCTTATTGAAGAAATGCATATAAGGATAAGGATTACCCCGGGAACTGTGTGCCACAGAACCCTCTCAGAGATAGCGCTACACAATGGAAACCGTTTGACCCAGATCACATCGAAAAAACTTTCTAGCAAGTGGGGGGAAGATATAAAAGAGGGACAATGACAACAGGGGAGATCCTCACTCTCCCTACAACAACACACCTGAAAACACTTGAGGAACAAAGACTGAACTGTGAGAAGTGATGGTCCCAGGCTAAGATCTTTAGCCTGTGTAAGAAAACCTGGGAAAGTAAAGGCAACTTTTGCCTTAAGAATCTGCCAGCCTGTTTATCACTCAGGATGAGACTTTGTTAATTAGTATCCTACCTAGCTAGTGTGTTAAGCTCAGTCTGAGGTTTTTGTTTATTTACTAAGGCAATCTGCTTTGTTCTGTTTGCTATTTCTTTAACCACTTTAAATTCACCTTCTGTAATTAATAAACTTATCACTTGTTTATAATAAAACCCAGTTTATGTAATTTCTAACTGGGTGGGCAAAAAGTCATGCACATCTCTCTTCACATTGAGGAAGAGGACGAATTTGATGAGCTTGCGCTGTGCAGATATTTCTATAAAGTGCAAGACAGTAGAATTTTGGGTTTGTCTCCCAAAAGGGGTGGGCACATGAGTGCTGGGGGAGCCCTCTCACACAGAGCTGACTTCAGTCTGTGTTTGCAGCGGGGTGTGGCCCTACCTGTGTGGGTGTGTTGCAAGAGACTGGAGAGCCTAATTCAGCACAGCAGGGAGAGGGAACCCAGCCTGACTGAGCAGGGGAGGATCAGTTAAACCCCAGCACATCAGGTGGCATCCCAGAAGTGGGGTCCAACCCATCAAATTCACTTTATTGCCAGTGTGTGAGCTAGCCAGCTATATCCTCCCCTACTTCCACAGAGCGTCTGCCCACTGCATGGGGGGTTTGTGTTTATTAGTTTGTCTGGCAGTTCACACATCACACACCCCATCTCCTAGAGTGAGTGTGAGCATGCTTCCCTGAGGCTCTAAAGGCACTTAGATTTTCTAAAGATCTGCTCTAGAAATTTGTTTGGGAAAGTTCTACGGGTAATGGAGGAGGTGAGGCTAGATGATCCCTTCTGGACATGGAATCTGTAAGCTGTCACCTCCCCTTTCTCCATACAGACTGACACTGCTAAAGCATCTCCACAGAACTAGAAGTGCAGGGTATTTCAGGTGTTCCAAGATAATGTAACTTCATTTTATTTGACACTGCCACACGAGTATATAATGAGTTGTAAGCAGGGCTTAATTTGTAATGAAAGAGGAGCTGGGGCTTAAGCATTTTTTTATTTTAATTTTTTTTTACTTTTCATAACTGACACAGCAAGTCCAGAGGTGCCAGAGCTGTGAACTGCCAAGCCTGGAGGTGCTAGGGCTCAACCCCGGCACGGCCTGGCATACATTAAGCACTAGTTGTAAGTCTCTGTGGCTTGATCATGACTTCAATGGGAGAAGAAATAGGACCACAGTCTTTACACAGCCAAAACATCATGAGCATAAAAATACTTCATAGTGCCACAGATCAACTCATTACCAAGCCAGAACATTGTTTTTCACAGCTGGGTACGAGGGAAAAATCCAGTCAATTTAAAATCAGTGCAGTTTCACCACTAACACGAAGTCTGAATTGGACCCCAAAATATACAAAGCATTTTAATAGAAACCCAAAATTATTTATAGGGATGTGTGCTGGAGGTTTTGGTTTTTTTTTTAAACTAAGGAAAAGTTAAATTTCTTTCTGCATCACTGATTGTGTGGTTTATAATACCGCAGACTAAATTCATTCTTGGTTTAAATAACCCAGAGATGACTTTGGCCCACTATGTTTAATGCAAAATCCATATAAATTGTAATGAAATTGGGTTAATGCTAACAGTGGAACCTATATGACTTTATAACCTGTTTTACTATTTTCCATTCTATTCAAACTGTTATCAAATAACACTAGACTTGTATTGTTTTAGGGCATCACCATATTATTCTTTATTCATGGTGTTTCAAATAAGTATAATCTATAAAATATGCTTCATTATGGACTGAATCATAAGGTTCTCATTCAGTTTGCATTGTTGCCTGATCTATTATTTGTTCATTAATTATGTTGATCATTTTAAGAATTCCCAATTAACACTGAGGAGTTTAGAAGGTTCTTGTTCCAGGATCAGGCCCAGCATTAGAATTACTGTTCACGTGAGAGTCGTGACATTCAACCCCTTTTCCTTATTGGTATTTCCTTACCCTACTAGCATTTGGGTGCCTTTCTCCCATAGGAGCCTTTTAACCTCACGTTCATTAGCATACATGTCCATTAGTTATTGCGGTATCCGTGTCGTTAGACATTTGCTGATGTCCCTAACTAAAAATATCTCAGACAGGTATAAACGAACATCTTGTGGTTACCTAGCTGCAGTTTAGTCATCCTTGTGTATTACAGCATCTATCTTGTGAGATCCTATGATCTAGGGTTATTCCTGGTTAGCGATTTCTGCTAAGGCTATTTGGGCCATATGCCTTGATTAGTTTAGCTAAACTGTTGTTTTACAGGGCCTGAGGCTTGTAAGCTCATTGCCTTAATTTATACCTATGCCTTATACCTTCACTTATAGGCTACAGCATTCAGTCCTTGCTCAGGCAAACCTCCCATTGACCTTTGGATGCAGATTTGCTTGAGTAAGAGTTAAGTAAACACTAAATAAGGATCCCCCTTGGGGTTTGGCACAATGTCCTTATTTACATGTCTTCAAGCCAGTGTTGGAATCAGTTCTGCCTTTTAAAGATGTGATTAGTGTTTTGCGGTGAATACACTTTTCCTAATGGGGTCTAGGTACAAATGTCAAGAGGGATTGCTCACAAAGGGATATGGAGGCATGTAGCATTCAAGGTGTCTGAAGAAAATTGCTTTTAGGATTTTAGCAGTAGACACTTGACAGCCCCAGAGGCAAAGATGTTGTTGCTTCTTTTGGACATGGATGCCTGGAAGACACATGCTATCATACAGTAAGAAAAGTGATTATTGTCTAATTCGTACCAGAAGTCTATTAGCCAAAAAAAAAAACCAAAAAACCCCCAATAAAGTTAGAAGTGGTAAGATGCAAGGCTAACTATCTGAAAGGCCACAAGTGGTTGTCCTGGTATAGACAGGGTGGATACTAAAGAGCGTTTACCTACTGGGTCACATGGACTGATTTTCTGTCCGTTAAATACCACAGAGGAAACATTTTACAGTAAATCCTTACCGTGCTACAACAAATAACTGATGAGACTGAGACTGATTGGAAGTGGTTGTGCTGCTAGAGCAACTGAGTAATTATTTAGCTCTTAGACTGCACGGAGTGTAACAACTCTCAGAGTCAGATCTGAAGAGCACAAGAGGCCGTCAGATCAGCAGCATTCCATGCGCCTCACAGTGAAATGCTCCCAGCTCCAGCCAGTACCTTACGGTCAGAATTTTGTCTACAGTTAAAGCTAAATTGTGCTGTTAAGGCTCAGCCGCGGTGAACTGGGTTTTATGATTATGTAAGCGGGGGAACAGTCCCACTGTTGTGGGGAACTTTCCTGGCTTCTGCACTACCCCAGTGAAGTGGGCTAGCGAAAGGATCTGAGTCCTCGCTCCCACTTCCTTTACCCAGTGGCCTCACTTCTACTCTCCTGTCTGGCAGAGTCCTTGTAACCCCAACAGGGCTGGGCCCAGGATTCCTGGGGGGCTCGACCCCCAACCCTGCTGTGGTCACCTAGGACAGGGGCTAGGGTGTCCCCACTCCGGGGTACTCTCTCTGCACTAGGCACTTCTCTGACCCACTGACCACTACATACAATTTAAAGCAAATGCAAGTTATTTAATCAACAATTAATTTTAAAAAGAATAAGGAATAATGGGAAAGGTTAAAGGAAACACCTCAGCCCGCTCGGTGGCAGGAAACATCACAAACAGTGTCTCTGGAACGTCCGGGCAGTTCACAGTCTGTTCCTTCTAAGTCCCAGGCCTCCTGCTCAGGCCCTGGCTGTGCTGCAGGGATGCTGTGGGTTGGACACTCACTCTGGCGGTGGCCACACGCTCTCAGGCTCTAAGTGGCAGGACCCTTCTTCCCAGCGTCGCCCCCGCCCTGTCGGGGTTATGATCCACGCCTGGCCTGCAGAGCCCCTTGGCTGAGGCGTCTCCCTGTGCTGGGCCCGCTGCCCGGGGTCCCCCTCGCTCTCCCCAGCTGCTCACCGCACCCGGCTCCGGATTGCTCCAGCCCCAACTCCACCACTCAGTCTCTGCACGGCTGCTGCTGCTCTGCATCCAGCTCCCTGGGCTGCTTCTTTGGCCCCTCTGGCTCTGGTTGCTACAGCTCTGCTCCCAGGACAGGTCTGCTCTGCAGGCTGCTTCTGTGACTCTGCGCCCAGCCCTGACCTGCTCCCTGGGCTGATTTTCTGGCCCCTCTGGCTCTGGTTGCTGCAGCTCTGCTCCCAGGGCAAGTCTGCTCTCTCTGGGCTGCTTTTCTGGTCCCTCTGGATCTGGCTCCCCAGCTCTGCTCCCCAGCTCAGCTCAGGCCCCTGCTTTCTCCTTAGCTTGGCCCCACTCTGTCTGACCCAGGCAAATCCAGCTCACACAAAGGACGGGACCTCCCTGGCCTCCTGACTCCCTGATTAGCCTGTCCGCCCTGTCATTCAGGCTGACCTGGAGCATTGGCCTCTCCCCATTGTTCCTGGGGGCTGTCAGTCTCAGGGTCCTGATTCTCCATCGACCCTTACCCCTTTTTAGTACTGGGAGCTAGCAACTAAAACACCCCCACTGAATGTGAGTAAGGGGGCCACAGTCCCCTTACAATTGCTCTAGTAATTGTCTACAGAACATTTTGAATTGCACAGGTTAATTTAATATTCAAACTTCAAAATTCATGCTATTGCACAAGTCACTGGTATACACAGTGTTAGAAGTCGTCCATTCAAGGAACAGAAACAATTGCACGTGACTTCTGACATTAATCAGAACTGCCCGGGTTTCAAAGTCTGAATGTTTGCAGCAAATTATTCATGAGGCAGGAAAAATCATGGAGATATTCACTAATAATTTTGAGTAATGACTACATTGAGAATTTTTTTGATCTGCTCAAACGCATTTCACCACCAGAAAGAGGTTAAAATATAATGTATCAGTGATTAATTAGATAACTCACAGAGTATCATGTAAACTTTTTCCAGACTCCCATGGCCCCTGGAAACAGAGCGCATCTGAAACCAGAGATTTGCTAATGAAATGCAAGCCTACATTAATATTTATACCCAAAGTCTAAAACTCAAGTTCAATCACCCTATACCATTAGCATATTTACTAGCTTGGTTGGCATAGGTGTCTACTCTCATTATTGTCACAGTGCAGGCACTGTCAGTAAAGCCTGACATTAGCAGGAAATGACATTTACAGGAGAAAAGACAACCATTTTGCTTCCAATATATCCTGGAGAGGAGTAAATAAACACAGTTAAAACTTTAATTCCATTAGTTTGCATGTGTTTACTCAGAACCTTTCCATTTTTAATACATAACCAACAACTTCTAAAACTTAAAGTATTAACCTTATGCCTGCAAACTCTAGAGCTACTTCTATTTCACACCTTCCAAATGACAGATATACATAGTCTTTATAAAAAGAAAAGGAGTACTTGTGGCACCTTAGAGACTATAAATCTTCCATGAAATCAGCCAGACCTGGCACTGCTTACTCAGCTCGGACTCAGCAGCACATCAGTGAGCACTAGGATTTGACTTACTATTTGCATTTGTAAGTGGCCTACCGTAATTCCGAGGGACTTGTTTCAAAGTGTAGCACACAATATGAAATGTTGTGCATTTGTAAATGTTTGCTGCATCACACTCTCTTGTATGCTACCCACACTTGTCAGACATTCTTCTAGAGCATTGTCACATGATTCTGATGTAGGAAATGAAATAAGGCACATTTGTATAAGCTGAATTCTCTTTCAGCACAGCTGAAAACAAACTTGAATGGCTCTTACATTGATATGGGAGGAAGAAGCGCTTATGAATTACTGCTACCTCCTTAAGGGCCGTTTTGCACATGCACATGGTGCATAAGCTCGTAACTGGTCACCCTGCTGAAATGCAGTGGTGATAACTGTAGTGTCAGTTCTGAACACCAGTTATTGGCAGCAACGGGGGAGAAGAAGCCTATAGTGGAGACTGATGGAAGTCCTGGACAGATAAGGAAGAGGAAAGCACAGACATCATGTACTGGATGGCTAGTGGCTGGGAACTTTCCTTGGAAGCAAATAGAGAAAAACAGATTTACATAGAGGTGGGGTTCAGGAAGATGGTGGAAAAAATAAGCTTCTAGAAGCTGGAAAGAGGGGGAGGCACTTGGAAGAAGAGAGATGGGGCAATGGAAGCAAGTTGGTACATTCAATTTTGATGGCAATACACTTTTTATTAAAATATTGAAATTAGTTTATCAATAAAGATGATGGAATTGGCAGAGAGACAAAGCAAATCTGGCAGGATGAATGTTCTGTTTACTATAATTCTCTGTTACAGAATCAGTGTGTAGATTTCTTATGGGTTTAATTAAAAATCAGTTCATAATGTGGCAGTGATGCAGATTGCATAATCATCTCTGTATTTCTGTATTTTGTTTTGTAATTTCTTGTTCATAAGTTTAATTTCCTTGTGAGTTTGCTTAATAAATCCATAATGATGTCATGGCTGAGTGACTAGTGACAAGAATTTCTAATAATCCTAGTTGATCAATTCAAACTGTTTGCACTGCAGTCATGAATGTGATAATTAGAAAGATTGAGTATAACCAAATTAACAGTAAACTGACTTGCACAACAATGATGGCAGGGATTATCATACATTTTTAAAGGAACATTAAGTCTTTGCATTTTTTTAAAGATTAGAATGAAACCATTATATATATTCATTATCTGAAATGAAGTTCACAAGATAGGCTATCCGGAAGGTTTGATAATGCTTACATTGCAAACCATATTAATCATTATGAAAGCAATTAACTTATTTCTGTAAATCCATATACAGTACTTGAGGGAATTTGGCATGCCCATGCACGTACAAAGATTTATAGCGTAAACTGTTATTTCTCTAAGAGAAGATGATGATTAGATTATCACATTAGGGAATAGATTCAGTTCTACTGCAGCAATAAACTTCCGTATGTTCATCTGCCTCGAACATACGGAACAAGTGGCTGGCTGTTGAAAAACTCCCCATTAAAGCCAACAGGCTGACATGGTTTTGAGTCTACTTGTTACTGCGCAGAAATGTCTGCATAGGAATGAGTTGCCATGTCTGGGAGAACTGAAATGATCCCATTTGTTCCAGGATCACTGTACCCCAAACGTCCAGGCTCTGCCCTCCCCCCCTCCCCACCCCCCCCCCCGGCCGCTTCAGTTGTTAGCAGCATCCGCTGGGCCCAAAGCCGAGGATCAGTCACGCGATAAACACAGTAAGGAACATGTTTTCCTTCAGCACCCTGCACACTAGTCATGTACGTCAGGCAGCACAGGAAGGGCAGATGATCAGTCTCCCCCACCCCCCGCCCAATCTCTGGGGCAGTCAGAGAGCCGGGGTCTGGGATTCCTGTTCCACTGGGTCAGAACAGGAAGATTTTTAACAAAATGTTCAGAGCATTTCAGCCCAGTTATATCCCAGACAGACTCAATCCCCAGAGCCCCTCCAGAGTTGGAGCCAATGGAGAATTATTGGGCAAAAAAATCACAGGAAAGCCTGGTCATTGGCATTGATGGGCCGCGGTCTCCCTCAGTTTGAAGCCTGTAGAAAGATGCCTTGCCCCTCTGTTGGTTGTATGACTGTGCGGGGGCACTTGAACCACCACAGGAGTTTGACTGTTGCTGGTGGTTATGCGCCCCAGCCCATCACCCCGTGGGGCCTCTCAGGCCTGGAGAAGTTTGGACAGTGTGCTGAAACAAGCAGAGCTGGAGCTCGGTGCTCCCAGATCAGGGCACTGGCTTGCGAGTGGCTGAGCCCTCTGAGAAAGGAAGATCTGTGTTGTTGTTGAGATCTCTAGGGCTGAGGTCTGGCTTTCGCTGGATGGGAGGGTAGAAGCCAAGACTCCTTTTTGGGGTCTGAAAGATACTTCCCGTCCCCTGGCTGAGCCTGCAAGGAACTCAGCCTCTTGGGAGTTGTAGAGGTGATTTCCTTTTCCATTCGCACTGCTCCACACCCCGGAAAGGGGTGGCAGTGCTAAGCGGTACAGCTAGAGGAACCACTCCACAGTATTTCCATCCCGCAGGGAAGTCCGTCCTCGCGCCCGGGGGGCAAGAGGGGCCCAGCCTGTGATACCCTAGAACACTGCCGCATGGTGTGTGCCTCACAGTGCTGCTGCTCCGACTTGGCTCTGCTCTGGGCCAGGACGCTAGAAAAGGATAAATGTGGTATGAATGGGTGTCTGTCCCATGCAGGGGATGAAATGACTAACATGGGCCTGAGGACAGTTCACACACCCGGCTGCAGATGGATGGGCAGGGCAGGCCCAGTTAAAGATGAGTCCCCACTGGGGCGGAGCTGGATGGCTCTGCAAAGAGAGGAAGCCTGGAACTGAAGGTGGCTGCAGGGAGAGAAGGGAAGGATTCCAAATAAAAACAAGCTGAGGAACTCCAGGAGGGAGTTTGTTAGGCTATAGATATTCAGGCCCGTCTGTAAAGGCCTATACTCTAAGAATTTAGGCATATTCTTATTACTTAGCTAGTTCTAGAGGTATAAAAGAAAGAACCAAAATCACTGTCTGCCGGGGTAAGGGCCTTCTCTCACTGTGACAGGCCCTATTCTTAGGCTAAGGCCTTTGGCTAAGCAGCAGAGGCAGCCCTAAGCTGGGAAGCGACCAGTCACCTCCTCACATCCCGACCTAGTCTCATTGAAATAAGGTGCTATTGGGCTGTTAGGCCAGGATTGTATTCCTATCGCCTCCAGAGAAAGGGAAGTGCCAAGAAAATGTAAAAGGAAACTTAGTTTGACAGCATCCTGTCTGGCAAGAACTCACTTATCAATAGCTGGGATGTGAAATCCTCACTTCTGTACCGTTTTGTCATTATAATTCCCACTTTGCTATTGTTTGTCTGTATAATCTCTGTCTGGTTCTGTGATTTTTTCTGTCTGCTGTATAATTAATGTTGATGGTAGCAGGTCTTGGTGCTTGGCTGTGGGTTTGTTTCTCAGTCAGAGAGCCATCAGTGACAGACTCAGGGTATCTTCAGTGTTTATTTGCAAAGCAAACCCAAGCCCTGTGTACCTGAACAAAAATAGCCAGAGCAGCAATAAAACTGCAGTTGGGGTTACTGTTGTACAGACCCGCAGCTACAAAACCACTGCATCCAGCCAAGCTGTTGGGAAGGTGTTGGTCAATTCCATTGTACTTGGAAAGGTGTGCCAGTCTGTAGCCACTATTCCTCTGGAATAGCCAAGATACTGAGCCTGTATCTGGGTGAGGAAAGAGTTTAAGTAAGTTCTGAATGTCTAATGGATGTAAAACAGGGGTCTCAAACACACGGCCTGTGGGGTTATTTTCTGCAGCCCGCCAGCTCCCCGCAGCCCCCCCAGCATTTACCAAGAGAGGCTCTGGCCCGGCGCACCCCTGCTCCTGCGCCACTCTGGGAAGCAGCCGGGACCTGGGGGGCAGGAGGGGGGCACAGGGGTCTGTGTATTGCTCTGGCTGCTCCTCCAGGTACCTCCCCCGAAGCTCCCATTGGCCGCGGTTCCCCAGAGTGGCGCGGGGACAGGGCAAGACAGGCAGGGCGGGAGGGAGGGAGGTTGAAATGGGGGAAGAGAAGGGGTGGGAAGAGCCGGGGCAGGGGCAGGGCCTCATGGAAGGGGTGGAGTGGGGGCGGGGCCAGGGCAGCCGGGGGGAGGGATGATCAGTGGTGCGGCCCTCGGGCCAATGTACTAGTCCTCATGTGGCCCTCGTGGTTATTTGTGTTTAAGACCCCTGATGTAAAAGTTGGATATTAGCCTGGAAGGTCAATGCTGAACTGTTGGGCACTGTAATTAGGCACCACTTCCACCCCTCCTCCTGCCGAGATGCATACACTCAAGTGAAGGTCCAGCTTACCCCATGCCATGGTTTCCTTCGTTGTTAAAGGAAACAGCCATAAACCTCAGTCCAAACCATCTCCTGAATTCCTTGGCTTCTCTCTACAGATCAAGTCTTTCATTCTATCTGCCTCAGAGACATACAATTTGTTTTGTGTTTCTGGGTTGGAGCTGTTGACTGATATACGCTCTACCCACAGTATATTGTTCAAGCATTTAAGTATGCATTTTATTAAGTAGTGTTGTCAGACGCCACCGGGGTGGTGCTGTGCTCTGTTCAACGTTGATAACAGACGGCTGCATGTGTGTGCTCCCTCTGTGTGCTGCCCCGGCTCTGCTGATCGCTGGCTCAGCAGACCCTGAGAGAACCCCCAATGACCACAGACTCCGATAGTAGTGAGTAGTGAGACTACGACTCAGGCCTTTATACACAAATATATTGTAATTAGTTACTAGCCAGTACTGTGCGTCCATGTTGCAGATTACCCCTTACTGCCGTTTGTCACCCTCTGGTAACTTCGCTGGCCGGGAAACAGAAGTGGCGATGAACTGCCACTTGAACCGTGATACACCGGTAGTTGATGTAGATCCAGTTGTTTCTTATGGATGCTGAATGGTCAGTAACCAATTTATCAAATATTGCTGTCAGGATTTAGTTTGGTACCCAGACACTGAACAAGATTGAATAATAATTGTCCATATATGGTAGACAGAGGTGTGTTTGACCAGTCTCTTATTTATACAGCACTTCATTTTTCTTTTCTTGATGCTTGGGGTTTCTTCACTGTATACTGCTATTTTCTGGTGTCTTCAGAAACACCTTGTTTCATGTTGGTTCGAACAGAACAGCTCTATCCATCATATTACCCTTTTGTCCCCATCTTTGGGATGTGTCGGCCTGTTCCGACTTATGCTAAGTATCCCATAACACCTTGCATTAGCTGAAGTAAGCCTTGCGTTGAGTACATATGAAAACTGTCAGAATCAGGACACTTTATTCATGGCAACAAGAAAGGAGTTACCCACACAGACCTAGGAAATGTCTTTATGTCACTTAGTACCTGGAATGAGTGTGCTAAGAACAAAGAGAAAGGTGCATCATGACCTGGAATGCATGAGTTCAGAACAAAGAGATAAAGGGGTAGCAGATAGCAGAAACAAAGGGTAAAAGGTGATTAATTGAATCTCATTTTGGATGATGTATACGTACCTCTTACTGGTAAACATGTAGGGTATAAAAATATGGCTTTAGGGATGTAACTTTGAGGAGCACACCTTCCGTGAGGTGTAACATTGCTGCATGGGACTGCTCTTCTGCGGCTGCTATCAGAACCTATTTCCTGTGCCAAATTAATAAACCTGGATGACATTGGTTAGCTGGTCTCATGAGTATATTTCGTAATGAACCAAAGTGTGGTCAAGCAATTGACTAGACAATCAATCAACAGAGCTAATAAGACCAACTTGATCTGGTAAATCTCTGCATTTTTGGGAAGGGTGCTGGCACTTGGCATCAGAGACAGGAAGAGAGTGCTTCACTTCCAGACTGTGCTGTAGAACCTGTCACGAGAGTTTCCTACGCTGGCGCCAAACAATGGCATCAGAAAAGTTGAAATTCAACGACTTTGCTGTCTGCAGGCATTCCTGTGTGTGATGGAATGAGCAGGAAGAAACAGTTTTTACTTGCATTTTGGCTTTAGAGGCATAGACAGTTACTGAACGTGATGTTTCTAGGAGATTAAATGATATTTAATTAGGGTTGTTTTGGAGCTGTTCTCTTCTGAACTGTGCTATAAGATATACCACCATGGCAGTTTTTGTGTTCTTTGCCTTGACAGTGAATGTTCTGTAATATAAATTGTATTGCAGAATATCAAAGTACTTTTAAACCATATCAAACAGGAAAAAGCACTTTCAGCTTCCCCATACAAATGCTCTTTCTAATGGATGTGTTCTCTGCAATCACAAGTTTAAAAATTATAGTTTCTTTACACCTAGATTGCTAGAGCATTTAAATTTAAAAGTCAGACTGGAAATTCCAGCTTCTTAATACCTCAGTGTATTGTCACAAAGGTTTTAAACTTGCTGATATGTTTACTTTCCTAGAAGTTTGTTGTTGTATTTTCTGGGTATTAACACCTGCACATTTCTCTGTGGTAGGATTATCTCCTAGACAACTGTAAAGCTAGGATTATCCTTGTACACTTCTGTGAGCAAATGTTATAGTTAAATATGCATAGAGTTAACAACTGTAAGTATAGTTTAGACACGAAAACAACTTGGATCAGTGAGAACTCTGTTTCATCCTATGATGTATGATGAACTAAGAGCATCATTAGTTTTGTTCTTCAGCTTATTCCTGTTTTTAAAAAAAAAAAACACATGCTACAGTGGTCATGAAAGGTGGCAGTTCTGGGCTCAAAGTTCTCTTAACTATAAAAAGGGCTGATCGTGCAAGACTCCCACCCGTCTGACCATGCCTGTGCCCCAGACTGGCGGGAGAAAAGTAATCCAGTCTCCCTGCCATAGTGATTGATCACATGTGCTCCCTGTCACTGATTCCTTCTGATCTACACACACTTACCAAGGGGTGAGTGAGGAAGTGCCTGAACTGGTGTAAACTACACCTTGCGGAGCCAAATGAAGGTGTAAGTTAACGCAGGAATGATCACTGTTCATTATTATGAATATATAATGATATAATAATATGAATAAATAATAATATAATCATTATTATTATTGGCACACTCTACTGTAGCCTCTTGTCATGTGACTTAAACTGGCCTCCTACACCCTCACTGGACTCAGTTGGCCCTGTGCAGAGTCTTCAGGGTGTGAAACATGTAATGGTAAGTTAAGCTGGTCACAGTTTTTCAAACTTCCGTGAGAATTTTTGTTGAAATTTTGACCAAAAAGAAGGAAAAACAGTGAGAAATGTTCATCATTTTTTCCAATTTTCCAGCTGAACGGCTGCAGGTTATGGAATTTACCGTGAGTCCACATAGTGCTGGAGTAGCATGTACACAAACAAACCTGGCAACGAGTGTGAGAGTGACCCATCTTGGATTCCCTCTAGATGCTCAGGAGGTGCCTCAGTGCTTCCAAAAATCCCATCTGCAACCTTGGGCACCCAAACATCTTTGAAAATCAGGACCTCAGACTTAATGCCATCAATTCCGTGGCTACACTGCTGAGACTGCCAAGGAGTGTACCAACAGCACTGCTGGTTTGGGTAGACTGGGCAATTGCTCACTCTGAACTGGGCTACCTTGTGGAGCTGGTGGGACTATTTGGTCACTAGCAATATGTGGCCAGTGTCGTGAAGCTGAGAGAACCAGCATGGTGTTGTCATGCTGTGCGGTCCTGAGACCTGGCTGCTCCCTTTTTTTTTTTTTCAATATAACTTTGTTGGTCCTTGTCACTCAGAACAGCTGTCTTAAACACTCACATAGATACAGGGGAGAAACAAATCCCAAAGCCATGGCGTATTTCTCTATCTAAAGTGCCTGCCATTTTGCCATCTATTTACCTGACCAAGGCATTTTCACATGTCTGTAACAACAGATTAAACCAGACCTCAGTACCTAAAACCAAGGTTTTGGGGGAGTGGGGAGCTAGAGACGTATCATCTTTCGATAAACTGATGTTGGGTAAGCCCGCGTGGAGGTTGGTTAGAGATTCACATGGATCCGAACACCAGAAGCCTTTGGATGATGCAACGTCAACATTGCCTAGTCCACTGTCTATATTTGCCTTTCTGTTTTTGCTTGAAATCTCACATTTCGGGGAGGTGGGGAATGACTCTGTAGAAACCGGGACTTTCTCATTGGTCACAATGCTTCCCCTGGCCCCCTTGAGCTCCCTTCCTGCATGTGAAGGAGACGTAACAAGGGTCCAAACCTCTGCCTATTAAATTCAGTGGAAGCAGGAGTGGTTGGTCCTGCAGAGCTAATGTAGCCAAGATCTTAGATGAACCTGAAGCAGAACAGTAGATCTGAATCCCAGAGAGCTTTGAGACGGTTCAGATATAAACTCTCCAGTCTGGATCTGTGCCTAACCAAGAAGGAGCTGGAATGCACACAGCCACCCGCACAATCTGTTCAGCTGCGTCAGGCTAGACTCTGTCCAAAAACCCTTTCACTGATGTCAGAGGCAGGAAGGTCTCACGCCTCAGTCTGGCCAAGAAAGGCAAAACAAAACCAACAGCTGGAAGTTGAGGCCAGACACATTCCAGTTAGAAGTAAGGCACATATTTCTAACAGGGAGGGTGATTAACCCTTGGAATCAGATGACTAAGGGCAGTGGTGGATTCACCATCTCTTGGTGTCTTCCAATGAAGGCAGGATACCTTTCTGGAAGATGTGTTAGTTTAGCACAAGTTATTGAGATCAGTACAGTGGTAAGTGGCTGAAATTATATTGCCTGAGCTATACAGGGAATCAGATTAGATTAATAGATTTTAAGCCCCGAAGAGAACATTAGATTATTCTACTCTGGAACCTGAACACCGTATATTATTCCTCTCTATATATACAGTGAATCATATGTACACACTGTATTACACATTAAGTATACAGCAAAGGGTAAACTTTAAGGGGTTGTTGGCCTAAAGCAGGGGCGGGCAAACTTTTTGGCCTGAGGGCTGCATCGGATTTCTGAAATTGTATGGAAGGCCGGTTAGGGGAGGCTGTGTCTCACACCATCTGACACAGACCTCCAGAGGCACCAAGAAAGTGTTCTCACTAGCAGATACTTGTGGGGAGGGCACCCATTATGGCCTTTGCCATTCAGTCCTTAAATTATCTTCTCCTATCTCCTTATTTAGCTGAGCCTGGGACAAAGTCAGAAAAAAGCAAGGAAAAAAGGGAGGCGGTGGTGTATTCTACATCATTATACACTTGTACTGAGGTCCAGAAGGAGGTGAGCAGTAGACCAGTTGAAAGTCTCTGAGTGAAGATAAAATGGGTGGGTCGGTGGGGGGAAACAGGGGCAACATCATGATAGGGGTCTACTATAGACCATCAAATCAGGAAAACAAGATGGATGAGGCATTTCTAGAACAATAACAGAAATATCCAAAACATGGATATGGTAGTAATAGGTGACTTTAACTAGGTTAATTGTAACCAGCTGCTTAACACAGTTAATACTAACAACAAGTGGGAAGGAAGGAACACAAACTAGATTAGAGAAAGAACAAGCTAAACTATTTAGAAAAATTAGATGCATTAAAGTTGGCAGGGTCTGTTGAAATTCATCCTCGGGTACTGAAGGAACTAGCTGAAGCAATCATCTTCAAGAACTCATGAAGGATGGATGAGGTCCCAGACGATTGGAGAAGGGCAAAGGTAGTACCTATCTTTAAAATGGGGGAAAAGAGGACTTGGGGAATTATGGACCACGCAGCCTAACGTTGATACCTGGAAACATATTGGAACAAATTATTAAGCAATCAATTTGTAAGCACTTATATGATGGTGAGGTAATCAATAATATCCTACATGGATTTGTCAAGAACAAATCATGCCAAAGTAACCTAATTTCCTCCTTTGACAGAATTATTGGCCTAGTGGACAGGAGAGAAGCAGCAGACTTGAGGTATCTTGATTTTCATAAGGCTTTTGACACAATCCCACAACATTCTCATAAGCAAAGTAGGAAAATGTGGTCTAGATGAAATTACTATAAGGTAGATGTATAACTTCTTGAAAAAAACATACTCAAAGAGTAGTTATCAATGGTTACTGTCAAACTGGGGTGGGGACATATCTAGTGGGGTCCTACAAGGGTCAGTCCGGGCTGTGCTACTGGTCAATATTTTCATTAATGACTTGGATAATGGGGTGGAGAATATGTTTATAAATTTTTCAGATGACACCAAACTGGCAGGGGTTTCAAGCACTTTGGAGGACAGGATTAGAATTCAAAATTATCTTGTCAAATTGGTCTGAAATCAACAAGATGGAATTCAATAGACACAAGTGTGAAATACTACACTTAGGAAGGAACAATCAGTTGCACACATTCAAACTGGGAAATAACTGTCGAGGCAGTAGTACTGCAGAAAAGGATTTGGAAGTTAGAGTGGAACACAAATGGAGTCAAATATGAGTCATCAATGTGATGCAGTTGTGAAAAATGCTAATATCATTCTGTGGTGTATTAACAGAAGTAATGTAAGACATGGGAGGTAATTGTCCTGCTCTGCTTGGCACTGGTGAGGCATATTGGGTCCAGTTTTGGGCACCACACTTTAGGAAACATGTGGACAAACTGATCATATTTGTTGCTTTCCTCTAGACATCCCTCAAAGGTTTAGAAAACCTGACGTGGGAGGGAAGGTTAAAAAACGGGGCATGTTCAGTCTTGAGAAAAGAAGACTGAGGAGGGACCTGACAACAGTCTACAAATATGTTAAGGACTTTAGAAAGAGGATGGTGATTAATTGTTCTTCATGTTAAGTGAAAGTAGAACAAGAAGTAATTGGCTTAATCTGAAGCCAGGGAGATGTAGGTTAGATATTAGGAAAACCATATGAACTATATCAATAGTTAAACTCTGGAACAGACTTCCAAGAGAGGTTGTGGAATCCTCATCACTGGAGGATTTTAGGAACAGGTTGAACAAACACCTGTCAGGGATGATCTAGGTTTACTTAGTCCTGCCTTAATCCAGGGACCTGGACTACGTGAGCTCTCAAGGTCTCTTTGAGCCCTACATTTTTTGGAAAGTGTAGTGGACAATTTCCTGTTGCAAGTGATGGAGGAACCAACTAGGGGCAGAGCTCTTCTTGACTGGCTGCTCACAAACCGGGAAGAATTAGTAGGGGAACCTAGTGACAGAGGATGTGGAAAAAGCTAATGTGCTCAATGCTATTTTTGCCTCTGTCTTCACGAACAAGGTCAGCTCCCAGACTGCTGCACTGGGCAGCACAGCACGGGGAGGAGGTGACCAGCCCTCTGTGAAGAAAGAAGTGGTTCGGGACTATTTAGAAAAGCCGGATGAGCACAAGTCCATGGGGCCGGATGCGCTGCATCCGAGAGTGCTAAAGGAGTTGGCGGATGTGATTGCAGAGCCATTGGCCATTATCTTTGAAAACTCATGATGATCGGAGGAGGTCCCGGACAACTGGAAAAAGGCTAATGTAGTTCCCATCTTTAAAAAAGAGGAGGAGGATCTGAGGAACTACAGGCCAGTCAGCCTCACCTCAGTCCCTGAAAAATCATGGAGCAGGTCCTCAAGGAATCAATTCTGAAGCACCTAGAGGAGAGGAAAGTGATCAGGAACAGTCAGCATGGATTCACCAACGGCAAGTCATGCCTGACTAATCTAATTGCCTTCTATGACGAGATAACTGGCTCTGTGGATGTAGGGAAAGCAGTGGAGGTGTTGTTCCTTGACTTTAGCAAAGCTTTTGACACAGTCTCCCATGGTATTCTTGCCAGCAAGTTAAAGAACTATGGGCTGGATGAATGGACGATAAGGTGGATAGAAATCTGGCTAGGTTGTCAGGCTCAACGGGTAGTGATCAATGGCTCCATGTCTAGTTGGCAGCCGGTATCAAGTGGAGTGACCCAAGGGTCGGTCCTAGGGCCGGTTTTGTTCAATATCTTCATTAATGATCTGGAGGATGGTGTGGATTGCACCCTCAGTAAGTTTGCAGATGACGCTAAACTGGGAGGAGAGGTAGATACGCTGGAGGGTAGGGATAGGGTACAGAGGGCCCTAGACAAATTAGAAGATTGGGCCAAAAAAGATCTGATGAGGTTCAAGAAGGACAAGTGCAGAGTCCTGCACTTAGGACGGAAGAATCCCATGCACCACTACAGACTAGGGACCGAATGGCTTGGCAGCAGTTCTGCAGAAAAGGACCTAGGGGTTACAATGAACGAGAAGCTGGATATGAGTCAACAGCGTGCCCTTGTTGCCAAGAAGGCCAATGGCATTTTGGGATGTGTAAGTAGGGGCATTGCCAGCAGATCTAGGGATGTGATCGTTCCCCTCTATTTGACATTGGTGAGGCCTCATCTGGAGTACTGTGTCCAGTTTTGGGCCCCACACCACAAGAAGGATGTGGAAAAATTGGAAAACGTCCAGCGGAGGGCAACAAAAATGATTAGGGGACTGGAACACATGACTTATGAGGAGAGGCTGAGGGAACTGGGATTGTTTAGTGTGTGGAAGAGAAGAATGAGGGGGGATTTGATAGCTGCTTTCAACTACCTGAAAGGGGGTTCCAAAGAGGATGGATCCAGACTGTTCTCAGTGGTAGCAGATGACAGAACAAGGAGTAATGGTCTCAAGTTGCAGTGGGGGAGGTTTAGGTTGGATATTAGGAAAAACTTTTTCACTAGGAGGGTGGTGAAACACTGGAATGCGTTACCTAGGGAGGTGGTGGAATCTCCTTCCTCAGATATTTTTAAGGTCAGGCTTGAGAAAGCCCTGGCTGGGATGATTTAGTTGGGGATTGGTCCTGCTTTGAGCAGGGGGTTGGACTAGATGACCTCCTGAGGTCCCTTCCAACCCTGATATTCTATGATTCTATGTCCATTCTAGAACTCCGGTTTACACACCGACTACTAGTACCTGTGTTGACAAAAATTGAATAAATCACAACGGAGGTTACTGGCAGGTTGCATCAAAATGAGTAATGAACCTTAACTCCATTTTTTTCTTTTAGCTTAAACTGAGCCCTGCTTTGACAGGAAACCTAAACTGCCTTTAATGCCGAAATAAAAGGGTAGAAACATCTATTTTAGAGAGCAGCTGGAGAGCAGACTGTAAACCCTGATTTTAATCTCCAACTTCTACAATGGTAAGATGTAAAAATCTTTCCTATCTATTATGAACAGGTTATGACCCAGGGTCACGTCCCTTCTCTCTCTCTGCAAAAAATCTTCAAAAAGTCTCTGATCTTGATGCAGAATAGAAACATGTTTGAAATCTCAGATTTTCTTGGGGTGGGAAAATATTTTTTTACCCAACACTACTTGTGAGCAAAAATTTAATTTTTGCTTTATTCTTAAGCTGCCAAACTATTCTTAATGCAAAGTCCTTGTCAGATTCATGCATAATTAATATACCTGTACATCCTATATAGATATCCATTTATATGAGATGGTAATGGAAGATGATATGTAAATAAAACAGCTTTACATGAATGCACAAGACAATTAAAAGGAAAGACATTTATCATTAATATAGCAAAGCATGTCTTTTTCTAGCCATAGGATCACACTTGGACTGGCTGGGTTTTTTTTTCCTGTTTGTTTGTTTGTTTGTTTGTTTGTTTGTTTTCCTGCCTAAAGAGGCGAAATGTGAAATTGGTTTCATAAGACCAGAATTAATTTGAACCTTTAATGAAGTTTTGGCAAATGTTTCTGCAATTAAATTTCACTTGCAGTTTACTAGACTCAATTTCCAAGCATGTTTGGCTATAGATATCCAGCCTGGAGTCAGCAGCACTTAACGCATACTACATAGTGTTAGTGTATTGAAGGAGCAGAAAATTCCCTTGTTGGGCTTAATCAATGCTGCTCCAACACTTCCAGAGAATATGAGCAATGTAGTTTCAACACTAATCCTTGAGATACTGTTCAGAAGGGAAAGCGCAATCCTTTGCTGAACGTATTGTGCCAAGGCCATTGGATTTTGCAGGAACGAGTTAAAAATCCCCATCACAGTAACTGATTCTTTTAAAAGGGTTAAAAGCTGTGCTATTTTAAAAACAGAGACTGGGGCTGTAGGACATAGATCTACACAATCAGGCTAAAATACCATTGCCCCTTCGGCATATGGCAGCAGTATTTTGTGGGCTTGACAGTGGGCCAGTTTCTTGGTGTTGGAAGGGAAATTAGTGACAGTCTCGGAATGTTTTCCCAAGTCATGCCTTTTGCACTGGGTGCACGAGACATGACAGACATTAGTCCCATTACATACTGTAGTACGGAAAGGGATCAGGAACGCCAGTGATGAGCGCAGTGTAAGAACCTGGCTAGAACAGGAAGAGAGCATGGAGCTGCTGCATCAGCACAGTCCCGGGCCAGGAAACACACTGCTGGGGGCTGGATGCATTAGTTTGATGGCCCCTTTGCACTGGTAGGGGGAGCATTAGGGGTCTGTGGCACAATGATGAGTTGAGGCTCCTGTTTAACCCTTTCTGGAGAGAACTGAATAGCGAGTACTTACTGTAACGATGCTGGTTCTGGCGGGACCCAACTGAGAGTGCTAATTCAGGACAAATTGCTTAGAGCAGGGCAGTCACAGCCCAAGGCTGGGGTTTCTATGCGCACCAAGGCAAACCAAACCAGCCAGACAGAGAGGAC
The DNA here is from genome assembly GCF_965152275.1 of Natator depressus. Lineage (NCBI taxonomy): Eukaryota > Metazoa > Chordata > Testudines > Cheloniidae > Natator > Natator depressus. Next base: position 132,445,319 of record NC_134239.1, read on the forward strand.
TTCAGTTTTACCCCACTGGCCAACCACAAGTCACACAAGCAATTCCCTCAGACACTCCAGTTTCCCAGTATCACCACCAACGCCACTCGTTATGGGGACAGATGGTTATGAAAACCAATCCCCCAGTAAAGAAAAAAGATTCTTCTGATCCCAAAGGACCAAGCCCCAGAGCCAGGTCAATATACAAATCAGATCTTACCCACAAATCACGCTGTTGTCAATCCTTTAGAATCTAAAATCTAAAGGTTTATTCATAAAAGGGAAAAGATAGAGATGACAGCTAGAATGGGTTAAATGGAATCAATAACATACAGTGATGGCAAAGTTCTTGGGCCAGGCTTGTAGCAGTGATAGAATAAACTGCAGGTTCAAATCAAGTCTCCGCAGAACATCCACAGCTGAGATGGGTCTTTCAGTCCTTTGTTCAGAGCTTCGGTTTGTAACAAAATCCCTCCAGAGGTAAGAAGCACGACTGAAGATGGATGAGCTGCAGCAGCTTTTTATAGTCTCTTGCCATGTGGTCTCTGCTTTCTTTGTCCCAAAGACAAGCTGCCCACCACACGGCCTGGAAACACCTCAGAGTTCTGTCCATAGGCAGGTCCCTGCACACCTTGCTGAGTCCCAAGGCGTGTCTGCCTTCTCTCAGTGGGTCAGTTGTATAACTGACGGTCCGTAATGGGCCATCCAGCAGGCTAGGCAGAGCTGACACCAAATGTCTGGGGTGTCACCCAGAAGCATAGCACAAGTTTGAAATACAGACAGTATACAGCCAATACTTTATAACTTTAACTACAAAAATGACACACACAGATAGACAGCATAATCCTAGCCAGCAAACCATAGCCTTGTCTTAGACACCTTATTTGACCCCCTTTGGTGCCATTAAAGGACCTTGGTTGCAACAATGATCTATGCAGTCCCAGTCCATGTCAATAACATCACACTTATATCTCAGAAATGCATAGCATGCCCTTCTCAGCCACCTGTGCTTTGCTTGAGAGACAAATGCTTGCAGCCCTTAGAAACCAATGACGGTAGAATCAATCGGAAGCGCAGGGCTCTAGCATGCTGTGCAGCACTTCAATATCCTGAGGCCCAAACCCTCCCCCCTCAAGGTGCAGAGATTTTTCCAGGCAGCAGAACCTCAAGTATTTGTCCTCCATCCTCCCACGATGGGGCAGGGGAACGATGTTAAGGGACTATGCAGGCTGAGCTGCAGGAGTGTATGGCAGTAGCTGCGCTGTAACCTGGAGAGCAGATTTCTGTCCATAGCCCTGCTGTGCTACATGCCCCTCCATCCGCAACCTCCAGTCTGTACCTTGCCTGATGACAGTGGCTGGCCATGGCTTTTGCCACTTACTGCATTTCATCAGTGGGTAACGCTGCAGGTGGCAAATTTCCACAACTGTTGCTGTGGGTAGTGTTTCTAGATAGGCCAGAAATGAATTACTACTTCACCCCCGAAGAGAAAAGGCTTCCTTTATAACAAGGCAGAATTGTGCACTTGATTAAAAACAGCATCTCATCAATTCATAGATTCCAAGGCCAAAAGAGACAATTGTGATCATCTAATTTGACCTCCTGTACAACAGAGGCCATAGGAACCCCCCCTCAAAAATTCCTAGAACAGATCTTTTAGAAAAGCATCTAATTTTGATTTAAAATTGGTCCATGATGGAGAATCTACCACAGTCCTTAGTAAGTTGTTCTAATGCTTAATTTTAAAAATGTACACCTTATTTCCTGTCTGAACTTGTCTAGCTTCAACTTCCAGCCATTGGAGCCTGTTACGCCTATGTCTGCTAGACTGAAGAGCCCGTTATAAACTATTTGTTCCCCATGTAGATTTTTATAGACTGTGATCAAGTCACCCCGAACCTTCTCTTTTTTAAGCTAAATAGATAAACCCAAGAAGCACAATCACTGCAAGGCATGTTTTCTAATCCTTCAGTTATTCTCATGGCTCTTTTCCGAACCCCATACAATTTATCAACAATGCTTCCTGAATTGTGTACACCAGAATGGACACTGTATCCCAGCAGCCATTGCATCAGTGCCAAATATAGAGGTAAAATAACCTTTCTACTCCTACTTGAGATTTCCCTCTTTATGCCTCCCCAAGATCGCATTAGCTCTTTTGGCCACAGTGTGACACCATGAGCTCATGTTTAGCTGATTATCCCCCACTACCCCCAAATCTTTTTCAGAGTCACTGCTTCCCAGAAAATTTCCTCATGCTGTAAGTATGACCTGCATTCTTTGTTCCCAGATGTATACATTTACATTTAGCTGTATTACAATGCATATTGTTTGCTTTCATCCAGCTTATCAAGCAATCCAGAAAGCTCTGAATCAATGACTTGTCCACTCCATTATTTATCACTACCCCGATTGTTGTCATCTGCAAACTGTATCAGTGATTTTATGTTTTCTTTCAGTTAAGTGTGTCCCTTTGCTTCCCATATCAATTTTCAACAATTCCTATCTTCCGATTTATATTATATTTACTATCAACTTCCCCTTTCTTCCATTATGTATATATAGATGCCTTCATTTCCATTCTAAACCAGTTGGGTTTTTTAACCAGTATGGCCTTCTTTCTCAGTTGTGGGGTTGTGGATTTTTTGGGCCTCTAGTAAGATGTTCTTAAATAATTCCCAATTATCTGTTTGTCAGAGGGTGGAGACGGATGGCAGGAGAGAGATCACAGGATCATTACCTGTTAGGTTCACTCCCTCTGGGGCACCTGGCATTGACCACTGTCGGCAGACAGGATACTGGGCTGGATGGACTTTTAGTCTGACCCAGTATGGCCATTCTTATGTTCTTATCATTCAAATTTTTCTGATTAAATTCTTTCCCAACTGATTTGGCTCATAAATTATTTCAGCTTTGTGAAACTGTCTGTATTAAAGTACCAAGTATATATGTTACTGGTTTGGACTTTATTCTGCTTACGCATGATGAATTATGATCACTTTTACCTAAGCTACCATTAATTTTGAGTTCTATAGAGTCATAGAATCATAGAATATCAGGGTTGGAAGGGACCTCAGGAGGTCATCTAGTCAACCCCCTGCTCAAAGCAAGACCAATCCCCAACTAAATCATCCCAGCCAGGGCTTTCTCAAGCCTGACCTTAAAAATTTCTAAGGAAGGAGATTCCACCACCTCCCTAGGTAACGCATTCCAGTGTTTCACCACCCTCCTGGTGAAAAAGTTTTTCCTAATATCCAACCTAAACCTCCGCCACTTCAACTTGAGACCATTACTCCTTGTTCTGTCATCTGCTACCACTGAGAACAGTCTAGATCCATCCTCTTTGGAACCCCCTTTCAAGGTAGTGGAAAGCAGCTATCAAATCCCCCCTCATTCTTCTCTTCCGCAGACGAAACAATCCCAGTTCCCTCAGCCTCTCCTCGTAAGTCAATAGTGGATCGTAAACTAAATATGGGTTAACAATGTAATACTATTGCAAAAATACAGTAATCATTCTGGGATGTATTCCAGGAGCGTTGTAAGCAAGATGTGAGAAGTAATTCTTCCGCTGTACTCAGCACCAATAAGGCCTCAGCTGGAGTATTGTGTCTAGTTCTGACTCCACACTTCAGGAAAGGTGTGGACAAATTGGAGAAAGTCCAGAGGAAAGCAATAAAATTGATTAAAGGTCTAGAAAACATGACCTGCAAAGAAAGTTTGAAAACTTGGGTTTGTTTAGTCTGGAGAAAAGAAGATGGAGTGGGGACATGATAACAATTATGCAAAAGGGTGATAAATTTTATCATGTCCCCACTCCATCATGTACCTTGTGTGTTCTTTCACAGGCTTCTCGATTCGGACATACTTAGACCGTCTTCTTTCTATTGTACATCTTTAGCTATTTGTTCTTTTAATTTCCTTATTACATAGAATGCCTGCTGAGACTTGTGTTCCCATTTGTTGGCTTTCCGAGGGTAAGCTTTCTAAATTTTGAAGTATTTCTATCTGACCCAATTAGCCTCTCAAGTGAGGGTATTTGCTTTTTATGGAAGAAACATAGTGGACAGCAAAAAACCTCTTGGGAGAATGGGTTGAGAGGAATGGAGTGTGCCTTGTACCTGGAAAAGAATGTGAACCAGTCACTCCTTGATCTGCACAAGCTAGCAACTGACAAGAATGACCCTCATTTGTGTGACTTCATTGAAACCCACTTGTTTGGCTAAAATACCCAAGGCTTTCTGGTTATTTTTGGTTTTAAGGGGCTTTCTGTTTGCGTGTTTAATTTTCTTTGTAAATTGATAAGAAATTTAGGAATTTATTTTTAAATCCAAAAGGTTTCTAAAAAGAAAAAAGGTTGTAGGTTTGTTTTTGTTTTTACTTTATAAGTCCCTCTAAATTCAGGATGGTTTTGCCTGAATTAACTCTAGCAGTTATTTTTAGAACCAGCCTTCTGCTATGACTAGATGTAGTCTGTGTAAAGCACCTTTTAATTACTGGGCCTTTGTTTGAAGACTCTTGTTATGACTTGAGGGAGACAGACAGGTCGCAGCTTAGTGCTGTAATTGGATAAAATCATTAAAAGAAGGTTTTACTTTATTTGTTTTAACATATCACAGCATTAACCTCACATATCTGCCAATGTCTGGAGACAGGGATGAGAGTATGATGCCTTCCTGTTCTTCTACTGTGTTGTGACCTAACAGAACTCTCCACATTTTGTAGGTTATGTTTTCAGATGCTGAGGTTGCTGATCTCTCTAGGAATATTCCCAAAATCAAACACATCAGTGATTTATGATTAAACAAAGACTTTAACAACCAAAACTAGAAAACCTTTGCAGGGAGCATTCAGGCAATCTTTGAATGTTTGCTGCTTGCTTAGACTAAACTGTCACAGTGATCTTTCACTCGCTAATCAGAAGGGAAAGCTGATTCTAAATGACTAGATAACAAGCACATGCTCTATCAGGTCAAAGGGATAATATGTCTCATCTGGAAAAACTAAACTGAGACCACAATCACTGCACTAAAAGTCCTCTGGAGAGTTAATTTGATAGATAACCTAGATTTCTAACCTAGGGCAAATGCCTTGAACATGAAAATTCTAACACTGCATTAAGATCCAAAACATAAATGTGAAAATCTCCAAATGTCAGCGAGTTTTGCTCCTAATGTGGATTTGAGGTGAAATTCCAGGGCTCTCCTTCAGGGAACAGTTGGGTACAGCATAGCTTTAAAAAGCTAGATGACTGAAAAGCACAGAAATCTCATTACTCCCCATTCTGCTTTAGCACCTGATCCACATCCCCACGAAGCCAAAGGCAAAACGCCCATTGCTGCTTTTGCACTCGAGAGAGCATGCCCCAAAGAGTGGAGGCAAGATGGCAGGTCATGTTGGGAAAGCCAAATAGGGCTTCACTGAGCATGCTCAGTGTGAGAGTAGTCACAGTAGGTATCCAGATTGAAGGTACTGCACGTGCACGGCATGGCAGCCGGAGGCCGGTGGCTGCTGCTCTCGTGAATACCTGTGGCTATGACAGAGCGTAGAGCCACGAGACACGACGGAGGGAAATCTGCGACAGAAACTTCAGCCAGGGCACTGGCCCAGCGACTGCGCTGAGTCTGGGGGACAGACGGACAGACGGACTGGCCCAGCGACTGCGCTGAGTCTGGGGACAGATGGACAGACGGACTGGCCCAGTGACTGAGCTGAGTCTGGGGGACTGATGGACAGACGGACTGGCCCAGCGACTGCGCTGAGTCTGGGGGACTGATGGACAGATGGACTGGCCCAGTGACTGAGCTGAGTCTGGGGGACAGATGGACAGACGGGTCCCAGTGACTGAGCTGAGTCTGGGGGACTGATGGACAGACGGACTGGCCCAGTGACTGAGCTGAGTCTGGGGGACAGATGGACAGACGGGTCCCAGTGACTGAGCTGAGTCTGGGGGACTGATGGACAGATGGACTGTCCCAGCGACTGCGCTGAGTCTAGGGGACTGATGGACAGACGGACTGGCCCAGCGACTGCGCTGAGTCTGGGGGACTGATGGACAGATGGACTGGCCCAGTGACTGCGCTGAGTCTGGGGGACTGATGGACAGACGGGTCCCAGTGACTGAGCTGAATCTGGGGGACAGCAGCTCCTTTCTGGTCTCCCAGTAACGGCTGGTGAGGGATGTCACAGGCAGTAAGAAGCGGTTCTTTACGTTTAGGGAAGAGTGAGTGGGAGATGCCTGCTGAAGGAGGGAGCACAGATTCATGGGGCGAGTGGGCGGGCTTGTTTGTTTGGTGTTTCTTTGTTTGCTTAAAGTTTCCAGTGCACTTTGTTGGGGTCTGTGTGGGAGTGGGGCCGGGGGCCTACTCCATGCTTCGCTGAGTAGGTGCTGGTGAGGCTCTAGCCTCCTGTCCATTGGACCCGCTCCCCTCCCCAGAGAGCTGGGGCCCCATGGAGCAGCCAGGAAGAAGGCGGCCCCGCCATGTCGGGGAAAGACACTGACACCCCCCCCCCCGCGAGCTCAGCACACTCCTGCTGGCTCCTCTCAGCTGCCCGGCACCATGTGGGGGGCAGGAAGAGTCAGGTTCAGCCTCTTGCGTTGCTCCTCTATCACGGCTCTGTACCCTGCTGGCACGTCGGCGTGAGGGGGAGCGGAAAGCACCTCTGGGCTTGGCTCTCAGTGTGCGTGCGTCAGCGGGAACTTTGGGGGGGGGTCGTGCTGGAGCATAGCTCCCTCCTGCATTTCATCCGGCCCAGTCCAGCAGCCCTACCCCCTCCCCTGGGCATTCAGCGAGCTGTGTGACTGGATTTCTCTGCCCTGGTTGCTCTGCTCCAACCCTCCCCCAGTCAGTCTCTTCACTGCCACACCTGCCCTCTTACCCTCTCCCCCACTTCATGTTTAGCTCGTCCCTCTCTGCCCCCCACATTGCGGCACTAACATGACGTTTGCTGCCATCCCATTGTTCACGCTGCTGGCGTGTTCTGCCCCTTCCCTCACCTTGTGTCTGCCTGGTCTGGTTGTATTGTAACATCTTCAGGAAATGGCCCATCTGCTGCTCTGTGTCTGTTCAGTGCCTATCGCCCTGGGGCCCTTTGGCACTACTGTAATAACCACAATGCATAAATAAATTTCCTACACCTACTCATGATTTCATGGCAGGACCAAACTGAAGCTAAATCTGGGTGTCAGTGGAGAAAACTCTTGTTCATATGCAGCTATCTGCAAAAATAAAAGGCAATGCTGAAAATTAGTGCCAAAGTCATTTGCTTTTTCTAGCAATGCCTTCTGTTTTCTGGTTGTGACCGTTCTGCAGTGCAAATCAGCCTTCATTTGCATGTAGGTGTTTCCCCTTCCTACTGAGTGAGCACTGTCCACATTTCTGTCTCCGAGGCCTTGCATGGCACTTCATCACTCTTCAGGTGAATCAGCTCCTTTAATCAGTCTTCAGCCCCATTTCTAGCTCTGTTTTTGGCACAATACAGGCTTTGAAGTGTTTTGTCATGTAAATGGGTTTGTTTTTTTCCTGTACTTTTGAATAATCCTTTAATTGTTGGGACTATTGTAATGTTGCCTAAAATGTCCCTGCAGAGAAGCACCTTAAACACATGATTACTACTTTCCTCCGGGCTCCAGCGTCCTGCTGGAGCAGCTGGTTTGTTTGTGTACTGTGGGGAGAAGCTCTCCCCTGTAGTTATCACAGCCAGAATCTGTGACTCTACAGTGCTGGATGTTGGGGGATGGAGGGGGCATCTGACCACTGGGATGCTCTGCCCTCTCCATTAGCCTTCTTTTAATTGAACTGGAAACAGCCTCCTTTGCCTCAGGGAAGCAAAGTCTGAGAAAAAGGGACTGTCGTAAGATGGAAATGAGATTACTGGTTCTGTGGATGAAGGGAAAGCAGTGGATGTATTGTTTCTTGACTTTAGCAAAGCTTTTGACACTGTCTCCCACAGTATTCTTGTCAGCAAGTTAAGGAAGTATGGGCTAGATGAATGCACTATAAGGTGGGTAGAAAGCTGGCTAGATTGTCGGGCTCAACGGGTAGTGATAAATGGCTCCATGTCTAGTTGGCAGCCGGTGTCAAGTGGAGTGCCCCAGGGGTCGGTCCTGGGGCCGGTTTTGTTCAATATCTTCATAAATGATCTGGAGGATGGTGTGGATTGCACTCTCAGCAAATTTGCAGATGATACTAAACTGGGAGGAGTGGTAGATACGCTGGAGGGGAGGGATAGGATACAGAAGGACCTAGACAAATTGGAGGATTGGGCCAAAAGAAATCTGATGAGGTTCAATAAGGATAAGTGCAGGGTCCTGCACTTAGGATGGAAGAATCCAATGCACCGCTACAGACTAGGGACCGAATGGCTAGGCAGCAGTTCTGCGGAAAAGGACCTAGGGGTGACAGTGGACGAGAAGCTGGATATGAGTCAACAGTGTGCCCTTGTTGCCAAGAAGGCCAATGGCATTTTGGGATGTATAAGTAGGGGCATAGCGAGCAGATCGAGGGACGTGATCGTTCCCCTCTATTCGACACTGGTGAGGCCTCATCTGGAGTACTGTGTCCAGTTTTGGGCCCCACACTACAAGAAGGATGTGGATAAATTGGAGAGAGTCCAGCGAAGGGCAACAAAAATGATTAGGGGTCTAGAGCACATGACTTATGAGGAGAGGCTGAGGGAGCTGGGATTGTTTAGTCTGCAGAAGAGAAGAATGAGGGGGGATTTGATAGCTGCTTTCAACTACCTGAAAGGGGGTTCCAAAGAGGATGGCTCTAGACTGTTCTCAATGGTAGCAGATGACAGAACGAGGAGTAATGGTCTCAAGTTGCAATGGGGGAGGTTTAGATTGGATATTAGGAAAAACTTTTTCACTAAGAGGGTGGTGAAACACTGGAATGCGTTACCTAGGGAGGTGGTAGAATCTCCTTCCTTAGAGGTTTTTAAGGTCAGGCTTGACAAAGCCCTGGCTGGGATGATTTAACTGGGAATTGGTCCTGCTTCGAGCAGGGGGTTGGACTAGATGACCTTCTGGGGTCCCTTCCAACCCTGATATTCTATGATTCTATGATTCTATGAAAAGGCCTAATAGAAATCTTGCTCAGTGGAGCTCCTAGAATGCATGAGAGAGAATCAGTGAGAGTCCACAGACAGAGCATTTGTAAGTGATGCTGTCTCAGACTACCCCAGAAGATATAAAACAAGAGACCTTGAATGCTTCACAGGCAGCCACTCAAATACACCCGGAACTGTTTGTCAAGAAACTTGGCACCTTGAGTGCAGCACTCTTCTCACCAGTCGCTGAGGGGAATGTGCAGTTCCCAGGTTTAGGCAAAGCTGGGTAAATCCTGGAAAACATTTTTTCAAACATTTATTGAATATCTTCATTAATGATCTGGAGGATGGTGTGGATTACACCCTCAGTAAGTTTGGAGATGACACTAAACTGGGAGGAGAGGTAGATACACTCGAGGGTAGGGATGGGATACAGAGGGCCCTAGACAAATTAGAGGATCGGGCCAAAAGAAATCCGAGGAAGTTCAACAAGGACAAGTGCAGAGTCCTGCGCTTAGGATGGAAGAATCCCATGCACCACTACAGACTAGGGACAGAATAGCTCGGCAGCAGTTCTGCAGAAAAGGACCTGGGGTTACAGTGGACGAAAAGCTGGATATGAGTCAACAGCGTGCCCTTGTTGCCAAGCAGGCCAATGGCATTTTGGGCTGTATAAGTAGGGGCATTGCCAACAGATTGAGGGACGTGATCATTCCCCTCTATTCAACATTGGTGAGGCCTCATCTGGAGTACTGTGTCCCGTTTGGGCCCCACACTACAAGAAGGATGTGGAAAAATTGGAAAGAGTCCAGCGGAGGGCAACAAAAATGATTAGGGGTCTGGAGCACATGACTTATGAGGAGAGGCTGAGGGAACGGGGATTGTTTTTAGTCTGCAGAAGAGAAGAATGAGGGGAGATTTGATAGTTGCTTTCAACTACCTGAAAGGGAGTTCCAAAGAGGATGGATCTAGACTGTTCTCAGTGGTAGCAGATGACAGAACAAGGAGTAAATGTCTCAAGTTGAAGTGAGGGAGGTTTAGGTTGGATATTAGGAAAAGCTTTTTCACTAGGAGGGTGGTGAAGCACTGGAATGGGTTACCTAGGGAGGTGGTGGAATCTCCTTCCTTAGAGGTTTTTAAGGCCCAGCTTGACAAAGCCCTGGCTGGGATGATTTAGTTGGGGATTGGTCCTGCTTTGAGCAGGGGCTCGGACTAGATGACCTCCTGAGGTCCCTTCCAACCCTGATATTCTATGATTCAAAGTAGCCGACACTGCTCCAATATTGGATATTAGAATAAAGTTCTCATGAACAGTCTACAGAGTGAGAGTTACAAAAATTATACAGCCAATAATTGTAAGCAACAAATAAATCTTCAACACCATCAAACTGACGTTTTGCCTAACTCTTATAACTGGATCAGTCACAGATTGGAATAGTTACATTTCATTCCATGCATGGCTACAACAGCTAGCTAAAATCAATAGAACATTTGCTTTACTCCCTCTCCTGACCCTGGACTGGGGCTCTGCATGTCTGGTTTAATCTGAGAATTGTGTCTGACTGGACAGGTCACTTGTTCTCCCTTTCACTCATGGGGGTTTTTTTCCATCTTTTCTATGTTTAGACTGGAAACAATTCAAGTGGTTGAGAGATTGAGAGATTGTCTCTCAATATGTTTGTGCAGCGCCTAGCACAGTGGCATTCCAATTTCAGCTGGAGCCTCTATAGGCCCCTGCAATAAAAACAATACTTGTGAGACCAGAGTTCGCAGAGTGAAACCACAGGAATTCTATTCCCTAGGTTACAAGGATGTAATTAGCTGGCGACATGGTGCCTGCATGTGAGCTGCAGGCTGTGACCTAATCCTGCCCTGCATGCGCTTCCTATGTTAGCAGATTGGACGCTAACTGGCATGACCTCATGGAGATGAGCTCAGAAGGTTTGGATGCTGAACTTACATTAGCTCCTTTGGCCTAGCAATCCTCCTGGCATTAGTTGGCATTAGTACTGGTATTCCTGCTTTCAGACAAGTCAGAGATAGAATGAGAAGGACCATTCGGTCAGCAATGCTGCTCTCTCACCCTTGGGAGACCAAGAACCACAGAGAGCTGAAAATTGAATGTAATTAGCCAGCTCCTTCCTGTAGCCCTGTGGGTTTTCCCTAAAGGTCGCCATTCAAGCAATGACTAGGCTCAGCCGTGCTTATTTATTCAAACTGATGAGTTCACAGCCCGCATGTATGCCTGTGTACCAGCCAGCAAGAGAGTGGCTCTGCTTGTTCCTCTACATAAACACTTTGGTACAGAGGAACAACGCAGTAAGGAACTGCAGTGCAAGATTTTAATTCAATAATTCATCTCCTGCCTTGGCCATATGGGTGCATATTTCAGAGCCAAAACAACATGTTCTCGTGATAATGACATTGATTTCCAATGATGATGGATTACATTTTATAACAGATCTGTCAAAATGACTCTATAAAGAAAAAAAAGCAAGAGTTTGAAAAGGTTTTTCCTCTCTATGCAGTGACTCTTGTCAGACCCAGATTGTCTACACAGTAGAACCTCAGAGTTATGAACACCTCGGGAATGGAGGTTGTTCATAACTCTGAAATGTTCATAACTCTGAACAAAGTGTTATGGTTGTGCTTTCAAAAGTCTGCAACTGAACATTGACCTAATACAGCTTTGAAACTTTACTGTGCAGAAGAAAAATGCTGCTTTCCCTTTGTTTTTTTAGTAGTTTACGTTTAGCACAGCACTGCACTGAATTTGCTTTATGTATTTATTTTTTTGTCTCTGCTGCTGCCTGATTGCATACTTCTGGTTCTAAATGAAGTGTGTGGTTAATTGGTCAGTTTGTAATTCTGAGGTTCTACTGTAGTTCTGATGGTTGGTATGGAGATGTCAGTTAGGGGCTCATACAGAGCTAAATGCAAGTATGTATTTAAAATCTGACAGAACATCAGATTTTAGCCAGTGCTCTCTTTTATGTGGATTATATAAACAATTCAAGGTTCACAACAGCATGATGTGCACAATCTGATAATTGCGGAAGACACACTTGAATGCAAGGAGGTCTCTAACAGACAACTGTTGTTTTTTTTGTTACCAATACTTAAAGTGAAAACAAAAGGACAAAATCTGAAATAAGAGACCTTTCTCAAGAAAAAGCTAAGTCAGCTGCTTTCTTATTAATTCAACCACGTTGCTATCTATGGGCACAAAAAGCAAGATTCGCTACTTTCAGTTAATTCAAAGGTTATACAGATATTGAGATATTGGCTTAGGGTTCTATGTCTGAGGAAAAATGGTTTGCTAAAATGACTTGTTTAGATTTGGACAGTGATAGTAACTCTGCATATGAAGTGATATAAACACAAAGGAATTAGTTTTCATCTTTTTTTGTATTGGAGGATCCCAACCCAAATCAGAGCCCCACTGTGTTAGGTGCTGTACAGACACATACTAAGAGCTTATTGTCCAAATCAAAAGTGAGGAAGAAGAGTCACCATTTTGTAGCTGGAGAATTGAAGTGCAGTGTGGTAAAGTGACATGACCAAGGTTACATAGTCTCTGGCTGAGCTGGGAACTGAACCCAGAGCTCCTGAGGCCTAATCCAATGCACTAACCGCAAGGCTGCCCTTCCTCTCAGTGCTTTTGTGATTCCTGGTAATCTCAGTGAGAACTGTGCAGTTTAAATACAACAGTCTGGTGACCCATGACCTCTCAAGCTCAGCCATGTGCTCATCACATGACATTGCTTTCTGCATTATAATTGCCTAATTTAATCCCACCTCAGTGCTAGCTGGCCCTTTTCATCCTTCAACACTCTGCTTGATGTGCGTTGGCTCCATTGTGTTACGGTTTCCTGCTATCTTCTCTTTGTCCCTTGTTTGGCTTTTGATTGTCTGTAATATGAGTCAACTCCATGACAACTGTGGTATGGCAAACATCTGCAGAATGTCCACATTTCATGCATTTATTTCACCATGTGCTCCTGGATGAACATGCATCCTCTCTTGGGATGTTATTTTTTCCACACCTTGTGCGTGTTGGCTGGAATTTGGCCCTCTTGGCCTGGGAGTTTTCTCTCCTTGCCTCAGGGGTTTTATGATAATTACTTTTAACCCTCAAGTGTCTGTTTTTTGCTTCTAAGCTAGTTTCTGTTCTTTTTTTTTTTTTAATTAATCCTGCCATCCTGCCTTACTTTCTGTATAGCTGTGGCTATACAGACTAATCTGTATAATCAGTTTTCAATTGTAGCTGCTGTGAAAGCTTTTTATCTGTTAACCCAATAACCAGCCTGTTTCTGATATTTTCTTGTTTTGCATCCCCAAAAATCACAGTTTTCAACCAATGTATTTAGAGCTCTTATAAAATATTCAAAATTTTCCTCTGGTTCCTGAATTCTCTGCTGAAAACATGCTATTTCATAAACCACATTTCTCTGTAATATAAAATATGTAGCAAACAAAGCCAGAACCCCTTCATATTCATCTTTGTGACTGTTTTCAATAAAGTCAAAGGATTTAAAGATATAATCTACCATAGCTTAAATTAAAGAAAATACCTGTATGTCTCCAGTTTCCTTGTGGAGCTTGTTCGCAATGAGCAATCTTGCAAAATAAATACTGCATTCAGTTTACACATTGTGAAGGTTTGTCAAAGTTGAAGTTCTCTGGGACATTGAAGAGTGGCATGTCAATGAGATCCTGAACCCTTTCTTCCTTCTGTCTCTGTTCTTCTCTGCCACTAATCCTACTGCTAACACATCATGTTCCTTAAGAGATATGGACTGGCTACAGAGCTTTCTTCTGAGCCTGGTACACACCCCACGTGTTCCTCATTAGATCCTTTAATGCTCTGCCAGGTATGACTGAGGGTAGCTTAAATAAGGTATTGTACAAACAGCATCACTTAACGGCGGAACCGTATAATATAGTTTAGCATTCCATTACAGTCTCCAGACCACGCTTCCTGCTAGCATGGATTTTTCTTAACAGACAGATCATAACTTAAGCTCTGGTCAGTTCTATTCCTGATTGACTATTATAACCAGTTTTACGGTCCCCTAATCCTATTTCCTCAAGTCCACATAACTATTGTAGCTTATCTGAATGTAGCTCATAATTTATTGTTTTCAATTAACTGTTTTTAATTGAAAGGATCATTTTTTTGCACCAGGAGCTGCAGGAATAAAATATGGTGGTTTGAATCCATTTTCTCTTTTCTCTTAATGGTTTGTATTGTCTCATTCTGTGCAGCCTCAGGATTAGGAACATCCCAGTGAGCCCCAGGAACACTCAATTTATTTTTATACCAGCATGAAGATGCATTCAGCTTCGTGCTAAGCTTGCTATTGTTGTCTGCATTGCTTCAACATTTAGGAAAACCAAAGAAGCAACTCGTCTTTCAGCTTTCTTCTTTGCTTAATGTTCAAAGGCAGGATATGAATCTTAGTGTTTAGACAGAGCTCTAGACTCCATGCTTAGGAAGGAAAATAAACGTATATGGAGACGGAGTTTGTTTGATTTAACATGCAGCTTTTGGGAGAGCTGCTGCTGTCTGAAGATTTTCGAAAAACAGGTCATGTTTCTTTAGCCTGAGTCCCAAGATAGACACGTGCACCTGCTCCACTTTCTGTCCCCAGCTCAATCCTACCTTATACCCATTCCCCTGTTTTCTCTTTGTACCTTTGTTCCTTCTCTCCCACCCCCTTGCCTGCTTCCCTCTGTTTTAGTCTGAAATGCAGAAAGGAAGTGCAGCCTTGCTCTGCCAGTCTCTGGTGTGCTGTGATTCTGCTTTAAGGGTCCTGCCCCATTGCAGTGGGTGGGATCTTTACCATTGACTTCACTAAGTGCAAAGGAGCCTCTCTGCTGCACAGGGAGTGGTCGTTTTGTTTTTCACTTCCGCTACAGAATTTCACAGAGTGAGTTCATAGTTCACTCTCTCCTGAAGGCTTTACAAGTTTTCTTTCTTCCTCTTTCCTTTAATCTGGTGTAAAGTCATGTGGAAATAAAAATGCACACTCAGCTCTTTGCCATTTTCCCCCATACACAACTACAATTTCCTCCTTCATTTGTTCTCCTTTTCGTCCGTTTCCATATCTTCCTTTTCCCTGTTTTCCCCATGACTTTGAGATTCTGTTACTGCAATTGTCACTGACTGTACAGAGGCGAGCAGCTCCTTTCCTGAGTAACTGGCCCTTCCTTTTGTTGTTGGCTGCCTCAACAGAGCAGGGAAATGGCTAGCACGCTAGGAGTGGGAATGGCAATTGAAGAACAAGAACTTAAAAATAAAACAAAAGCTCAGGGCTTCTGAAATCACAGAAACTGTCCATTATCAAACTCCCCCAGCACTTGGAACAAGGGGCTGCAATTCAGGGCTGTGCAACTCTCAGCAACTCTTCAGTTAGCCATGAGGCAAAAGTTTTGTTAACACTGTTTAACTTTAATGCTTTAATTGGGATCAGGGCAGCTAGTGGGGTTAAATTTGGGGCCCTTGTCCATTTTATATACCTTTTTTGGTGTTAAGATGAGTAGCTATAGCGTGAGCAGATGCCTCCTGCAGCCAGACTTTTTAGAAGAGATGAGCCTCTGCTGTCTTGTCAGACCAGTCCCATCACTGCTTCAGGCATCTCTCACCCCACCTGGAAACTCTCACCGGCTGGGGGTCAGGGAGCCACCGCAGAGATGACTATTTTGTCTGGAAAACGGTAAATATCCTTGACGAAAACTAGTTTGCTCTTGTGTCTGCCACTCACTGGTTCCATTGTGCCAGAGTCAGTGAAGAGCATGCAGAGTCCTAGGGCAGGCAGGGCCGAGTACCTGGAATTTCACGTCACTGGAATGTAACGTCATACAGCACAGTGCTGTTCTGCCCTGTAACACACCAGATCATACCCTTTGAAATGAATGACCCAGCAGGAAGACAAATCTCTGCATATTTGTTTTACAAAAGTAGCTAACTCTTATAAGCATCTCTCTGGAGTGTGTGTTACTGAAGCCATCGGAAAGAAGCTGGAACACCGTGTGTTCCACAGTGAATGTAACTGCGCAGATGTAAGGCCAAAGCTAAGAAATCCCCGCCCCAGGAAAACTGGAGGGAGGAAAAAAGCAGTGGGCTCCATCCAGCACCAGCTTGGTAGCACGAGGCTGCCACCTGCAGGCCAGTCTGGAACAAAGTCATTTTGGCATATTTGTCACTGGTTTCGGTATAACCATCAAATGTCCCAGATTCTTGAGGGCCATCCTGCTCTGTTTTCATCTAGGAACAGAAATGTCATTCTCTGTAACAAGAGACTCCACTAAAGAAAGTGCATTTACTGTACATTCAGCCTTCAGACAGGAACACCTGCTCTTTCTAGGACTCTTAAAAAGTAACTGTGAACATGGGGAATAACTAACTGTTACCATTTAAATACTCCTTTAACCTTCTCAGTGCTCTGTGGCAGTTCAGTCCACACTGGGTTAGAATTTCAACAAGTCTCCTTAATTGCACCTGCAATGGGTCATGGAAGATACCAAGCTTGAATGTGAGCGACCCTCCAGACTGGGAAATGCTGGAAGAGTGTGGAATCACATTTCAAGGGTTCCGTATGAAAAGTGAAACTGTATAGATCTATAGTGCAGCCCACAATGCTGTATGGGGTAGAAGGATGGGCGATAGAGACAGCAGGTACAACATCTGGCCAGCCCTCTGTGGAGAAAGAGGTGGTTAGGGACTATTTAGAAAAGCTGGACATGCACAAGTCCATGGGGCCGGACGAGTTGCATCCGAGAGTGCTGAAGGAATTAGCAGCTGTGATTGCAGAGCCATTGGCCATTATCTTTGAAAACTCGAGGCGAACGGGGGAAGTCCCGGATGACTGGAAAAAGGCTAATGTAGTGCCCATCTTTAAAAAAGGGAAGAAGGCGGATCCTGGGAACTACAGGCCAGTCAGCCTCACCTCAGTCCCCGGAAAAATCATGGAGCAGGTCCTCAAAGAATCAATCCTGAAGCACTTACATGAGAGGAAAGTGATCAGGAACAGTCAGCATGGATTCACCAAGGGAAGGTCATGCCTGACTAATCTAATCGCCTTCTATGATGAGATTACTGGTTCTGTGGATGAAGGGAAAGCAGTGGATGTATTGTTTCTTGACTTTAGCAAAGCTTTTGACAGAGTCTCCCACAGTATTCTTGTCAGCAAGTTAAAGAAGTATGGGCTGATGAATGCACTATAAGGTGGGTAGAAAGCTGGCTAGATCGTCGGGCTAAACGGGTAGTGATCAATGGCTCCATGTCTAGTTGGCAGCCGGTGTCAAGTGGAGTGCCCCAGGGGTCGGTCCTGGGGCCAGTTTTGTTCAATATCTTCATAAATGATCTGGAGGATGGTGTAGATTGCACTCTTAGCAAATTTGTGGATGATACTAAACTAGGAGGAGTGGTAGATACGCTGGAGGGCAGGGATAGGATACAGAGGGACCTAGACAAATTGGAGGATTGGGCCAAAAGAAATCTGAGGAGGTTCAATAAGGATAAGTGCAGGGTCCTGCACTTAGGACGGAAGAACCCAATGTACCGCTACAGACTAGGGACCGAATGGCTAGGCAGCAGTTCTGCGGAAAAGGACCTAGGGGTGACAGTGGATGAGAAGCTGGATATGAGTCAACAGTGTGCCCTTGTTGCCAAGAAGGCCAATGGCATTTTGGGATGTATAAGTAGGGGCATAGCGAGCAGATCGAGGGACGTGATCGTCCCCCTCTATTCGACACTGGTGAGGCCTCATCTGGAGTACTGTGTCCAGTTTTGGGCCCCACACTACAAGAAGGATGTGGATAAATTGGAGAGAGTCCAGCGAAGGGCAACAAAAATGATTAGGGGTCTGGAACACATGACTTATGAGGAGAGGCTGAGGGAACTGGGATTGTTTAGTCTGCAGAAGAGAAGAATGTGGGGGGATTTGATAGCTGCTTTCAACTATCTGAGAGGTGGTTCCAGAGAGGATGGTTCTAGACTATTCTCAGTGGTGGAAGAGGACAGGACAAGGAGTAATGGTCTCAAGTTGCAGTGGGGGAGGTTTAGGTTGGATATTAGGAAAAACTTTTTCACTAGGAGGGTGGTGAAAGACTGGAATGCGTTACCTAGGGAGGTGGTAGAATCTCCTTCTTTAGAAGTTTTTAAGGTCAGGCTTGACAAAGCCCTGGCTGGGATGATTTAATTGGGGATTGGTCCTGCTTTGAGCAGGGGGTTGGACTAGATGGCCTCCTGAGGTCCCTTCTAACCCTGATATTCTGAGATTATGATGAGATTACTGGTTCTGTGGATGAAGGGAAAGCAGTGGATGTATTGTTTCTTGACTTTAGCAAAGCTTTTGACACGGTCTCCCACAGTATTCTTGTCAGCAAGTTAAGGAAGTATGGGCTAGATGAATGCACTATAAGGTGGGTAGAAAGCTGGCTAGATTGTCGGGCTCAACGGGTAGTGATCAATGGCTCCATGTCTAGTTGGCAGCCGGTGTCAAGTGGAGTGCCCCAGGGGTCGGTCCTGGGGCCGGTTTTGTTCAATATCTTCATAAATGATCTGGAGGATGGTGTGGATTGCACTCTCAGCAAATTTGCAGATGATACTAAACTGGGAGGAGTGGTAGATACGCTGGAGGGGAGGGATAGGATACAGAAGGACCTAGACAAATTGGAGGATTGGGCCAAAAGAAATCTGATGAGGTTCAATAAGGATAAGTGCAGGGTCCTGCACTTAGGATGGAAGAATCCAATGCACCGCTACAGACTAGGGACCGAATGGATAGGCAGCAGTTCTGCGGAAAAGGACCTAGGGGTGACAGTGGACGAGAAGCTGGATATGAGTCAACAGTGTGCCCTTGTTGCCAAGAAGGCCAATGGCATTTTGGGATGTATAAGTAGGGGCATAGCGAGCAGATCGAGGGATGTGATCGTTCCCCTCTATTCGACACTGGTGAGGCCTCATCTGGAGTACTGTGTCCAGTTTTGGGCCCCCCACTACAAGAAGGATGTGGATAAATTGGAGAGAGTCCAGCGAAGGGCAACAAAAATGATTAGGGGTCTAGAGCACATGACTTATGAAGAGAGGCTGAGGGAGCTGGGATTGTTTAGTCTGCAGAAGAGAAGAATGAGGGGGGATTTGATAGCTGCTTTCAACTACCTGAAAGGGGGTTCCAAAGAGGATGGCTCTAGACTGTTCTCAATGGTAGCAGATGACAGAACGAGGAGTAATGGTCTCAAGTTGCAATGGGGGAGGTTTAGATTGGATATTAGGAAAAACTTTTTCACTAAGAGGGTGGTGAAACACTGGAATGCGTTACCTAGGGAGGTGGTAGAATCTCCTTCCTTAGAGGTTTTTAAGGTCAGGCTTGACAAAGCCCTGGCTGGGATGATTTAACTGGGAATTGGTCCTGCTTTGAGCAGGGGGTTGGACTAGATGACCTTCTGGGGTCCCTTCCAACCCTGATATTCTATGATTCTATGATTCTATGATCTACACATGTTTGAGATGAGATATCCTCATGTCATAAGAGGAGTTACACAAAGAAACAGATTTCAAAAGGAGAGTATTAGGATGGAAATCAAAGTCCTTGATGTGACTGACAAAATCCAGGAACCTCCACTTTGCATGTGTCTAAACCAGGAGAGGATGAATGAAGGGAATGAGGTGAAGGTAGCATGTCAAGAGAGGGTGGTAGGAAAGAGACTCTGAGGAAAGCTGAGGAAGTGATGTCTGGATTGCATCAAAGGAGATAAGCAGGTGGACTTTATTACTGCCTCGGACAGGCGAAAGTAGTGGATATTTGCACAATGATTGGACACTAGTTGCTGGGACAGGTAGAAAAAGTGGTTTACCGAACCCAGACCATCCAAACCACCTCCCTGTCCACTGAACAACCAGCATGTGTGGATGAATGTGGCAATCTGGGCTGTCAGGCCTATGGAGCTCTTACTCCTGAAATTTATAAAGGCTCCTCTAGGGTGCAGCTAATCTCCTCTAAGACTTAGGAGGCCTGAAAACTTGCAGTGTGCCAAGGCCCTGAACTCAGCCAGGGTGCCCAAGCAGTTCACACCTTCTGCATCCTACTGTCTTTGTAGACACAGCTGTTGGTGTGTGCCGAATGGAGAAATAAAAATGTAAATCCTGAACTGTCTGTGCACTAATCTATGTCATAGTAACGTGCCAGGTCCAGGTTTGGAGTCACAGAGAGGAAGGCTGGCCATGCTGAAACACTGGACTTGGGTTTGGGAGATTTGGTTTCAATTCCACAGCTGTGCCACTGGCTCCCTGCATGACCTTGAGCAAGTCACTTCATCTCTCAATTCCCCATCTGTAAAATGAAGGTAATAATCAATCCTTCTCTTCTCCCATGCTTTGCCTGTCTCGCTAATTCAATGGACTGTGCCCCAAGGAGTTCCCAATCTGGGTATCTCTACCGTACCTAGCACAGTGGGACCCCAAATTTGCTTGCAGTCTCTAGGTGCACATGTGGAAATCAACAAGAGTAATGATGTACGTGTAAATATTTGGGGCACATTTAATGGAGTCCATTAAGATGCAAAGATGCATAGCTGTCTTTACAGCATGGCCTTGGCAATTCTTGTGCTTTATACAAACGAATAGTGCTGTGTCCAAAGGGCACAATGACTTCTGCATGCCCACAAATTTCAGAGCTTGAGGGAATTCTGTAACAGTACCAGCCACGCATTGGCTGGCCTGCGTGAAATGAAGTTTTGACCTTTAATTTTAGTGGAGAGAGAACAGGAAGCTCTCTCCAACTTGGCACAAATCAGCAGTCTCTGCAGAGAGGGCAGGTCAGAATGCATTTGACCCCTTTCTAAATCCAAGGACTGGCTCTGGCAGTGGAGTGTGAGGCAGGGTGGTGGGCAGGGCTGTTAATCTGTTGTCATTGTCTGTCACTCCTGAGTTTTGGATAAGGAAAGGGCTTCAGTCTCCTGAGCTGCCCTTTTTACAAGTGCTACATTGATTTTAAATAACATTATCTGTCTGCATTCTGTCTGTGGGCAGTCACAAACAGCCCTGGCCTGTTCCCACTGAATAGGTGCCCGATGAAGGAGGCTTGTACTGCTCGCACAGGCCAACCTCGTGATTTATGGAAGCAGTTAGACTAAATTTTAAACTAGCCACTTAATTTATGCATATTTCTAAAGCACTTTGAGATCTTTGGCTGTGGGTGCTATGGAAGTGCAGAATATTAATGCTGGATGATCTGCCGGCCAAGCATACTGTATGTGCACCATTGGATTCCTCAGCAGCATTCAGCTCATGAGATGAGATCTTGCAGGAGTGAACAGGAATGCAGGTTTCTTTCCTCTCAGGTCAGCCCTGAGGAGTTGGGAAGGGCAGTTACACCTCCACCTCCAGGAGTGAGAGCAGGGTCCAGTGGACAGGGCTCCGGTCTGCGAGACAGGAGACCCGGTTCTGTTTCTGGTCTGGCCATTGACTAGCGAGTGACATCAGGCAGGTCACTTCCCTCTGCCCTTGGTCTCTTTAGACTGTGAATTCTGTGGTGGCAGAAATTCTCTCCCGATGAGTTTGTACAGTGCCTAGCACGCTCAGGCCCCAAGTGCTGCTACTGATCCAGGGATCTCAGCTGCGTGATTCAACAAGTCTTTCTACACAGCTGCCGCCTGTTTAACAGACCTGTGAAGCCCAGCCATGGCAGGGTTCGTGAGATTCCGCTCTCAATCAAACATAGCAAAATACTATTGACATATCTGTTCCCTGTTAATTATAAATCCGTGACTTTGTCTATAATCCATTAGGTTAAAAAACTGTCCTATTTACTTTGGTTTGAAGCCAGGAAACCCTAATACTGCACAACAGGAAAAAAAGTGTTTTTGGTTTCTTAGAAATGTAAAGGTTTGGCATATGCTCTTTGAAACGTCGGATTCTCTTACAATTGCTCATTATGTAGAAAACTCCCAAGCTTTTTCCCTTGGTGAAAGTTGCAAAGCGACAGCCAATTGAAGATGTGCGGCTGACAAGGCCAGAAGAATTAAGAGAAATGGAATGACTTGGTGCCTCTATTAGATTAGCATCTGGACCCTGTGAGGAAGGATGGGACAAACCGGATAAAGTGATCAAATATCATTGGTAAAACTTTTATAAAAATATATATACATATAAAGAACCTACCTGGTCTCTACTGGATCTAACAATCTCTCCTTGATACTTTTGAAAAACAAATAAATTGTACTGTCAACTATTATCATAAAAGTATTACCAATGAAAAACTGAAGCGTTTCTTTATATTGATTTAGTCGGGGATCGGTCCTGCTTTGAGCAGGGGGTTGGACTAAATGACCTCCTGAGGTCTCTTCCAACCCTAATCTTCTATGATTCTATGATATTCAACAAACATTTCTGAAGTATTTCTGGTGGCGTTCTGCAGGAATCGGTTCCCAGTGTTCGGGGAGATTTTGGCAAACCAGTAAAGTACCTAAACCACTATTGCTTGTTGCTAACAGTAGTCAAGTTAGCAGGCCATACTGAGCCATTCTTGCTTATTGCTAAAAGTAGCCAAGTCAACAGGTCGTAAATTGGTCATGCAGCGGCCTCAGTGTAACCAAGGCAGGAGGGGAGGGGGTTTTGGGTGCCATGGACAGGGCAGCTTGACTCCATGTCCTATCTGCTGAGAATGTTGAAATTGCTGATCTAAGTATTTTAGAAAAACAGGAAGTCTGTCTATATGCGCCCCCAGGAATGTTTCCCAGGGACCTAAGGCATGGACATTCTGAAAAAAAAACATATCTGGTAAATTGATGACCATAAGAAAATCTCTTGCTTGATCTTTAAAAACTGCTTGCTTAGCAAGTTTTCTTTAAGGGATATGTCATTGTATTACTAATGTATAAATAAAGGGGGAAAGTTTGAGGTCATTGGACTTCTCAGGAGGGGCTCTTCAGGGACACTCCCTCTGGACGCATCTTCGGGTCCCCACCGACAGACAGAAGCATGGCCAGCAGAAGCCTGTTACGGTGCCGCTTGAAAGCCACTCTCAGCTTTGGTAATTATCGCAGGTTGGGGATGTTTTACTAACCTGTTGCAGACGTGTGTAAGTGCTTGAGACTAAGGGTATGTCATATCAGCTACTGACCATGGACGTAGCCAGGGAGGTGCACACCAGGCCTTATGGGCATGCATATATGTAATTTGCCTGCAGACAGCTTATTTCCATCAGGTTCACGCAAACCTAGATATAGAATAGCACAGGCCTAACTTTGAAAACCTAGATTTAATTGTTGCAGATGTTGGTTATTATTAGCCATTATTTGTATTAGAATAATGCCTCTGAGTCCTAGACATGGACCAGAACCTCAGTGTGATAGACTGTTGAGCTCCTTAGGGCAGGGACCCACCTAAGTACAAGATAAGAAATACCAGATGGAGAGTAAAAGGAGACAATATTGGTGGTAGCCTGTAGTCACAGCACATCAGCAGTGTAACTGTTGTTGAGTTTACTGTAGGCATCACAGCAGAGGAGAATTTTAAGGAGGGATCTGGAGGCAGATAATAAGGTAGCTTTGCAGATGTGTGCAGGGAGTACCTCCCATGCATGAGCGGCATGAGGAACAGCTGTTTTTTTAGCTGATACTGTGGATACGAAAACAAAAGGAATTTCAGGGAATGCATAAGGGTTGTTGGCCTCAGTGGGAGTTTTGCCCGAGTAACGGGAGCAGGAGCTTCCAGGCAATAAGAGCTGGTCTGATATGTAGTGTGAATAAGAATAGGTTGCATTTTTAAATCTGTCCTCCCTTGGTATTTCTCAGGAGCAGTGATGCACATTGCTCATATGCAACACACCTGTGTGCTCTTCCAGAGGGAGCATTGCTGCATAGCGCTCTTCGGTGAGGGTGCTACCTGAGATAGCAATATGGCAGCATTATGCGGCTACCACTTCCTGGCATGCGCTGTATGTGGATCAAACACCATCTCAGGCTCCGCAGCATGTGTAGGAAATGGAGATTGAAGCTCTCTCACAGTGTTTCCCAAGCAGCTTTGTGCAGTTCAAGTGTCCCAGCTGTTTCTTTGTGGTCAGTTGATAGCTGTTTCGAGACTTAGTTCAGAGTCTGTGGTTTGCTATTTCTTGTCGGGAGTTCTCGAGCAAACATGTCTGGCAGTTTGGGCTTTTTCCTGCCATGACTGAGTTCTGAAAACATACAGCGTCCAGAGAGGGTCCTAGACAGAGGTCCCAGCCGGGCCCTGCTCAGCCAGCAGAGTCTGTTCCCACAGGGGGGAGGGATAGTTCAGTGGTTTAAGCATTGGCCTGATAAACCCAGGGTTGTGAGTTCAATCCTTGAGGGGGCCATTTAGGGATAGGGGGCAAAAATTGGGGATTGGTTGTGCTTTGAGCAGGGGGTTGGACTAGATGACCTCCTGAGGTCCCTTCCAACCCTGGTATTCTATGATCTGGCCATTTTGGTCTGGAACTTCGGCAGATGAGCTGCAGTAGCAGAGCCCTAGGAGAACAGAATGAGGAATCACTGTTTGAGTCCTCAGAGTAGAACAATATCAGCTTGCGACTGTTCCCCAGAAACTTTCAGGTATTTCTGTCCTCCTCAATCTACAAGAGCCTCTTGGGGAGCATTGGAGTAGCCTGCAGCCCAGATAATGTCATGGAGTGCATTTAGGATTTGTCCGGTGGGAAACGATGGGAAAGATCAGTGATCCACCCCCACAGGTCTCCACACTAATGACATTAAACTGAGAAGTCAGAGGCATTTGAGCATGTGCAGTACAATGGCACATGGCTAAAGAGCCTGCATATAGAGGATTAACCCATTTGACAATAATGTCATGGACTTCCAGGGCCTCGCCTTAAAAGTGCTTCTCATTGAATGGTAATTTTTGCATTGCTGTGGGAAACTTCAGGCTCACAAAATCTGTGCACAGCTTTGGCTAGATACTTTCACAGGAACTCTGGGACACTGTCACTCTTTATCTCACTCATTATATTCCACAATATCTTAAAATGAAGGGCTTGCATAACAAGTTACAGGTCTGATTACATGTTGAATGCTGATTTTCTCAGCTGATGTGCCGTGCACATAGGACTAGCCACTATTCGTCCTTGCCATGGTCCTGTTCTCCAAGTGATTCAGAATGCCTTCAGTGGGACTGTATTCATGTACAAGAAACAATACATAAAATGTGGTGTTTGTCACATCTCTAGCTGAGATGTAGCTATCCCTAGAGTAGAACATGGCAGCTACTTAACAGTGAAAAATGGAGTAAATAATAAATGTCTCGTCATGCTTCTATCCAGAAGGATCCCAAAGTACTTTACAACCTTAAGAATCTGATCTGAAGGGATCGTTGCCTGCAACACTGCACTGAAAGACAGCTAATGTTTCACAGCCCAGAACACTACAGAAAATGTAAACCAGGAAGTGAAGAATGCCACAGTAGCCAGCTGAAGCTGTAGGGGATTTTTGTGTCGAGTTTACATCACTGCTGGACTTGGGTCTTGCTTGAAGATTTTCTGTCAAAGGTACTGATTCTGCCCAATTCTGGTTAGTGTGGGGGGGATTACTGCACAAAGTGTTATAGGCACAGCCAACCCAATTACAACTCCAGAGGACGTGTAAGTAGCAATAATAGTTATTCCATACCTGTAACAGACTTGGAATGATGGTCCATATAGTACTTCACAGACTAGGTACATCTGCTGATAACTGGTATAGTATCCATAAAAAATAGTAAAGGCCAGTCAGCCTCACCTCAGTCCCCGGAAAAATCATGGAGCAGGTCCTCAAGGAATCAATTCTGAAGAACTTAGAGGAGAGGAAAGTGATCAGGAACAGTCAGCATGGATTCACCAAGGGCAAGTCATGCCTGACTAATCGAATTGCCTTCTATGACGAGATAACTGGCTCTGTGGATGAAGGGAAAGCAGTGGACATGTTGTTCCTTGACTTTAGCAAAGCTTTTGACACAGTCTCCCACAGTATTCTTGCCAGCAAGTTAAAGAAGTATGGGTTGGATGAATGGACTATAAGGTGGATAGAAAGCTGGCTAGATTGTCGGTCTCAACGGGTAGTGATCAATGGCTCCATGTCTAGTTGGCAGCCGGTATCTAGCGGAGTGCCCCAAGGGTCGGTCCTGGGGCCGGTTTTGTTCAATATCTTCATAAATGATCTGGAGGATGGTGTGGATTGCACTCTCAGCAAATTTGCAGATGACACTAAACTGGGAGGAGAGGTAGATATGCTGGAGGGTAGGGATAGAATACAGAGGGACCTAGACAAATTGGAGGATTGGGCCAAAAGAAATCTGATGCGGTTCAACAAGGCCAAGTGCAGAGTCTTGCACTTAGGACGGAAGAATCCCGTGCAGCGCTACAGACTAGGGACCGAATGGCTCGGCAGCAATTCTGCAGAAAAGGACTTAGGGGTTACTGTGGACGAGAAGCTGGATATGAGTCAACAGTGTGCCCTTGTTGCCAAGAAGGCCAATGGCATTTTGGGATGTATAAGTAGGGGCATTGCCAGCAGATCGAGAGACATGATTGTCCCCTCTATTCGACACTGGTGAGGCCTCATCTGGAGTACTGTGTCCAGTTTTGGGCCCCACACTACAAGAAGGATGTGGAAAAATTGGAAAGCGTCCAGCGGAGGGCAACAAAAATGGTTAGGGGACTGGAACACATGAGTTATGAGGAGAGGCTGAGGGAACTGGGGATGTTTAGTCTACGGAAGAGAAGAATGAGGGGGGATTTGATAGCTGCTTTCAACTACCTGAAAGGGGGTTCCAAAGTGGATGGCTCTATACTGTTCTCAGTGGTAGCAGATGACAGAACAAGGAGTAATGGTCTCAAGTTGCAGTGGGGGAGGTTTAGGTTGGATATTAGGAAAAACTTTTTCACTAGGAGGGTGGTGAAACACTGGAATGTGTTACCTAGGGAGGTGGTGGAATCTCCTTCCTTAGAAGTTTTTAAGGTCAGGCTTGACAAAGCCCTGGCTGGGATGATTTAATTGGGGTTTGGTCCTGCTTTGAGCAGGGGTTGGACTGGATGACCTCCTGAGGTCCCTTCCAACCCTGATATTCTATGATACCTCACTTTTGCTGGAGGAGGTCCTGTGACATTCCCCCCTTCTCTAGCAGTGCACACAGAGTAAATGTTATTTCTTAAGGAGTCATGACCCCCACAACCAAATGTAAGTATACACATGTATACATCGTCTACATGGCCAGTTTCCTGAAAAACACTAGTGATCCTCTCCTTTCTTACTGTATTTCCTTAAACAAACTGTAAAATCACTAACCTACTGTGCATAGCAGTAGTGACTACCTGGCACGAGCACAGTGACAGGACATGATGTGTTGACTCCATACTCATTAGCCTACTCCAAGCAAAGGAACAAATCGTTCAGATCGTCAGCCCCAGTTACATGAGCCGCACAGACTGGCCCATGCCCAGCATGAAAGGGGAAGGTCTGGCCCTCTTGCCATCAGCACAGCCCATCTAGCTCTTGGCTCACTGTAGCCCTATGCTCAGGGAGCACTCAGGGCAGCCTGTTCTGCTTTGTACAATGCCAGCTCAGAACAACTCAATTCAGGGCTGGATGAAGGAAATCTGGAGCCTTCAGCACAACACAACACTGGCACCCCCGCATGGCTCTGCCTCTGCCCTGGCCTGGTCCCCCCACCCCTGACACCACTTGGAGCAGTAGGGTGCTCCCCTCTTCTACCAGAGAGGCAGGACGTTGCAGGGACCACCCCCTTCCCCACCTGCCACCCAGAGCCCTCCTCTGCAGTGCTGGTAGTGTCAGGCTGCCCACAGCAGTAGCCCCTGGAGTTATGTGTTGTGATGCGTAATGATGTTCCTCCTTTTGGAGCTATTGTTTTAGGCACTCTGCAGACTCAGGTAGAGGTCACTGCATTGGCTGCACTTGGGGCACATTTTTAAACGTTGTTTTGCTACCCTGAGGTCTAGAAATGTATCCAAAGCTCAGCTTCTGCTGTAAAACCATGTTCCAGAGACCAGGACCCCCAGTGTGAGCCTACAGTTCCTGTGGCTCAGTCCAGCCTTGTCAACAATGGAAAACCACCGTCTGCTCCAGTGGCTCCTGCCTGCCAGCACGTGCATTCTGCAGCACAGTCATGCCAGGCTTCGGGTGCACAGCTCTGCCTCGGTGGTGGGTCTATATGCTGAGCCCAGTGTGCTAGCCCTGTCTGCCCCATTCAGCTGTGCATACTGTAACCCCAGCTAGTGCTTCAGCTACTCCAAACCCCAGTCGCATGTCTGCACTGAATTGAGACTCTCAGCTGTGCAAGGAGGGTGGTGTGAGTTTGGCTTTCTCGGGATACCTCTATGGGTGCAGGCTTAGGGAAGTTAAGCACTGGGATAAATGGCCTAGGGAGGTGGTGGAATCTCCATCATTGGGGATTTTTAAGAGCAGGTTGAACAAACACCTGTCAGGGATGGTCCAGATAATATTTAGTCCTGCCTTGAGTGCAGGGGACTGGACTAGATGACCTCTCGAGGTCCCTTCCAGTTCTATGATTCTATAAGTTTGGCTGCATTAGATGTGACTTTCCATAGTTTTGAATGTTTGAGATTCTTTGAGTTTTTCATGTATACATGTAACATTACAGAAAGGTAAATATATTCCACCACAGAGACAGTGCAGCCTAGCAAGTTCTGGATAGATATTCATGATGTCTCACTGATTTCCATACCTAGTTTGTACACAAGCATGCTGTTTCTAGTTGCCAGCTCTGCAAAAGCTCTGGGCCCAGACAGTCAAAGCTGCTGCTGACCACACTGTGTCCTGGCTGCATGTGTGGAGCCCCATTCCCAGCAGTGGAGACACAGGTGTCAGCGAGGGCAAAATCAGAAGTCAATCAGGCTGCACAGGTGTAGCTGAGGGGATGGTTTAGCCTCCAGAGCCTCTGTTATTGGACATAGGAACATAGTGTTACCAGGTGTCTGTTTTTTGACCAGAACACCTGGTCAAAAAGGGATCCTGGCGGCTCTGTTAAAAGTTCAGTCAGTGGCACAGCGGAGCTCAGGCAGGCTCCCTGCATGCCCCGGCTCTGTGTGGATCCTGGAAGCAAACCGCATTTCCCCCCAGCTCCTAAGCGGAGGCGTGGCCGGCTCCGCAGCTCCCATGGCAGGAACTGCAAGTAACGGGAGCTGCGGGAGCAGCACCTTTGGATGCGGGCAGTGCTCAGAGCCGCTGGACACGCCTCGGCCTAGGAAACGGATGGAAATGCTGGCTGCTTCTGGTATCCATCTGAGGTAAGTGCCGCCCAGAGCCCACACTCCTCCCACACCCCAAACCCCTGCACTCAGTCCGCTCCCACACTCAAACTCCCTCCTGCACCCTAACCCTGTATCCCAGCTCCCACACACAAACTCCCTCCCAGAGCCTGCACCCCCCTCCTGCACCTCAACCTCCTGCCCTAGCCCTGAGCCTGCATCCCTAACCCTGCACCCAAACTACCTCCCAGAGCCCACCCCTCGCACTCAGAACCCCTCAGCCGCACCCCAGAGCCTGCATCCCAGCCCAGAGCCCGTCACCCCTTCCACACCCCAACCCCCTGCCCAGCCCAGGGAAAATGAGCGATTGAGCAAGGGTGGGGGAGAGCGAGTGGCAGAATTCGGGGGATAGAGTGAGTGGGGGTGGGGCCTCAGAGAGGGGGGGTGGGGCAGGGTCTCGGGAAGGGGCGGAGCAGGGGTGCAGAAAGGATGTTCAGTTTTCTGCAATCGGAAAGTTGGCAACTATATAGGAACAGTCAAACCTGACTCTGCTTGCAGGATTCGTAGTTAGAAGAAACGTCTCTCTAGCTGCAAACGGATCGTGTTATCTGCCACTGCCTGTGGGATGCAATGAATGCTGAAGACCAGGAGCCATTCCTGCAAGGTCACCTTTAAGGTAGAGCCACATTTTAACCTACTTATTGAAAAGATGTGTCGTTTTCGATGTCTTGTTGGACACGGTACCTTAGTGGGTTTGAGTGGCATGTGCCCTTATTTTTAAAGCACTGCTGAGGAGATGCAACAAACAGTTGCATATTGAGGCAGCTGAAGGAAACCCTTGTGATTTTTATGAACTGGAGCTCTGAGCTTTTCAGGTATTTTCCCATAACCCTCTAAATCTTTGCTCTTTTCCCTTTTTCTCCTAGGGAAGAAATGACTTAACACAGCACATGCTTACCAATGAGTGTAAGCCTATGTGGACTTGCAGAGGTAAAGGATGGGTCTGTTATCAAGCTCTCGTTTTATGGCAGCACAAGATTCTATGTTCTTGAGACCCCTAGTCCAGCCAATCAATACAGCCCCAAATATTGAGGAAATTAGATGAATTTCAAGTGTAATGCATTCCACCCACCTGAATCTTGTACTCTTAAAAACCTCTGCCTTGTAGGTAATGTGACCTAGTGGCTAGAGCATGGGCCTGGGACTCAGGAGGCCTGGGTTCTATTCCTGCCTCTGCCAATGGCTTGTTGGGTGACCTTGGCCATGTCACTTTGCCTCTTTGTGTTTCAGTTTCCCCTCTTTAAAACAGGGATAAACCATATGTTTTGTAAAACACTCTGAAATCTACTGATGAAAAATGCCGTATAAGAGCTAGGCATTTATTTATTTATTATTAAATCCATCTGACAAAAAGATACTGAAGCAGAAAAGCTTTGAAATGGTTCCCTAATCAACTGGGCAACAAAGTGACCTACTCTCCACAACTGCCATATTTGTGAGAACTGTGCTGGACATTCTTAGTCAATGAGTATCTTCTGCATGCTGACTGCAAGATGTGGTCATCTATCACTTTTCCTCACACCTGCAATGCTTTGCAAGAACTGCTTTTGTAGGTTTTATGATTTCCCCCCAATCATTGTTCCTTAGTAAGGACACAGAAAGGCCAGTGGTGGGTTTAATGGCATTGTGCTCTGCTAATGCATAAAAATGTCACAAGTAAAGAGATGTGAGGGTACCAATTTTCCTTTTATACACTAGTATATTAGACTTATGTATATTAAGGGGTAATTTTAAATCACTTTTCTTGTCAAAGGTGTTAAAAGTTTCCATCTTTGAAACAGTCTCAGAGGCACTTGGAGGAATGTGCTAATTTATCTGGTGAGACAGTTTCAAAAGACATTTATCAAGCTTGAATACCTAACAGTTGGATCGGTGATCATATCATAGCACTGAGGAGACAAGGCACTGAACAGAAAGTGCTTTCAGTACAGCAGGGCCATACAATGGCCTGTCTGGAGTCTCGGGATCTGGCTTCCCCAGCTGACGCCAGCACAGAGCTCTTCAGAAGCTCCTGGAGCAGAGCTGCAGAGGGGCTGGCTTCAGGCCTGCTCAGCTGCAGCTGGCCACTCGCCCTAGTGGAGGCCACAGCCAGCTTCACTGACAAATGGGTAGAGCATCATCAATGTTTTCAGAGATCTATAGGCTTTAAGGCCTGAAAAGGACCACGATTAGATCATCTGGTCTGACCTGCTAACACAGGCCAGAAAACCTCTCCCAGTGATTCCTGATCAAGGCCAGCAATTGTCGATAGGATTAGAGAGAGAAGCGCCATTGTTCAAATCTCCTTATGTATCGCCGTGTAGCCAGGGCTTTAGCTGGGCTCCTAGAGGGAGTCAGAAATGCTAGACAATTTGCACCAACTTTATAAGGAGCCATTTTAAGCCTGTAAATATCAAAGTGCCTACACAGTTGACCTGGGACTGCCCGTGCTTGTGCTATTTGCTAATAAGACATAACCAAAAGCTATAGCACCATGAGGGATTGTCAAGGTTCCTTCCCCACTCTGAACTCGAGGGTACAGATGTGGGGACCTGCATGAAAGACCCCCTAAGCTTATTCTTACCAGCTTAGGTTAAAAACTTCCCCAAGGTACAAACTTTGCCTTGTCCTTGAACCCTATGCTGCCGCCACCAAGCATGTTAAACAAAGAACAGGGAAAGAGCCCACTTGGAGATGTCTTCCCCCCCAAAATAACCCCCCCAAGCCCTACACCCCCTTTCCTGGGGAAGGCTTGATAAAAATGCTCACCAATTTGCATAGGTGAACACAGACCCAAACCCTTGGATCTTAAGAACAATGAAAAGGCAATCAGGATCTTAAAAGAAGAATTTTAATTAAAGTAAAAGAATCACCTCTGTAAAATCAGGATGGTAAATACCTCACAGGGTAATCAGATTCAAAATATAGAGAATCCCTCTAGGCAAAACCTTAAGTTACAAAAAGACACAAAAACAGGAATATACATTCCATTCAGCACAGCTTATTTACCAGCCATTTAAACAAAAGGAAATCTAAGGCATTTCTAGCTAGATTACTTACTAACAAGTTCTAATACTCCATTCCTGTTCTGTTTCCGGCAACAGCAGTATACAGACAGACACAGACCCTTTGTTTTTCTCCCTCCTCCCAGCTTTTGAAAGTATCTTGTCTCCTCATTGGTCATTTTGGTCAGGTGCCAGTGAGGTTACCTTAGCTTCTTAACTCTTTACAGGTGAAATGGTTTTGCCTCTTGTCAGGAGGGACTTTATAGTTCTGTATACAGATAGGTGGTTACCCTTCCCTTTGTATTTATGACAGGGATATATGTATTTTTTTTACTTCCCAAGGGAAGTGTTGAGTCAAAATTAGCTTTAGAAAGTGATCTCGGGTGCAGCCTTACTTGGGCAGAGGCTATTAACACTCCATCAGATTTGCCGGACCAAATCAGTCAAGAACAGATGAATGCCTTAGACCACATATCTGCCATCTGGCTTTCTTTTGGTAAGAAGAAAATATACATTATATGATGAAAGTGATGAAGGATCAAAGTACAGAGCTCTGATAATGCATATTTGCTAAAAAGCACATGGACGTCGGGAGATGGATTTTATCCTGGTCAGAATTACTGTGGCACTGCTCCTGGAAACATGCTGTCTGTGATCACAGGGATTCACCTCTGCGGGTCTCACTGCAGGGTCCTGGCCTGAATCTGCAACTGAACTAAGTACGAATTACTGATGGTCCCTAGGTCCATACAATGTTAATGGAGTGGGGAAGGTTTACACGGAAAACTTTTTTAATACTTATAGCATTTTGCAGATGAGTTAAATATAAGGCACCTGATAACTATTTAAAAAAAAAACACCACAAAAAGGCCTGACTTTCTCAAGGCTTTGCAGCATTTTCTGCTTCGTTTACATATGTAAGTATGGTACCTGCATCTGAGTGTTTGCATGTTCAATAACAGTAATTGTACTGATGATTTGCATGCAGCTTCTTGGCTTCTGATGGCTTGAAAATCAAGTTCTGAAACTTAATCTCATAACCCCTGAGTATAGGAAAAAGTGACTCAGAACTACTGATGGATCAAAAACACACTCTCACGAAATCCAGTTCTAGTAAAAAAGGAACTAGGAAAACACAGGGCCTGCTCAGTATGATCCAGGGGGTTAAATGTTACTTCTCATTTTGAGTTTTCATGAATTACAGAGGCTGACCCAGCTTCCTATTGCTAATATGCTACAAAGGAGTGCCTCATGATGATGTTCATGTATTTCTAAGTAGATGAATGTGGAATGCTACTAGATAAAACCAGCTGATATTTCCAAATGTTACTTGGCTGCCATCTACTGCCAATCCAGTGGCCTCCCTCCTTCACTGTCTCCTTTCCCAGACTTATCGTCTCAGGAAATGAGCTCTTAGGCTCCCGTCCTATAACCAATAGTGTGTGGGTGCAGCCGCTCACCTGCTTGCTATCGATTGCAGCACTGGGGCCTTGGCAGAAGCTGGCTTAGGATTCTGAGAGCAGAAATCTACAGGTAATGCAAAGGGAAAGCTCCCCTCTTACAGTCAGTGATAGATGGTATAGGTAGGTTTGGCCAAACATGGTTTTTTTAGACAAAACCTTTTTTCACCAGAAAGGTATTTTTGTCTCAACTGAAACATTTTTTGAATGGGTCTCAAATTCACAAAATTGTTTTGTCAGAAAAACAGAGAAAAAAATCCATAAAAGTTGAAATGTTTTGTTCAACGTTTGAAATGGAAGATTTGATAATTTGTTTTTTTTTAATTTGCTTCAGTTTTATGTTTTGAAAAAAGGATTTTAAAAAATCCTCAAATGAAATAAAAAGGATTTGCATGACTCTAGATATAGCGATTCTTCTTGGGAATCTATTCCCTTCCTCCTGGCCTTCAAAACTTAGAACAGCTATCCACCTCTGTTTATCCCAAAATAGGATCCACCTAGGAAGTTAAGACAAAATAAGAAAGTGGTTCATGTCACGTGAGACCCTTTGTCTAAGGACCCACAGATCAGCCAAGGTTAGGCGTTCCACTCGCCAAAGCTTTGTCTACACTAGCGCTTTTGTCAGTAAAACCTTTGTTAGTCAGGGGTGTGAAGAAACCCCCCCCAACTGACAAAAGTGCCTGTGTAGACAGTGCCACGTCTGTGGGAGATGCTCTCCCACTGATGTAGCTACTGCCACTCATGGGGGGTGGTTTAATTATGCCGGTGGGAGAGCTCTGTCCCACTGGCACAGAACAGCTACATGGGTGACCTTACAGCTGCACAACTGCCGTGGTACAGCTGTGCTGCTGTAAGGTCTGTAGTGTAGATGTAGAAAACTAGATGATAATTACAGCCCATATTAGAGAGGAAAGTTACTGAATAACCCCTTCTTACTAAGTCCATGAGCTTACTAAAGTTAATACGAGGTTCTTTTTGGGTCAACTTTTAACTTGAATAGTAGGTCTTAAAACAGGACTGTGATACAGGAGGGCCAGGGAGCAGTAGGAGAGTGCTAGATATATAAGCTTAAGGCTAATTAAGGCGTGGTTCCCTGTAGACTAGGGGTATGTCTACACTACAAAATTAGGTCGAATTTATAGAAGTCGGTTTTTTAGAAATCGGTTTTATATAGTCGAGTGTGTGTGTCCCCACAGAAAATGCTCTAAGTGCATTAAGTGCACTAACTCGGCTGAGCGCTTCCACAGTACCGAGGCAAGCGTCGACTTCCGGAGCGTTGCACTGTGGGTGGCTATCCCACAGTTCCCGCAGTCTCCGCTGCCTATTGGAATTCTGGGTTGAGATCCCAATGCCTGATGGGGCTAAAACATTGTCGCGGGTGGTTCTGGGTACATATCGTCAGGCCCCTGTTCCCTCCCTCCCTCCGTGAAAGCAAGGGCAGACAATCATTTTGCGCCTTTTTTCCTGAGTTACCTGTGCAGACACCATACCATGGCAAGCATGGAGCCCGCTCAGGTAACCGTCACCGTATGTCTCCTGGGTGCTGGCAGACGCGGTACTGCATTGCTACACAGCAGCATCAACCCATTGCCTTGTGGCAGCAGACGGTACAGTACGACTGGTAGCCGTCATCGTCATGTCAGAGGTGCTCCTGACCACGTCGGCCAGGAGCACCTGGGCAGACATGGGCGCAGGGACTAATTTTGGAGTGACTTGACCAGGTCATTCTCTTTAGTCCTGCAGTCAGTACTATTGAACCAACTTATGGTGAGTAGGCAGGCAATACGGTTTGCTAGCAGTCCTACTGTACCATCTTCTGCCAGGCAGGCAAGAGATGAGGATGGCTAGCAGTCCTACTGCACCGTCTTCTGCCGAGCAGCCATGAGATGTAGATGGCATGCAGTCCTTCTGCACCATCTGCTGCCAGCCAAAGATGTAAAAGATAGATGGAGTGGATCAAAACAATAAATAGACCAGATTTGTTTTGTACTCATTTGCTTCCCCCCCTCCCCCATCTAGGAGACTCATTCCTCTAGGTCACACTGCGGTCACTCACAGAGAAGGTGCAGCGAGGTAAATCTAGCCATGTATCAATCAGAGGCCAGACCAACCTGCTTGTTCCAATAAGAACAATTACTTAGGTGCACCATTTCTTATTGGAACCCTCCGTGAATTCCTGCCTGAAATACTCATTGATGTAAAGCCACCCCCTTTGTTGATTTTAATTCCCTGTAAGCCAACCCCGTAAGCCATGTCGTCAGTCGCCCCTCCCTCCGTCAGAGCAACGGCAGACAATCGTTCCGCGCCTTTTTTCTGTGCAGACGCCATACCAAGGCAAGCATGGAGGCTGCTCAGCTCACTTTGGCAATCAGGAGAACATTAAAACACCACACGCATTATCCAGCAGTATATGCAGCACCAGAACCTGGCAGAGCGATACCGGGCGAGGAGGCGATGTCAGCGCTGTCACGTGAGTGATCAGGACATGGACACAGATTTCTCTGAAAGCATGGGCCCTGCCAATGCATGCATCATGGTGCTAATGGGCAGGTTCATGCTGTGGAACGCCGATTCTGGGCTCGGGGAAACAAGCACAGACTGGTGGGACCGCATAGTGTTGCAGGTCTGGGACGATTCCCAGTGGCTGCGAAACTTTCGCATGCGTAAGGGCACTTTCATGGAACTTTGTGACTTGTTTCCCCTGCCCTGAAGCGCATGAATACCAAGATGAGAGCAGCCCTCACAGTTGAGAAGCGAGTGGCGATAGCCCTGTGGAAGCTTGCAACGCCAGACAGCTACCGGTCAGTTGGGAATCAATTTGGAGTGGGCAAATCTACTGTGGGGGCTGCTGTGACGCAAGTAGCCCACGCAATCAAAGATCTGCTGATATCAAGGGTAGTGACCCTGGGAAATGTGCAGGTCATAGTGGATGGCTTTGCTGCAATGGGATTCCCTAACTGTGGTGGGGCCATAGACGGAACCCATATCCCTATCTTGGCCCCGGAGCACCAAGCTGGTGAGTACATAAACCGCAAGGGGTACTTTTCAATAGTGCTGCAAGCTCTGGTGGATCACAAGGGACGTTTCACCAACATCAACATGGGATGGCCGGGAAAGGTACATGACGCTCGCATCTTCAGGAACTCTGATCTGTTTCAAAAGCTGCAGGAAGGGACTTTATTCCCAGACCAGAAAATAACTGTTGGGGATGTTGAAATGCCTATAGTTATCCTTGGGGACCCAGCCTACCCCTTAATGCCCTGGCTCATGAAGCCGTACACAGGCAGCCTGGACAGTAGTCAGGAGCTGTTCAACTACAGGCTGAGCAAGTGCAGAATGCTGGTAGAATGTGCATTTGGATGTTTAAAGGCACACTGGCGCAGTTTACTGACTTGGTTAGACCTCAGTGAAACCAATATTCCAACTGTTATTACTGCTTGCTGTGCACTCCACAATATCTGTGAGAGTAAGGGGGAGACATTTATGGCGAGGTGGGAGGTTGAGGCAAATCGCCTGGCTGCTGGTTACGCGCAGCCAGACATCAGGGTGGTTAGAAGAGCACAGGAGGGCGCGTTACACATCAGAGAAGCTTTGAAAACCAGTTTCATGACTGGCCAGGCTACGGTGTGAAAGTTCTGTTTGTTTCTCCTTGATGAAACCCCCGCCCCTTGGTTCACTCTACTTCCCTGTAAGCTAACCACCCTCCCCCCCTCCCTTCGATCACCGCTTGCAGAGGCAATAAAGTCATTGTTGCTTCATATTCATGCATTCTTTATTAATTCGTTACACAAATAGGGGGATAACTACCAAAGTAGCCCGGGAGGGGTGGTGGAGGAGAGAAGCACCAGGAGGGGTGGTGGAGGAGGGAAGGAAAATGCCACACAGCAGTTTAAAAGTTTACAACTTTAAAATTTATTGAATGCCACCCTTCTGTTTTTTGGGCAATCCTATGTGGTGGAGTGGCTGGTTGGCCGGAGGCTCCCCCACCGTGTTCTTGGGCGTCTGGGTGTGGAGGCTATGGAACTTGGGGAGGAGGGCGGTTGGTTACACAGGGGCTGTAGTGACGGTCTGTGCTTCAGCTGCCTTTGTTGCAGTTCAACCATACACTGGAGCATACTGGTTTGATCCTCCAGCAGCCTCAGCATTTAATCCTGCCTCCTCTCATCACGCTGCCACCACATTTGAGCTTCAGCCCTGTCTTCAGCCCGCTACTTACTCTTTTCAGCCCGCCACTTACTCTCTTCAGCCCGCCACCTCTCCTCCCGGTCATTTTGTGCTTTCCTGCACTCTGACATTATTTGCCTCCATGCATTCGTCTGTGCTCTGTCAGTGTGGGAGGACGGCATGAGCTCAGAGAACATTTCATCACAAGTGCGTTTTTTTTTTCTTTCTAATCTTCACTAGCCTCTGGGAAGGAGAAGATCCTGTGATCATTGAAACACATGCAGCTGATGGAGAAAAAAAAGGGACAGCAGTATTTAAAAAGACACATTTTATAAAACAGTAGCTACACTCTTTCAGGGTAAACCTTGCTGTTAACATTACATACATAGCGCATGTGCTTTTGTTCCAAGGTCGCATTTTGCCTCCCCCCACTGCGTGGCTACCCCCTCAACCCTCCCCCCTCCCCGTGGCTAACAGCGGGGAACATTTCTGTTCAGCCACAGCCAAACGGCCCAGCAGGAACGGGCACCTCTGAGTGTCCCCTGAAGAAAAGCACCCTATTTCAACCAGGTGACCATGAATGATATCTCACTCTCCTGAGGATAACACAGAGAGATAAAGAACGGATGTTGTTTGAATGCCAGCAAACATACACTGCAATGCTTTGTTGTACAATGATTCCCGAGTACGTGTTACTGGCCTGGAGTGGTAAAGTGTCCTACCATGGAGGACGCAATAAGGCTGCCCTCCCCAGAAACCTTTTGCAAAGGCTTTGGGAGTGCATCCAGGAGAGCCGTGAATGCCAGGGCAAATTAATCCTTTCACATGCTTGCTTTTAAACCATGTATAGTATTTTAAAAGATACACTCACCGGAGGTCCCTTCTCCGCCTGCCGGGTCCAGGAGGCAGCCTTGGGTGGGTTCGGGGGGTACTGGCTCCAGGTCCAGGGTGAGAAACAGTTCCTGGCTGTCGGGAAAACCAGTTTCTCTGCTTGCTTGCTGTGAGCTATCTACAACCTCATCATCATCATCATCATCATCATCATCTTCGTCCCCAAAACCTGCTTCTGTGTTGCCTCCATCTCCATTGAAGGAGTCAAACAACACGGCTGGGGTAGTGGTGGCTGAACCCCCTAAAATGGCATGCAGCTCATCATAGAAGCGGCATGTTTGGGGCTCTGACCCGGAACGGCCGTACGCCTCTCTGGTTTTCTGGTAGGCTTGCCTCAGCTCCTTAAGTTTCACGCGGCACTGCTTCGGGTCCCTGTTATGGCCTCTGTCCTTCATACCCTGGGAGATTTTGACAAAGGTTTTGGCATTTCGAAAACTGGAATGGAGTTCTGATAGCACGGATTCCTCTCCCCATACAGCGATCAGATCCCGTACCTCCTGTTCGGTCCATGCTGGAGCTCTTTTGCGATTCTGGGACTCCATCATGGTCACCTCTGCTGATAAGCTCTGCATGGTCACCTCTGCTGATGAGCTTTGCCTGGTCACCTGCAGCTTGCCACATTGGCCAAACAGGAAATGAGATTCAAAAGTTCGCGGTTCTTTTCCTGTCTACCTGGCCAGTGCATCTGAGTTGAGAGTGCTGTCCAGAGCGGTCACAATGGAGCACTCTGGGATAGCTCCCGGACACCAATACCGTCGAATTGTGTCCACAGTACCCCAAATTCGACCTGGCAAGGCCGATTTAAGCACTAATCCACTTGTTGGGGTGGAGTAAGGAAATCGATTTTAAGAGCCCTTTAAGTCGAAATAAAGGGCTTCATCGTGTGGACGGGTGCAGGTTTACATCGATTTAACGCTGCTAAATTCAACCTAAAGTCCTAGTGTAGACCAGGGCTAGGGAAGGTGGCTGCAGGTTAATTGGAGCATATGCAGTCAATTAAGGCCCTGTTAGGAACCTAATAAAACCCACTGTGTCAGGCAGACAGAGGAAGAGGAAGGACTGGAGTTTGAAGGTGTGTTGAGAGATTTGGAAGACCTGAGAATTGGAGTAAGGGAGACTCTGCCCAGCGGGACAGGGAGACTCCCTTCCCCCCAGCATCTAAGGACCGAGGGTAACCGCACGTAAGGGGGATGAGGGTAAGAAACCCACAGGGGTTGAGAGGGGCTGGGACTCAGAGCAAGGAGCAAACCCAGACCCCTCCCCTGCTTCCCTCCTTACTTACAGACCTTAACCTTCTTTTTGTTAAGCTAAATAGTGGAGCTTCTTGATTGTTACCATAAGACTTATTTTCTGATCCTTTAATCATTCTGGTGGCTCTTCTCTGACCCCTCTCCAGTTTATCAATATTCTTCTTGAATTGTGGGCCCTAGAACTGGACTCAGTATTCCTGCAGAGGTCACAACAGTGCCGAATATGGAGGTAAAATAAATTCTCTGCTCCTACTCACAACCCCTTTGTTTATGCATCCGAGGAGCACATTAGCCCTTCTGGCCACAGTGTCACATTGGGAGTTCATATTATCCACCTCAAACCCCAAATCTTTTTCAGAGTCACTGATTCCCCAGGTAGAGTTCCCTGCTGTGTGAGTATGGTCTTCATTCTTTGTTCCTAGATGTATACATTCACATTTAGCCATAGTAAAACAAAAATTGTTT
Organism: Natator depressus; assembly: GCF_965152275.1. Taxonomy (NCBI): domain Eukaryota; kingdom Metazoa; phylum Chordata; order Testudines; family Cheloniidae; genus Natator; species Natator depressus. Next base: position 132,485,857 of record NC_134239.1, read on the forward strand.
GCTTGCACCCGGTTTGCCAAGCGATCTAGATCACTCTGTATCAGTGACCTATCTTCTTCATTATTTACCAGTCCCCCAATTTTTGTATCATCTGTAAACTTTCTCAGTAATAATTTTATGTTTTCTTCCAGGTCATTATTAAAAATGTTAAGTAGCAAAGGGTCCACAATCAATTCCTGCAGAGACCCACTCAAAACAAACCTGTTCAATGATGATTCCCCATTTACAATTACATTTTGAGACCAGTCACGTAGCCAGCTTTTTATCCATTTAACACACGCCATGCTAATTTGATAGCTTTCTAGTTTTTTAATCAAAATGTCATGTGACACCAAATCAAACTCCTTACAGAAATTTAAGTACATCACTTACATTACATCAACACTACGACCTTTATCAACCAAAACTGTAATCTCATCAAAAAAGATATCAAGTTAGTTTGACAGGATCTATTTTCCAAAAACCCATGAAGATTGGCATTAATGAAATTAATCGAGTCCAGTATCAGCCACTCCACTGTCTTACTTGGGATCTTTTTCAGACTGACAGGCCTAGAATTATCTGTGTCCCTCTATTTACCCTTTCTAAATACATGCTTAGGTCAAAGGAAGGCCTACCATCAAGGTTTCATGGGTGAACAAAGCCAGCACAGCATTCATTATGACATGGGGCCTGTATGAACAGGTTAGAATCCTATTCAATTAAACAAATGCACCTGCTGCCTTCCAACGGCGTACAGAGGAATGCCATATGGCTCCCACAGGTGAAATGTGTACTCCATTTGTGGGTGATGTCCTTGTGTGCAGCTGCACCTTGAACACATGGAGAATGTCAGGAGATTATTGCAACAGTTACAGAAACATGGAATTAAACTGAAAATTTCTAAATGTGACCATTTAAGAGAGAGAGCAAGCCCTTGCCTGGGAATGGAAGAGCTGCTGGAATCTGTAAGAAGGAACTAGCAGACACTTTGGCTGTCCATGCTCTTCCAAAGAGCATGATAGGAGAACTCGGGAAGCTGCCACACCTTGCTATAAAAGGTACATTCAAGACTTCTCTCGAATAGCTTGTTAACTCTTCCACTGGAATCTGACACGCAACAGTATCAAAAGTGGACTCAAAAAAGAGGGAAGCCAAAGGATAAGGGATGGGCTCTGGACAGATCCCTCCAAACAGTCCGTTACCTGGACTGAGCAACACCAAAATATTTTAAACGGGCTAATTGCCTCCCTGGAATAGCCATTAATAATAGCATAAGCTCATTCTGCCTTACCCTTTATTCTACATCTAAATGCTTCCAATAAGGGATTAGGTGCCATCTCATACCAACGTCTGGAAGCTAAACCAAGAGTCCTCGGTTGGGGTGAAGAACACAGACTGCAGCAGGGAGGAACTGAAGAATTATCACCTTCATTCAGGAAAGATGGAATTTCTAGTTTTGAAATTGTCTGTAACTGATGCATTTTGTGACTACCTTGTGGGGCTGCGCACATATTATATCATGAATATGGCCCTGTTCCAACTACAGGAAGGATCCTTGTCTTATTCTTCAGATGGAAGAGTTGAGATGCAGGGAATGAGCATGTCCTTCCTGTCCAAGCTGCAGCTGTCTAGTGATTGCAGGTAGGAGACCCAGGTTCCAGCCCTGAGTGCCTGGGACTCTGAGTCCTTGTTTCCATCTCTCCAGAACAACTTTATCTTTACTCCCCATCCTCCCCTTTCCTTACGGAGTGAATTCCAAATTGGAACTATATGGCTCTACAGGCAGAGCAGTCTGTTTCCTGCTGCATCTGGAGACAAAGTGGGCTCTGTGTACAGCTAGTGTGGCTGAATAATGGTCATTGATTATCAGATTCATCTACCAGCTACCTGGGGCTCACTGTAACACAGGAAACATTCCTCAGAAGGGGCAACTCTGACTTCAGCTAACTGCAAAACAAAACAGCTCAGCAGAGTTTCCCAAGATGGTTGTTAATCATGCCAAAGATAAGGAGCAGCAGACAGGCAGAAGATTACCATAGGCTGGAAACGCCCAAGGCAGGCTAGTTCTGCTGGTTGCTGGAAACAGTCAAATGCTGTCAGTCTGTGAGAACCAAAGGCTAGACTCCCTGCCAATAACGGAAAGTGGTGTACTTGTTATGAGAATGTGTTTGAAAGTGACAGAAGATCCACTCTGCTTGTACTGTCCCTTGTGAGCCTGATTCTCCTCTCCCAGCCTCCCAGTGCAATGCCAGGATCCTTCCCTGGCTCCAGAGGCTGATCCTGACCTCTGCCAGTGGACCTACTGCCGGACCTGGCCACTGTGCCCCAGTTCACGCTGAGGGTGAAGCTGCCCAGCTGTCATGGCAGCCTTTGCGACGGGCTCAGGAGCTTTGCTCCAAGCTTCCCAGGATAAGTGTCTGTTCCACCCTGCAAGAGACGATTGGTCTCTAGAAGTAATTGTCTTTCCTGTTTTACTTTGACTCGGACTCTCAAGTTGCTTGTCACTGGGCGGTCTGCCTCCCACTTTCCCTTGCTGGCCGGAGGTCACTCTGCAGATGGCCTGCCTCAGTTCCCCTCTGCCCCTCCCTCCTTCAAGGGGCTTCACAGGCTTTCATGAGCCCAGTGACAATAGCCTTTCTCAGGGTCTGGTTTGCTGATGTTCACAAACATAAATCTCTCCCCCACCTTAAGCTGGCACAGCCCTAAACTCCCATGCTCTCGGGCTCATCCATGCCGGAGCCTGGCTCGCTCTCTGCACTCTCACAGCTTCGTGAGCATTCCCATCCACCTGCACCTTCCTGCTGTGCTTTATGGGGGAGTCAGGTCACCCCAGCTTGGATACATCTCCTCAGTAACTAGGTCTGGCAGGCCCCAGGCTGCTAGCCCTGAAGAAGCCAGCCACCCTGTTACACTTCCCCTGCCACCAACTTACCACACACTGAACCTGTGACAATGGGCTCCAACTTGCTGCTTTTCTGTACCGCACACTTTAAAAGTGCCTGTTAGTAACAGAAAATTACACACCCTTCAGTTCAGAGCGTGCCCTTTGATACTTGCTTCCTCGTCTGAGTATCAGATTCCGGACACCGCCAGCTTGAATCTCAATGCTGGCTCAGTCCTTCACCCTGCGGTAAATGCCTGGAATCCCTTTGAAATCTGTTGGTGGAGACTTTTGAATAAAACCTTAATAAGGAAGTTCCTGTACTCTCTGGTGTGCAGGGACATTAGAAATCCCAAGGCAATTTTGAAAATTGTGGGCTTTGACCCTTGTTTCTGGCTGATTTCCCCTTGCCAAGTTGCTGTATAAGGCATTGTGTGTTTATTTGTGCAGTCCCTCTGTCCTGAGTAGCAGGTTTTCTCCCCTCCCCTCCCCCCCCCCACACACATACCCACTCTCCTGTTGGTAATAGCTTATCTAAAGTGATCACTCTCCTTACAATGTGTATGATAATCAAGGTGGGCCACTTCCAGCACAAATCCAGGGTTTAACAAGAACGTCTGGGGGCGGAGGGTAGGAAAAAACAAGGGGAAATAGGTTACCTTGCATAATGACTTAGCCACTGGGAGAAAACCTGGATTTGTGCTGGAAATGGCCCAACTTGATTATCATACACATTGTAAGGAGAGTGATCACTTTAGATAAGCTATTACCAGCAGGAAAGTGGGGTGGGGAGAGGTATTTTTTCATGCTTTGTGTGTATAAAAAGATCTTCTACACTTTCCACAGTATGCATCCGATGAAGTGAGCTGTAGCTCATGAAAGCTTATGCTCAAATAAATTGGTTAGTCTCTAAGGTGCCACAAGTCCTCCTTTTCATTTCTTTTTTATCCGTGCTTTTAGGGCCACAAAATTCCCTATGAATGCAAACAGCACCAGAAGTGTGTGGTCCATGTTTACTTTGTATATTACCTGTAGTAAACAGGGTTCTTTCTGCTTACTCTCTACTTTAAAACACTTTTGTGATCTGTGACAGTTTTGAACTCCGGAGGCTGTTTCCCCTTCTGCTCATGTTCCAGCATACACACAGAGAAGTTAGATAAGCATAAATACTTTTGTTGGAAGGTTGTAAAGTAACAAAACTTTTTCTTAGGAAGCTGCCCACTTTCCATGTGTCTATTTTGGGTTCTTGTGTGTTGTTATGAATTCTAAGGCAGAGAGGCTCAAATCACCCCACCTTAGTATAGGTCTCAGTGTCTGCTGACCTGACAGCTGCTCGGTCCACTTCTGGACAGAGCCCGCTGTCTGCCAGCAGGACCAGGAAACACCTGCCATTTAAAGTGACAGCCTATAATCTTAACAGAATTTTCAATACACCACACTGTTCAAACCAAGAGCATTAAATCCAAGCAGCCTCTCTTACCAAAGGAACAAGAAGTACCCTATGCTGACGAGCAAGGCAAATCCACTGAGGCAGCTGTCAAATTATACCATTGGTTTGCTGTATCACCAGGGCCAAATTGATGCATATACTGTAGACGAATGTCTAGGGCCCCAGCTACTGGAGTTGTGGCAATATCAGAATCTCTGCATCCTGTTTTCAGTTAAGATCTCTAGCTCTCATGGTGCCTCACTCACAACTAGATCAATACAGCACAATAGTAAACAGATTAAATCTGGCTAAATGATGGATCTTTAAAAGTAATTGCAAACAGGGAGATGTCAGCCCATGGGGAGGTTTCTAGTGGGCTCCCACAGGAATATATTTGTTCCCCATATGCTATTCAATATCTTTTTCAGTGATCTGGAAGAAAACAAAACCATTGCTGTTAAACTTTGCAGATTATGGAAAAGTTAGTGAAAGGTCAGTGTTACAGACTGAGATGGATCACTTGGGAAGCAGGGCCCACTTGAACGATGGGTTTTAGTACAGTCAAATGGAAGGTCACACTTACAAAATGGAGGCTAAAAAGAAAAAAGAAAAGGAGTACTTGTGGCACCTTAGAGACTAACCAGTTTATTTGAGCATGAGCTTTCGTGAGCTACAGCTCACTTCATCGCATGCATAGCATATCGTGGAAACTGCAGAAGACATTATATACACACAGAGACCATGAAACAAAACTTCCTCCCACCCCACTCGCCTGCTGGTAACAGCTTATCTAAAGTGACCATCAAGTAGGGCCATTTCCAGCACAAATCCAGGTTTTCTCACCCTTCCCCCCCCCCCACACACACACATACAAACTCACTCTCCTGCTGGTAATAGCCCATCCCTCTTTGAAACCTCTCTTTATAATGCGCATGATAATCAAGGTGGGTCATTTCCAGCACTAATCCAGGTTTTCTCACCCCCCCACACACACCCCCCACACACCCTAAGCAATATCTTTGAACGGAGTTAGGGGTCATGGTTAGAGCTGGGTGAGCAACCAGTTTGAGTTTAGTGGCTGAAGAGGGTCAACCTAAAATAATTTTTTGTGGCAAAATAAAAATTTGAAAATATCATTTTAGCTGTGAGGGGCTTTTCACCTTTTCTAACTTTTTAATAACATTGAGTGAACTTGCAAAACAATTTCTGTTCCAAAATGAAAGTCAAAACATTTTGATTCAGAAATGCCAAAATAAATTATTTTGACATTCTGATTTTTTTTATTTGACTGAAACAATGTGAATCCAACCCAAATTTGCAAGTTGTTTTCATTGACCCAAATCTGCATTTTGGCCCAAAAATGATTTGCATGAAAAAATTTGCCCAGCTCTAATTAGGGTGGACAAGCAAATGAACCTGAGCTCCCAGTGCAATGCTGTATGGAAAAGATCAAATGCAATTCTTGGATCTATAAGTGGACGGATATTTTTAATAGCAGGAGGGAGGCTGTACTGCCTCTTTATATGGCATAAGTCAGATCTTTACTGGAATACTAAGTCCAGTTCTGGTGTCTTTTTAAAAAGGATGTTGACAAATTGGAAAGTAATCATAAAAGAGCTACAAGAATGATCTAAGTTCTGCCTTTATATTGAGAGCCTAAAAAGGGATAATACAGTTTCTTGTCTGAACAAAAAGATGTTTGAGGTGATTTTAATCACAGCCTGTAAATACCTACCTGGGAGAGATTTGCTGATTGTAGATGGCTCTTCAATCTAGCAGCAAAAGTATAACAACATCCAGCGGCTGGAAGCTGAAGTTAGACAAATCCAGATGAGAAATGAGGTGCACATCTTGAACAGTGAGTGTGATTAACCATTGGAGCAATTTACCAAGGGCTATGATAGATTCTCCATCCCTTTAAGTCTTTAAATCAAGACTGAGGTCCTTCTAAAAGATCTGTTCTAGCCCAAGCAGAAGGTATGGGCTTGGTTCAGGAATCACCTGTTGGATTCTATGGACGGTGCTATAGAGACGGTCAGACTAGATTATTTTAGTGATCCCTTCTGGCCTGGAAATTCAGGCTTAAAACCCTGAGCCAAGTGTAACCAGTGCAGTGATGTCTGCGAGAGGCAACAGCTCTATGGGGGGAACTGTCCCATGCATTTCAGTTAGGTGTTTATTCCCAGCCCCACTGCTCGGGGAGAAGGCCGGGCCTGCCAACACCACCTCATGGGACTCAGTGTAACAGAAGGGGATGGGTGAGGTGAGGTCAGCCCTAGCATTCTAACAGATACACCCCAGGTGCTCGGGTACATACTGGGAGAACTGTCCTGCAACCACCCCTGCTTTTGTCTGGGGTGAAGGGACCTGTTCCTCCATTCCCGAGGAGGGTAAAAGGGGACTCATGCTTCTCTGGGTGGGGAGTGGGATGCCCTGATACAGCCACTGTGATGGAGGGAGGCTGGGCCATCTCACAGGTGGGGCCACCATGGACACAGTTCTGTGACCCCCAGGTGGCCTTAGAGTGGTCTTGTGTGACACAGTAGCCAATGGCGTAAGTTGGGTGGGAACCAGACGATCCATCACCTGGCAACTTTGGTGAATGAAACTGCTAAAATGGAACAAAACAACGTTTTGAAATTTCTCATGAAACCAAATTTGGAAAAAAAAAGTCAGGTGAGTTGAAATGTTTTGTTTCAACTTTATCAAAACAAAATGTTCTGATTTCAACGTTCTAATCGTTTTTAAATGTTCTTTGTATACAACACAGAACCTTTTGTTTAGTCATTCAAAATGAAAAATCAAAACTTTTCATTGGACATTTCAGCATAACTGAGAAGCTTCATTCCAGGGTTTTGGCAGTTGACCCATTTTCCAAATGTTTAGATTTCAGCAAAAATGGCACTTTTCATAAAAAAACAAAAATTGTAACAAAACCTTTCTGAGCAGCTCTAGCTGTAATGCCCCTGTACATCACAGGTTCATTCCCATGGCAAGCCTGCCAACTATCTTGTGGGGAACAGGTGCTACGCCTGAATTTCTTGGGCAACTCGAACTCTCACTAAAAAAGTTGTATGATGGCACTCAAAGACCGAGCAATTTAGCACAGCAGGAGGGGAAAGTGAGAGGCTAGCTTAATGAACTCTCTCTAACTGCAGTTATGGATAACAAGAATTTACACCTGAAACAAAGTGGTGTGCACCTGTTCTCAACTCAGAAGATGCATGGCATTGAAAATAAAGAACAGAAATTTCACTTGAGTGGCACAAAACCTGTGAGTTCCCACCATCGCCCTAAGCAGTCTTCAGTGCAATCTTTTTTTCAAATATTACAAATTTGCTGCCATTTTGCTAAAATTTTACAGCAGTTGTTTATGGGGAGGGAAGGCACGTGGCCCTGGGATGCACCTTCACCCATTCCCCTGTCCCATCTTAGAAGGTACAAAAGCCTGCCCTTTATGTATAATGAAAACAAAGAAATGAGGTATGACTTAATTTGCTTGCTCATGGAACCATTTGATATTTCACTTATATTGAACTCCTATTGCCACCTGAAGAGTTGATGAAAGTACAGTGTATATTTATATCATACACAGGACTAAACAAGGCTAAGGAAGAGACTTACAATTAAATTGGGGTTCTTAAGTTTTCCAGTACATTTGAAAAAGTCACAATTATTGGGAAATATCCTAAACACATTCCCTCACTTAATAACTAGGGCAGAGTCACAGCATCCATCACAAAAAAGACCCCACTGCTGCAGTTTCTGTGTTGGACTAATTCCACCATAAGTTTGGCATCAAAACCATAGGGTGCACCTATAGTGCAAGGAAAGACCCACAGCTGGCCCGGGTTAGCTGACTTGGGCTTGCAGGGCTTGGACTATGGGGCTAAAACTTGCAGTGTAGATATTGGGGCTCAGGCTGGAGCTAAGGCTCAGAGACCCTATTAAGGGAGTGGGTCTCCAGGGCCTGGGCTCCAGCCCGAGCATGAATGTCCACACTGCTATTTTTAGCCCTGCAAACCTGAGTCAACTGACCAGGGCTTTAAGACTCGGTGTCACAGGGTTTTTTATTGCAGTATAGGTGTACCTATAGAGAACTGCAAGATGTTTGGGTTTCCCTATCTCCCCCTGCCTTGGATAATTTTTATTTCCTATGTTGCATGAAAAACATCGGAGTGACGTATTTGGAGTCACCTCAGAATTGGCCTACCTTCCTGTGCCCATAAGATTGCATGTGTCAGTAACGGTGGGCACAGTTAATGTAACTGAACCCCCAAGTACCAGTGACTGCACTCACAAAGCCAATACTCAGGTGTTGAAATGACATTCATTGCTTTAGTTAACCCAAGTTATTGGGCTCAATACAGGGATAACTGGGTTAAATTTAATGGCCTGTGTTATACCAAAGGTCAGAGTAGATGTTCTAATAATTCCTTGTGGCCTTAAAGTCTACAAAACTGCACTGAATCAACACTTTAAATTGCTAACTTTTCCTATAAGACAGGGTTATAAATGGGGCTGGCCCTAAACCAAATGGTGTCCCAGGCAAGGAGCATCTTCTGCACACCCCTTCTCCATTTGTTAAACTTTTGAATACCTTATTTTTATTACATCCGTAGCCCATTTCACGACTTCGATGCATGATTTGCATGCATGATATATCCCTGTCATATAAAATTGACTGGTGATGCCCCACCTCTTATCTATCCATCAGAGCATGGCTGACAACACTCTAGGAGGCTCGAGGAAAATGTAGTTCTCAGAAAGTCTGGAAGGTTCCACGAGATTCTACAATGGTCCAGAACAGTCAAGGAAGTCAGTGACAAATGAATCCACATACAGAATACCTGAAACATTTTACTTCAAGCATTCCATTTTCCCTTTTGTCTCTAACAATAGAAACAGCCCCCCGAGCCTGGAGCGCCCCAAGCCCGGCACCCCAGGTGGTCATCTGGGTTACCTGCCCCTAAATCCAGTCCTTCTTATAAGCATTATCACCGCTGCCTGAGTCTTCATTCTGTAGCAGGCTTGGTGGAATCCCCCTGATATCTTCTCTGGAGTTCATCATCCATATGCATGTATCACACTTTAGAGCTCTTGGGGGAATAGGACGGTGGCTACTGAAAGCATGTTGGTTAGAAATGACTGGAAAGCCGGAGATCACCTTTTACATTGTCAAAGAAGACGATATTGTTTATTGATTCTGGATTATGATAAGTGGGCATAGAGGCTACTACAGAGCTAGGATTTCATCTGCATTAATCCAGCCTCTTCCTTTTATTTTATGTTCATGACGTATTTCTCTTGGGTTTTTTTTTTCCTCCTGTTTTCTCAGGAGGATAAGTTAACACTCATGTAGACAAACAGCATGATATTTACATATATCATATAAAAGTAATTGCACCGTCAGAGTTAATAGATTTGATATGCTGCATGTCAATAATGTGCTTATATCTCAATGAATAATTTATAAATGCCCACAGTTTTCCTTGGCAAAAACCAAGGTGTTTGTCTGTGACTATTCACACAATATTGTTCATAGCCTTGCTTAACATATATTATTCTCTGAGTGTTAATGGTACACTTTAACCATTTAATTTTTAAGGTTTCTGTAAATGTGGTATTGACCTTGAGATTTCATCTTAACCCACAGTGCTTGATCTGATAATGCCTATCTTTATTTACACAGCATAATATTGGTTATGAGCTAATCACAATTTCCTAAGGGTTTCCAGTGATTTTATTGGCATTTATTAGAACAGGGCTTAAAATGTAGTTGCAATTAATTAAATGCTGACTATCCAAAAGTCTAATTTGCAAACAAAATTTTACCAAGATAAAGTTACTGTACCATGTTTTTCATTGTAATTTTTTGTATTTTGTTTGCAGCTTAATCAGCATTAAGTTTAGATTAGTTTTCTTTGACCATTTTTCATCATTATGTTGTGAAGAACAAAACACATTAACTTTGCCTCATTTTTCACTCTGCTTATAATGGGGTAACCCTACCATATTGTCAACAGAGCAGGCTGGTGTCAGGGTGTGCTGTATCTGGAGCTGATCAGCAAGTCATCACTTAAATTGTTTGGCAGCCCATCAAAACTGAGACTCTTTACGGGCATGTACCTCTTTCGATGAAAGTTTCTGAGGTCTGGGATAGTGAGTGGGGAAGGGGAAAGGGAGGGAGAGGGGGTGAAGTTTCCCAGGCTGACGCCTCACCTGGGGGCTAAATCATGAGAGTTGCTGGATCTTTGGAAATTGTTCCCAACAGGGACTGGGCTAGAGGGCTTCTTGGGGCTGGACATCTCAAAGGCCTGTGCACTCAGCTTAATCTTCCTCGCTGGATCCTGGTGTGGAGGGAGCATGTCAGATGCCCCTGCCCCAGGATGGTTACTGTTAGGGTAAAAATGTGTTAAATGGCCTCTTCCTGCATGTGGGGCAGTCCCGTAATCTGGCTGGTGCTTATTTGGACACTTCGCTTCTCTTCTGGAAAACCAGGAAACACACACACACAGTTTGGTGATAAGGCTTTTATTCCACACAATCAGCTTTTATTTTTCAAGTGAGATTTTACTTAACTGATGAATCTTTTAAAAGTGTTCAAACACGGATTTTTGCTGTTGAGGGCACTGAAAGGTCAGCGTGCGACCACATGTAATTATACAAATTGCACCATGTTATAGTTTGCAGAAAATGCTTTTGCCCTGCTTTTTAGTTTCCTTTTTTACACACACACACACACACAGCTCCACAATCTCAGCACATGTGATTCAGCTTTGGCAAGTAGCAACTGTGTACGTTCTGCATCAGAAAAGAGAGATCCTCTGGTACATGGGTCATTCTTCCTACAAAGTCTGTGTTTGTGCCCATTTCCTGAGAGCAGAGCCAGGCCCGCTGGAGGCTCTTGGAGGTATAACCCAGGGCCCAAGTGTGACTGTAAGTACTACCTGGCAATATTTACAGATATATGATACCAGTCCTGAAATTACTGCTTCCAGGACACAGTAAATTCAAGCAAAAACAATGAGGAGTCCTTGTGGCACCTTACAGACTAACAAATTTATTTGGGCATAACCTTTTGTGGGCTAGAACCCACTTCATCAGATGCATGGAGTGGAAAATACAGTAGCAGCTATATATATATACATAATACATGAAAAGATGGGAGTTGTCTTACCAAGTGGGGGGTCAGTCTAACAAAACAATTCAATTAACAGTAGGATACCAAGGGAGGAAAAATCACTTTGTTAGTGGCAATGAGGGTGGCCCATTTCAAACAGTTGACAAGAAGGTATGAGTAACAGTAGGGGGAAATTAGGTTTTGTAATGCATTTAGAGCAGACACAATCTACAATAGTTTCAGGACTCTTCTGTTAAAACAAGAGACCTTCTCTTGCACTGAAAATCTGCAGCATAATTGTCTGCCAGTGGTGTGAGTGCAATCAGTTTACAGAACCGAATGAAAAACAAGTTGTTTTTAAAAAAAGAAATTAATAGCCCACATTTCTTGGTCTTTAACATTCACATCCATAAGTAAGTATATGGAAAAGAGCAGCCATATGTTTTTAAAATACTTTCTGTTGGTGTTTCATTTCAATTGATCAAAAAATAGCATAAAGATTTTATATGAACATTCCTTATTTACATAAGCATCTTAACTAAAGGTGCTATTTCAATATTATTATTCACACTTAATGTTTATAACACCCTTGAACTTGCATATTAAGTTTCAGCATATTTAAAAGCACATTGAACACCTGTTCCTTAGCCTCAGTGACGGACTGACTGATAGAATATGATTCAATTTGGTCAGAGTTTATTTCCTTCATCACATAAAAAGGAGATAGACGTGTTAATGGAATAGACAGTGTGGGGGAGAGAGGAACAGTGTTACAGGGAATTTACTTCAATGTTTCCCTTATGATATGTGCCACTGCAAGGAATCTCAGTGATTGTCTTCTAAAGAATTTCCCCAGATTTGTGGAGCTAACTCATGACTATAATTTTGTTCAGGCTCAGAGAAATGCTACTCCTTGGCTGGGATAATGAAAGGGCCATCAATATAGCCCTCTAGGAAATTATTTTGGAATTCAAAGTGATAGAGGGCTGAATTTTCAAAACATTGAATGCAAGTTGCATGCATGAAATGTAATTAGTCATACATGTGATTTTCTATAATGCTATAGACACAGCTTTCATACAGTGTTACATTTCATTACCACTCAGTATTGCATGCAGAGAAAGTGCCTTCTGGGGGTTTTTGAAGATTCAGCAACAGTTAGGAAAGGAAGGGAAACAAGGAAGCATTGAGAAACAAGGTGCCTTCATTTGTTGCTGTCTCACATGTTCCCATCAGTTTGTAACAAACGAAACACAATGAGGGAGATTTCACCACTATCGCTGAACTCTGCTATTAGGGCTAACACAAACCAGAATCATCTCCAGCAGCCTTTCAGATTGTTGAAACTGAATAAAGGATGAAGAACAAGTGTGTACTGTGACAAAGTTCCTGCTCTACCTTGGTGGGTCTTGCGCTTATTGGCGGATTTGCTCACCTTGGAGCTTCATGGCAGCCCTCAGCTTGGCCGTTTTTCTGAATTCACAGTCGACTCCTCCTGTGTCTGACCAGGAGTTGGGAGGTTTGGGGGGAACCCAGGCCCGCCCTCTACTCCGGGTTCCAGCCCAGGGCCCTGTGGATCGCAGCTGTCTAGAGTGCCTCCTGGAACAGCTGTGTGACAGCTACAACTCCCTGGTCTACTTCCCCATGGCCTCCTCCCAACACCTTCTTTATCCTCACCACAGGACCTTCCTCCTGGTGTCTGATAATGCTTGTACACCTCAGTCCTCCAACAGTCTGTGTTCTCACTCTCAGCTCCCAGTGCCTCTTGCTCCGAGCTCCTCACACGCACACCACAAACTGAAGTGAGCTCCTTTTTAAAACCCAGGTGCCCTGATTAGCCTGCCTTAATTGATGCTAGCAGCTTCTTGATTGGCTGCAGGTGTTCTAATCAGCCTGTCTGTCTTAATTGTCTCCAGAAGGTTCCTGATTGTTCTGGAACCTTCCCTGTTACCTTACCCAGGGAAAAGGGACCTACTTAACCTGGGGCTAATATATCTGCCTTCTATTACTCTCCTATAGCCATCTGGTCCGACCCTGTCACAGTATGTAGAATACAATTTAAACAATTACATTCCATCTACCTAGGACAGTGGAGAATAATTACATAGCTGCATATAACAATCTCAGTACATATGGATGCAGAGCAAAATAGTCAGTACTACAGATCACACAAGACAACAGCTGCTACTTGTAACCAACATGAAGAATAAAAGGAATAGCAAGAATCTTGTTCCTGTGCACAGTCTGAGAGCACCATTTAATACCGTGAAGCTGAGCCAAGTGTTTGTGATGTTATGAAATCTGCTTATGTAGAAAGAAAAACAAACAAAGCTGGGAAAGTGATTGACAATGATCTTCACCTTTCAACAAAGAATCGGGAGGATTACAAAGAGCAAGCACTTATTTACTAGGTTTCAGCAGAGTGCCTGCCATTTATCTCCACCAAAGTCTCAACACTGGAAAATCAGGAAAGAGGAAAAATATTTTTGCTGCATTTTTCACCGTCATGATGCTGGAGTTGAGGTGGAGTTGCACTGATGAGGTCCTTCTACTCCACCGGTGGAAGGAGGACAAATTTGGCTTGGTTGCATAGGGTTATGGTTCCTGCTTCCAATGGTGGTGGTTGTGAGCTCAAATCTCTCTGCTTCCTTAGTGGACAGAGTAAAAGTGGCTGTACCTGTACATTTCCTAGCTGAGTGCTTAAGGCATTGGGCTTGAAATCCACTGGGGTTTCCCTGTGCAGGTTTGAATCCTGTCTGCAGCCTGGGGAGTCGTTTAGCCTACATAACACAGGAGGTCAGACTAAATAATCACAATGTTTTCTTCTGGCCTTGGAAACTGGGATACTCTTCGCCTCTGTATTGTTGGCTTCCCTTTCTATTGTAGAATAAGACAGCTCTGTAGTGGGGTGGTCACCCCGCTCCGGCCCCAAAGGGGTTAAAACAGCCCTGGGAGAGGGCTGCCTGGGGGAGCCAATAGTAAAAGCAGCCCTGGAGAGGGCTGCGGCTGGAAAAAGCTGAGTGAGAAGCTGACCATGGGTGTGGCCAGCTCAATCAGGGCCCAGCTGTCCCTTATAAGAGGGCTGGGGGCCAGGAGCTAAAGAGTCTCACTCTAGCCCGGGAGCGAGGTACCTGAGGTAGAGCAGTGCTGGGAAAGGGCAGAGGGAGCTGGGGAGTTCCAGCCTGGTAAAATCCCAGGCTGAGGCCTTGATGAAGACCTATGAAAAGGTCCTGGGGCTGCAAAGGGGCAGCCCAGAGATAAGCTGGTCCTAACCCCTTGCCAATGATGAGTGGCCATTACATTGCAGCTGCCCCAGTGAGCGGGGGCTAGATGATGACTGGCAGTAACCACTGAGGCAAGGTGGGTTTAGAGGGTTGGGGGTTCCCAGGGAGGGGAGACCCAGAGCGTGGGGGTACTGCTGGGGCAGAACCCCAGGGTAAGGGGCACTGGGGTCCGGGAGGAAGATGGGGGCCCTAAGGCAGGCGAGACACCAGCCTGCAGAGGGTGCTCTGGGCTGGAAGAGCTAATTCCCAAGGCTACCAGCAGGAGGCGCCACACCAGTGAGTCGTCGCTTCGCTAGAAGCTCTCCCTTCACGGCAGGCACCCCTGGGCTGACTGACCTCTCGAGCACGTGTCTGGGCGAGGCTAGAGCGTAACAACATGAAGGTGCCTCGGAAAGAACAGTCCATAAAGCACAGCAGTGCGACTGCAGCGGCCCTTTCCTGAGGCACTGTCACTGCGCGTCTCGGTACTAGGCTCGCTTTTTCTTTAAACCCTGCCACTTCTACCTCTTCCTGCCCAGATTCAGGCCCAGATTCAGGAGAGCGCCTGAATATATGATGAGGGCCATCTCTAATCAGCAAAGCATTTATGCGTGCGCTGAGCCTTCACTGACTTGAGTAGGATGCAGGGATTGCTTTTCTAAATCAGGGTCTTGGTCCCCTCCTTTTTCCTTTCCTCCGTGAACTGGCATGGCTTTGTAAGCTCTCACTAGCAGAAAGTGCAGCCTGTGGAGAGTCACCTTGCGAAGCAGGAGCCAGGGGACCATCCGGTGATCAGCGTAGGTCCCTCCTCACAGCCCACGTTTCTGTTTCTCATCTAGTACACACCTCTGACTCTACAGGTTCCTTTATAGTTAACTAAGAACCGAATCATAGAATATCAGGGTCGGAAGGGACCTCAGGAGGTCATCTACTCCAACCCCCTGCTCAAAGCAGGACCAACCCCAACTAAATCATCCCAGCCAGGGCTTTGTCAAGCTGGGCCTTAAAAATATCTAAGGAAGGAGATTCCACCACCTCCCTAGGGAACCCATTCCAGTGCTTCACCACCCTCCTAGTGAAAAAGTTTTTCCTAATATCCAACCTAGACCTCCCCACCCTCCCCACTGCAACTTGAGACCATTACTCCTTGTTCTGTCATCAGCTACCACTGAGAACAGTCTAGATCCATCCTCTTTGGAACCCCCTTTCAGGTAGTTGAAAGCAGCTATCAAATCCCCCCTCATTCTTCTCTTCTGCAGACTAAACAATCCCAGTTCCCTCAGCCTCTCCTCATAAGTCATGTGCTCCAGCCCCCTAATCATTTTTGTTGCCCTTCGCTGAATTTGTTCCAATTTTTCCACATCCTTCCTTCATCCACTGTTCTGCTTTGCTCAAAATGACTTTCCACAGTGAAACTCCCAGTTTGTGTTTCCTGGTTGTTACATCTCCCTTTCTAACCACTTTTTCCCAAGGTGAGACATCAGAAATGTTCTGAGATAAGAAACACTTGCGTCTCTTAGGTATGCCTCTTGCTCATTCAGTTTATGCTACTGGAAAGAGGAAGAATTGCTACTGAAGAAGCAATAACTTAAGTATTTGAAACTGTTTTTAAAATGATCTGCTAGAGGGTGAGGAGGAAATTGCCAAGACCGGAAATGTGGACACAAGTGGGAAGAGGAGGGAGGGAAAAGAGGACAGGGAAATGGTGACTGCACTGAGAATGCTGAGCCATGCACCCAAACGGAACAGAAGGTTCAAAACTAGCTCATCACCATCATTCTGTCTGTGATGTAGCTACGCAGGGCCACATGCTCATCTGGCATAAATCAATGGACCTCCGTGGACTTACACCAGCTGAGATGGGCCCCAAACTGCGTTAGAATCAAAATCTGGAGGTGGTTTTGGATCCAGATTTTCAAAATCAAAACCCAGGGCTAATTCCCAACCCCATTTTATCCTGAGCGTGAGGGTTCAGAGTTCAGACAGGTAGCTCTTGTTCACCTCTGCCCCAAAGAGATGGGAAACCGGGAGGGTTTGGGCTTGGTAAATGCGAAACGTTGGATGTTCTGCTCTGGCTTCCATGCTCCCCAACCCCTAAAGTTTCAGCCTTCTCTAGTCATAGCAGAATCCTATCCAACAGTGGTAAATGTCTGATGGGGTCCAGGTGTGCTGAGCACATGGCAGGTGAAAGCCACCAGTGAAACTCCAAAATGACACAATTCCTCTGTGGAACTAGGACTGCAAAGAGTCAGGCAGGGCTTAGAATCAGAGCCATAGAAGAAAAGAGCAACAGGAACAGCCCTTCCATGAGAGCATAATGTTGCTAGGCTCTGTCTTTAGTGTGCTCAGCACTGCCACAAACAGTCTTCTGCCCACGGCTGCTCCCCCAGGATAACTCACCCTGCATCCTCCTCAACACTGTGAAATCAAGGAATGGGTGAGCTTATGCAAATGGTACTCCACCCCCCAAGAGGGGGCAGCTATGTTGATGCGAGAAGCCCTGCTGTTGACAGAGCCGTCTACACCAGGGGGGTGGTTGGTATAACTGCGGATTCACCCCGAGCGGCATAATTACACTGGCATATGTTTGTCAGCAAGGTTGAAACTCATCTGTCTGGAATGGGGTTGCAGATTACAAATTGAAAAGCAACTAGGAAAAACCATGCCTGAGACATGAGAGAGATGGCATGGCATGACACCTGGTCAGGAATACACAGGGTTGATAAAGGGCCCTAAGGGAACAACCCCCCAAGGCAATGTCTGATCTGTCCTAGGTTGGTCACACATGCTCCTGGCAGGTGCCTGAGGTGTCTGGCTTTTTCTTTCGCTTTGCAACACTCGTAGAGTTAATTCAAATGACTGCAGAGACTCTGCCCAGAGCACCTCGCCCAGAGCACCTCCCTCAGAGGAGTTAAGGAGCTGCCCAGGACACCAGTGGGGTACTGTACCTGGCTCCTAGTGCAGACTGAGCAGTGAAGGGAGCAGGAACAGAAGAGCCCTGAGGAAATCCCATTACACAGGAATATTTCCCCCACGGTCACTCCCACCCCTGTGGAAAAGCCCCGAGTGCTGTATCCAGCTAGGTGCTGATAGCTACCTCAGTTTGTGTTGGCATTTGTTCCTAGGTAACTCCTGCAGCCTTGCCTCCATGAGCTACAAGTCCCAGGATGCACTGGGGAAAGAGGAGGAGAGAGAATAGAAGGAAAGGAAGGATGTGAGATCTGCAAATCGTGAGGGGAATAACCTTACCTCTGCTGTTATCACACTTCCCAAGCCTCCCTCCAAGGGCTGCAGGTACAACACTCAGGCCATGAGGAAGCCTTGCCACACAAATGTATCACCATGCACACGCGCACACACACACACACTCCTGGGCTGTTCCAACCCCTGTATCCAGGGGGAAGCGGTGAGGCCAGGTGGAAGTTCTGCTACCCAGGGGTATCTCCTGGAGGGGGCGCCTTGTCCCTCACATTGCTTCAGCAACACTGGGGGCTATAACTGGGCGATGGCACGGGGAATCGGTGCCAAGGCATGTGTATCAGGCTAGCAGCCAGACCAGCCTAGGCTGACTAGCTGGTCTCTGCGGGGCCTGCCTGGCTGGTAACTGGGTGTAATTTGCATTATCAGCAGGTTGCTAGCTAACATCAGACTAAATGGGTTTCAGGTTTGAGTGCTCAGCTCTTTCTGTGGAGCTTAAGCCATTTTTGTTCAATGTTAGAGTATTATTTAGGGTTAAGCTAGTATTTGGTTACTTAAAGCTCTTGTCTTTGGGTTTCAATACATTACCAAGCACAACGGGGAGAGAGCATGAATATATATGCTACATTTTATGAAAACATTTTTTATATTTACCAAGTGCACTGGGGAAGGAGTTCTTGCACTTTATAGGATTGTCCCCCCTGTATTGATATATTTAGACAAGTCTCCCATGTTACATGCAGGATTCCAGGCATGCAGGAGCCTCACACTGTTCTACATCGTCCTTGTAGCTCCAGTTCTCAGATTTAAGGTCCACATTTCAATGTGCTTAAAAACCTTCCTAGATCAAATACTGTGTGTCCAGCAACGTCTAGATACTTTCTGCTCTCTCTTATTAGAGAGCTCTGCAGCATGTGGTGCAGTCTCTGCATACTTGGTGGTGGTCCATGAACTCTAAACAGTATGTCCAAGTCTATATCAACAAGTTAGTTCACTTTGATGATCACCAGGAAAAGAGAAATAACTGAATATGAGCCATCCCTGTTTTTAATTAATTTCCCTCACTTTTTAGTACATAGTCCAACAGCAGAAGATGTCACTGTCAGTATTCGGTCATGTTTTCTTTTGATCTACCAAAGCAGTGCTTTACAATGTGGGTGTTCCGTTTCTTGTAATTATGAGAAGGAACATTAGTGTGGAGAGGATATTTTTCTGCAAGAAATACCTGGAGAGATCACAAGTGAACATCCCCGTGTAACATGCTGTCTGTCTGTAGTGGTAGTGATCAGTTAGTGTCTGTCCAAAACAAGGATAATAGGCTGCTACTTATGACACCTTCCAGAGTCTCTCCTTTGCCTCACTGGGTAGTGGCACCAGCTGGCCTGGGTCTGAGGACTGCCGGTGTCTGGCTGTGTGTGTGGCCCATGTTCATTACATCAGCTACTTTAATCATGAAGTGAACCTTGACTCATGACTAATTTAATCAGGAAGACAAGCCTAAGTTTTGGGGAACAGAAAAAGTAATCATTTTCCAGTATTATTTATTATAGCTAAGTGGTTAATAGCCCAAACTGGCAAATTTAAATGTAAATTCTCTCTGTCAGCAGTCCCTTTCGTAATGAAGGCAAATGGTGTGTCCTTTTCAAAGCCCTGTGCCTGACTGACTTCTGGGAATATTACCCCAGGCCATACCTGGCAAGGTGTGTCTGGCCTCGCCTTTCCCCAGGGAGCCTTCTGATTTGAAAAACTGACAGTTCCTGCCTAACACGATGATGCACCTAATGTAATGTCCTGAAGCACTTACATGAGAGGAAAGTGATCAGGAACAGTCAGCATGGATTCACCAAGGGAAGGTCATGCCTGACTAATCTAATCGCCTTTTATGATGAGATTACTGGTTCTGTGGATGAAGGGAAAGCAGTGGATGTATTGTTTCTTGACTTTAGCAAAGCTTTTGACACGGTCTCCCACAGTATTCTTGTCAGCAAGTTAAGGAAGTATGGGCTGGATGAATGCACTATAAGGTGGGTAGAAAGCTGGCTAGATTGTCGGGCTCAACGGGTAGTGATCAATGGCTCCATGTCTAGTTGGCAGCCGGTGTCAAGTGGAGTGCCCCAGGGGTCGGTCCTGGGGCCGGTTTTGTTCAATATCTTCATAAATGATCTGGAGGATGGTGTGGATTGCACTCTTAGCAAATTTGCGGATGACACTAAACTGGGAGGAGTGGTAGATACGTTGGAGGGCAGAGATAGGATACAGAAGGACCTAGACAAATTGGAGGATTGGGCCAAAAGAAATCTGATGAGGTTCAATAAGGATAAGTGCAGGGTCCTGCACTTAGGATGGAAGAATCCAATGCACCGCTACAGACTAGGGACCGAATGGCTAGGCAGAAGTTCTGTGGAAAAGGACCTAGGGGTGACAGTGGACGAGAAGCTGGATATGAGTCAGCAGTGTGCCCTTGTTGCCAAGAAGGCCAATGGCATTTTGGGATGTATAAGTAGGGGCATAGCGAGCAGATCGAGGGACGTGATCGTTCCCCTCTATTCGACACTGGTGAGGCCTCATCTGGAGTACTGTGTCCAGTTTTGGGCCCCACACTACAAGAAGGATGTGGAAAAATTGGAGAGAGTCCAGCGAAGGGCAACAAAAATGATTAGGGGTCTAGAGCACATGACTTATGAGGAGAGGCTGAGGGAGCTGGGATTGTTTAGTGTGCAGAAGAGAAGAATGAGGGGGGATTTGATAGCTGCTTTCAACTACCTGAAAGGGGGTTCCAAAGAGGATGGCTCTAGACTATTCTCAGTGGTAGAAGAGGACAGAACGAGGAGTAATTGTCTCAAGTTGCAATGGGGGAGGTTTAGATTGGATATTAGGAAAAACTTTTTCACTAAGAGGGTGGTGAAACACTGGAATGCGTTACCTAGGGAGGTGGTAGAATCTCCTTCCTTAGAGGTTTTTAAGGTCAGGCTTGACAAAGCCCTGGCTGGGATGATTTAACTGGGAATTGGTCCTGCTTCGAGCAGGGGGTTGGACTAGATGACCTTCTGGGGTCCCTTCCAACCCTGATATTCTATGATTCTATGATTCTAATGTGGGTACAAATGTACAGAAAACATCATTTCCTCCAATGGGATGGGTACAGTTATTTGTTGCAGTAAAAATAGGAGGAGGATGTTGGTGAAGGATTATGAGATTCCTGTATCTGTGTCAATTACAGAAGAGACTATGACTGTTAAATTATCTCAAGGGATTGATATATTTTGGATGAAATTCTAGTCCCTGGCCAATCACAGGTCACCTGCACTTCTCTCATCAGACATTTTGTAGGCTTCGTTGCAGAAGTGAGTTTTAAAGGAGGTCAGTGCAGTGTCTTTGCTCCCTTCAGTTAGCAACTTCCCGTCTGTCTGCAACCAGGACATGGACGGTCAGCCCTAATAGTCAGAACAGTGGTGGTCAGGGCTCATGGTCAGAGCTAGGGTCAGGAACCAGGAGTCAGAGCCAAGGGTGGGAGCTGGAGTCAGGAACTGAGCAGGGGAGCAAGGCTGGGAACAGGGCTGGAGCAGGACTGAGACCAAGGCAGGTACAGCAGTGATCGCAGCTGCAGATGTAAGCACTGAGTACCCGGCGTCTGCTGCTGCTGGGCTTAAGAGCTTGCTTGCTGGTTCCCCTCAGCAATCAGGCGGGTCGTCCTGCCAGGCAGGATTCTGCTGTAGCTCACGTATGTTCATTAGTGTGCCTGGAGACTGAGCTCGCTAGCCCCAGGCTCACAGCTGCAAGCATCATTCTACAACCACTGTGTAGTTTTATTTTGAAACTGCCTTGGTCACGGCATTTGCAGACCTTCTAACAGTCAAAATACTAGAGTTTCTAAACTAATTAGTGATTTTGGTTATCCAGCGTGAGACTTTCACAGGGCCTGATTTGAGAGGCTGGGTGATCAGCACTTTATGAAAATCCATCCTGTACTAAAGGAGCCTCAGACTGGACACCGCAACTCCCTAGTCACTTCTGAAAACGTTCACCCTCGATCTTGAGTCAGTACCACCATCTGGGGAGAAGAGAGACACGTCCCTCTGGAATCTCCAGCAAGAGGCACTGGCCATTTTTATCACATCACTTCTATTTTCTCTATGTGCAGGACTGATCCAGTGAGCTCAGGGCTGTTAAAAGGGCCCAGTTGAAGGCATGTTTTATGACAAAAAAGCTGTTCTCTTCTTTCAAAAAAGGAGAGAAACCAGATAGATGAAAAGGAGTTTGTGGGTGGGTGGGTGGGTGGGTGTGCGTGGGGGGGGGGCTACGAAGTGATGCATCCAATGAAGTGAGCTGTAGCTCATGAAAGCTTATGCTCAAATAAATTTGTGAGTCTCTTAAGGTGCCACAAGTCCTCCTGTTCTTTTTTCGGTGAATTCTCTGTAACTTGAAATCTTTACACCATGATTTGAGGATTTCAGTATCTCAGCCAGAGGTTAGGGGTCTATTACAGGAGTGGGTGGGTGAGGTTGTGCGGCCTGCAATGTGCAAGAGGTCAGATTAGATGATCACGATGATCCCTTCTGACCTTAAAGTCTATGAGCCTGTATCCTTGATCTTCCACATTCTTTCTTGCTGTCCTCTTCCTCCCATGCTTACTTTGCTGGTCATTCTTCACATATCCAGCCCACGTCAATAGTGCGCTTTCCAGCCCCTCTATCACTAAGTTCATCTCCTCCCTAATATCTTCCATTCACTTTTTGTCCAACCCATGCTTGTCTGCGATTCTCCTCAGTATATTATTTTCTACTACCAGTTTCCTTGTTTCTTCCATATCCGTAAGACCCACATATTCCAACTGGGAGATGGATCACTTACTGCTGCTCTCTTGCTCTGACCTGCCTCCTGGCTGGCTGCTGTGTGTGGCTTGGCTGATGCCCGGCTCCACAAGTCAGGCCTGATTCCAAAAGAGCCCAGAATCAGCTGTTAATCCATCTGTGATTCATTTAAAGCTAACTGGAAATCTTGTGTCCAATGCAATTTACAAGGGTCATGGTTGATTCTACATCCCTGGCAATTTTTAAACCAAGATTGCATTTTCAAAGATATGCTGTATTTCAAAAAGAAAAGGAGTATTTGTGGCACCTTAGAGACTAACAAATTTATTTGAGCATAAGCTTTCATGAGCTACAGCTCGTGCTCAAATAAATTTGTTAGTCTCTAAGGTGCCACAAGTACTCCTTTTCTTTTTGTGGATACAGACTAACACGGCTGTTACTCTGAAACCTGTATTTCAAAAGAAATTATTTTGGAGAAATTATCCAGCCTGTAGTACATAGGGCATCGGATGAGATGATCACAATGGTCCCTTCTGGCCCTGGACTCTATGAATTTTTTTAAGGAAGTTCAAACCACAGATTCATAGATGTAAAGGCCAGAAAGGACCACTATGATCATCTAATCTGACCTACACAACACGGACCAGAGAATTTCACCCAATGATTTCTGCATTAATCCCATAACTTCTGGGTGAGCGACCGTGTTCTAGTTCCAGGCATCTAGTGCCAATGGTTAATTAACCTCATTGTTTAAAAGTTTTCTTATTCCTATCTGAATTTGTCTAGCCTCTTTGTTGTGCCCCAGCTCAGGTGTCTGAATGGTTTTATGGCATAGCGCCATGTAGAGCACAGTGCTGTGTGGGCTTGGATGACAGTCACAAGGTTGGCATCCAAAAGGAACAGTTGCATCTTCCTGGATAAACGTCCACGTGAAATTTGCTGACCTGGTCATGCTGCTCTAGCAGCTGGGGGGAGACTTGCCTAACCAATAAATGGCAGGCACATCCGCTGACATGAAGGGGCTGATGTTACTGTCGCCATCTCCTCTGGTTGCTTCCCCAGTTGTATTTGGCTGTTTGTATCATTGAAATTGTTGTCTTGTAGGTGAAATAGAATGGGGCCAACTTCTTGTGGGCTAAATAGAATAGGGACCAACTTACTTGCATAACAAGTTTTTTTTGTGAATTTCATTATTTTATGCTTTTCAACCTGTGGAACTCTTTGCCAGTGAATGTTGTGAAGGCCAAGACTGTAACAGGGTTCAAAAAAGAACTAGATAAGTTCATGGAGGATAGGTCCATCAATGGCTTTTAGCCAGGATGGGCAGGGATGGTGTCCCTCGCCTCTGTTTGCCAGAAGCTGGGAATGGGTGACAGGGGATGGATCACTTGATGATTACCAGTTCTGTTCATTCCCTCTGAGGCACCTGGCATTGGCTGCCGTCAGAAGACAGGATACGGGGCTAGATGGACATTTGGTCTAACACAGTATGGCAGTTCTTATGTTCTTGTGTTTTTTAGTTCCTGACCCTGACTAGTCTAAAGTCAATGTGAGTTAGGCTCTCTGAGCACCTTCCTAAAGTCTCAGCCTTACCGAAGGTTGCTCTGTTTAGCTCAAGTTCTTTCAGTTCTGATCTGAAGGGCGAGCCTGCTTCAGTATTTATGTAATTCTTTCTTTAAGAATTAGTAAAAGTCATCAGTAATAAATAATGAAGATGCTGAATAGAAGTATGCAGGCTGATGTCCCTGGACATTACTTCAAAGCAAATCTATATTTCATTTCATTAGGTTACCATCAGATTCTTCACATGCTGCTAAGTTGTTTATCTTAAAATCTTAATGACACTCTCCACAGGCCTTTTTTCTCATATTTAATGCTGAGTGTACTGCGGATACGTTGTGGTCAGAAATGTGCTTTCTAAAAGAAGGAAGGCCAATGAAGGGAACTGTGACTGTTGGGTCCCTACTGGAGCGGACCAAGTTCTCTTTAGTGCTTCCACTCGCTCTTTCTTCACTCACCCACTTTCTTCCAAGTGTCTCTCTTCCTGCTGTGTTTTTAAACGGAAATACCATATGATCATATTAGATCACCTGACCTTTTGCTCTTGTCTCCGAATTCAGTTCTACCTTTCGCATCTACAGAAGCTACTCGCAGGGTGTATTCCATCCGACCAAGTGATGGTCAGGATTGTAATTGTCTGCAAATATTTTATAATTGTAGTATATGGGAAATTATGTCTAATAATCAATTGCACTGCATTATAATACTTCATAAAGGGGAAATGGTTTCTTTCATGTTTCTATCTTTTTGGCATAAATTTGCACCGAAAATAAGATTTTTGTCATTTCTGAAAGGTTAACAAAGGGTCTTTGTAGTACGAGGCGATGCAAAGCACAAACTCACTTATTCTTTGGCTGCTTTTCATGACTCTTCTTTCCACATTGGCAAATTAAATCTTCGTGGTTGAAGAGTAGCCTGTTGCTTTCCAGCCCAAATTCTTTACCAACTTGATCCTGCAATGAAATCAGTCAGAGGGCTGAACTTGACGTAGCAACCGTCTCTTTTGATTGGCTTCACTGTAGAATCAAGAAAGAAGTCTAGCTGGGTCTTAAAGCACAAGTCTTTCAGTATAAATCTGTAATAATAAACTCACAGACTTTAAAGCCATCAGGGACAACTGTGATCATCTAGGCTGACCACCTGCACATTGCAGGCCACAGAACATCACCCACCCACTCCTGCAACAGACCCCTCACCTCTGGCTGAACTACTGAAATCCTCAAATCATGGTTTAAAGACTTCAAGTTACAGAGAGTTCACATTTACACTAATTTAAACCTGCAAGTGACCCGTGACCCATGCTGCAGATGAAGGCGAAACCCCTCCAGGGTCTCTGCCAATCTGACCCGGGTAAAATTCCTTCCCAACCCCAAATGATGATACATCACTAACAATAAACCACTTATATTTTTATGGCACCCTTCACCGATGTCTCAGAGAATCTTACTAGCCTACAAAAAGTGGCTCTTCAATGTTGATATAAAAATCTTGAAAAGATCTATCTTCGAAGAGAAATAATAGCAAAAGGAATATAAAAATGAATTTTAAATAATGGTGTCTTCATTCAAGTTGTCCCCAGGTTAAACTTCCCCTTTAAGATTTTCAGGGAAGCCTGTTTGCCCGCAGTATGGCTGGACTTTCTGGCACTAAGGGTAGCTAGATTTTCTTGCAGCTGAGGCAGAGATTAGTAAAATGGCATGCGTTGTTGTTTAGTTAAAAAAAAATAAGTGGAGCACAGAGTCATTAGCAGTTTGTGGGGAAATACTGAATCAAAGTTCACTGCTAAGAAATAAAATAAGAATCAGAAATAAAATTGAGATGCTGGATTGAATTTAGTTTCAGAATACTGGACCTCCCTGTAGACAAACACCTACACTCGAGATCTATTTTTCTAGTACTAAGTACCACCAGAAAGGAGAGCAAATGAAACCTGAGGCAGGACTGGCTGTATGTTTTGCATCTGAAAGGTGGGTGAGGTGGTTGCAATAGGTCCTGCAGACGGTGTCCAGACAAAAATGTAAAAAAGTCAGCCATTGAGGAATATGGCCCTCTCGCCTTTGGAAGGAACCATTTTGGAGAGTTCTCAACCAGGGTTGCTTCTTGACCTGCTACTCACAAACCGGGAAGAATTAGTAGGGGAAGCAAAAGTGGATGGCAACCTGGGAGGCAGTGACCATGAGATGGTCGAGTTCAGGATCCTGACACAGGGAAGAAAGGAAAGCAGCAGAATACGGACCCTGGACTTCAGAAAAGCAGACTTTGACAACCTCAGGGAACTGATGGACAAGATCCCCTGGGAGAATAACATGAGGGGGAAAGGAGTCCAGGAGAGCTGGCTGTATTTTAAAGAATCCTTATTGAGATTACAGGGACAAACCATCCCGATGTGTAGAAAGAATAGTAAATATGGCAGGCGACCAGCTTGTCTTAAGAGTGAAATCCTTGCTGATCTTAAACACAAAAAAGAGGCTTACAAGAAGTGGAAGATTGGACAAATGACCAGGGATGAGTATATAAATATTGCTCAGGCATGTAGGAATGAAATCAGGAAGGCTAAATCACACCTGGAGTTGCAGCTAGCGAGGGATATTAAGAGTAACAAGAAGGGTTTCTTCAGGTATGTTGGCAATAAGAAGAAAGCCAAGGAAAGTGTGGGCCCCTTACTGAATGAGGGAGGCAACCTAGTGACAGAGGATGTGGAAAAAGCTAATGTACTCAATGCTTTTTTTTGCCTCTGTCTTCACGAACAAGGTCAGCTCCCAGACTACTGCACTGGGCAGCACAGCATGGGGAGGAGGTGACCAGCCCTCTGTGGAGAAAGAGGTGGTTCGGGACTATTTAGAAAAGCTGGACAAGCACAAGTCCATGGGGCCAGATGCGTTGCATCCGAGAGTGCTAAAGGAATTGGCTGATGTGACTGCAGAGCCATTGGCCATTATCTTTGAAAACTCATGGCGATCGGGGGAAGTCCCGGAAGACTGGAAAAAGGCTAATGTAGTGCCCATCTTTAAAAAAGAGAAGAAGGAGGATCCTGGGAACTACAGGCTGGTCAGCCTCACCTCAGTCCCTGGAAAAATCACGGACCAGGTCCTCAAGGAATCAATTCTGAAGCACTTAGGGGAGAGGAAAGTGATCAGGAACAGTCAGCATGGATTCACCAAGGGCAAGTTATGCCTGACTAATCTAATTGCCTTCTATGATGAGATAACTGGTTCTGTGGATGAAGGAAAAGCAGTGGACGTGTTATTCCTCGACTTTAGCAAAGCTTTTCACATGGTCTCCCACAGTATTCTTGCCAGCAAGTTAAAGAAGTATGGCCTGGATGGATGCACTACAAGGTGGGTAGAAAGTTGGCTAGATTGTTGGGCTCAACGGGTAGTGATCAATGGCTCCATGTCTAGTTGGCAGCCAGTATCTAGCGGAGTGCCCCAAGGGTTGGTCCCGGGGCCGTTTTTGTTCAATATCTTCATTAATGATCTGGAGGATGGTGTGGATTGCACCCTCAGCAAGTTTGCGGGTGACACTAAACTGGGAGGAGAGGTAGATATGCTGGAGGGTAGGGATAGGATACAGAGGGACCTAGACAAATTGGAGGATTGGGCCAAAAGAAATCTGATGAGGTTCAACAAGGACAAGTGCAGAGTCCTGCACTTAGGACGGAAGAATCCAATGCACCGCTACAGACTAGAGACCGTAGGCTAGGTAGCCTAGGCAGCAGTTCTGCAGAAAAGGACCCTAGGGGTGACAGTGGACGAGTAGCTGGATATGAGTCAACAGTGTGCCCTTGTTGCCAAGAAGGCCAATGGCATTTTGGGGTGTATAAGTAGGGGCACTGCCAGCAGATTGAGGGACGTGATCGTTCCCCTCTATTCGACACTGGTGAGGCCTCATTGTTAGGATATAGATATTCAGGCCTGTCTGCAAAGGCCTGTACTTTAAGAATTTAGGGGTATTCTTATCACTTGGCTAGTTCTAGAGGTATAAAAGAAAGAATCAAAATCACTGTCAGCTGGTGTAAGGGCCTTCTCTTACTGTGACAGTCTGAGGCCCTGTGCTTAGGCTAAGGCCTTTGGCTAAGCAGCAGAGGCAGCCATAAGCTAGGAAGCGAACAGTCACATCCTCACATTCCAAACTAGTCACATTGAAATAAGGTGCTATTGGGCTGTCAGGCACCATCAGGACAGGATTGTATTCCTATCGCCTCCAGAGAAAGGGAAGTGCCTAGAAAATGTAAAAGGAAACTTAGTTTGATAGCATCCTGTCTGGCAAGAACTCACTTATCAATAGCTGGGATGTGAAATCCTCACTTCTGTATTGTTTTGTCATTATAGTTCCCACTTTGCTATTGTTTGTCTGTATAATCTCTGTCTGGTTCTGTGATTGTTTCTGTCTGCTGTATAATTAATTTTGCTGGGTGTAATCTAATTATTGTGGTGGGATATAATTGGTTAGCTAATCATGTTACAATATGTTAGGATTGGTTAGTTAAATTTCAGTAGAATGATTGGTTAAGGTATAGCTAAGAATATTACTATATAAATTAGGGGCAAACAGGAAGTAAGTTGGGATTCGAAAATAAGGAAAAAGGAACTTGTATTTAAACTTGCTGGAAGTTCACCCCAATAAACACCGAATTGTTTGCACCTTCGGACTTCGGGTATTGTTGCTCTCTGTTCATGCGAGAAGGACCAGGGAAGTGGGAGAGTGAAGGAATAAGCTCTCTAACACTCATCTGGAATACTGTGTCCAGTTTTGGGCCCCACACTACAAGAAGGATGTGGAGAAATTGGAGAGAGTCCAGCGAAGGGCAACAAAAATGATTAGGGGTCTGGAACATATGACTTATGAGGAGAGGCTGAGGGAACTGGGATTGTTTAGTCTACGGAAGAGAAGAATGAGGGGGGATTTGATAGCTGCTTTCAACTATCTGAAAGGTGGATCCAAAGAGGATGGATCTAGACTATTCTCAGTGATAGCAGATGACAGGACAAGGAGTAATGGTCTCAAGTTGCAGTGGGGGAGATTTAGGTTGGATATTAGGAAAAACTTTTTCACTAGGAGGGTGGTGAAACACTGGAATGCGTTACCTAGGGAGGTGGTGGAATCTCCTTCCTTAGAAGTTTGTAAGGTCAGGCTTGACAAAGCCCTGGCTGGGATGATTTAGTTGGGATTGGTCCTGCTCTGGGCAGGGGGTTGGACTAGACGGCCTCCAGAGGTCCCTTCCAACTCTGTTATTCTATGATTGTATGATTGTTTGTTTTCCCTTAATCTCCTCCCTGGGGATTTCCCACAGGAGCTGAGATTGGCCCCTTGGTATCCAAAGAGTGTTCACATGCCCACTGCACATGTTTGTCCCCATGATGGGATGGCAGGGGAGGTATTCATGTGTGCAGCTCAAGTCTCAAGTAACTGCTATAAGTCCTTCGGCACAAATTCTGAACTACAAAGGACTGAATGAGGCCCCACTAGGTTTACATGCCATAAATGTGGCAAACGCCAGGCACTGTGTTTTCCCACTGCAGCAGTGTTGTAAATGGGAATTACTGGTATCCTGTGGCAGAATAATATGTTGTCTAAGCAAGGAAGTGGTGTCTGCGTTCAAGCATAAAGAAAGAGAGATTGAGCCAAGAAAGTGCAATATTCAGGCTTTGTCCCTTCCTCCACATGTACTATCCTCTCACACCAAGCCATTCCCAAAAGCACAGTTCTTTGAGTTCTTGTGCATTATTCTACTCTAGCTCCTCCTCTTGAGAAGCTGTTTATCTTAACATCCCTTCTGTCCCATTTATCTGAGATAGTGAAATTAAATGTGAGTCTCGTAACCTGCTTACACTCAGATACACCATAAAGCCTAGATCTTCCCAGATCTAGATTAACACTAACATGGTTTTTAATTTACTAACTCTCTTAATTTCCTTGGCTGCTAATGTAGTTTCCTCTTGGTTTGTAAGGTTTGTTTTTTCATGCCTTAGCACTGTACAAAGTCTTGTGCACACCTTGCAGGTGGTTTGATATTGGAGTCAGTGTGTGTCTTTCTTTTGATGACAGGAGATTGCCTTGCACTTGTCTTTGTTCCACTCATTTGCAGTCAGACATTCATTTGCTTGTGTTCCTTTTCTGTCGGGCTGAGCAAGTCTCAGTGGAGTGCAAATTTCACCATCCTCCATTTCACTTTTTTGTCTTGTGTTTGTAGTGGCAGATGCATTTGTGGTTTCAGTGTAATATATGCCCATCCACTGCTAAGTTATATGAAAGAGGATTTTTTTGTTCAACCCACACTTTTTTCCAAATCCAAGATTTGTCTTGAGGAAATAAGGCAGGGTCTCCCGGCTGTAGTTCTGGAAGGTCTTAGGTTGCTCGTCATAGTAGGCTTTGGCCTTTGTGTGTCTCTCCTTTTGTTACACCTTCCAGCGATGCTGGTTGCCATAATGCTGTGCTTTAGGCACCAAGGTGTGTGTGCATCTTGACATCAAGTGTTATCTGGACTGCTAATAATACCTTCTGTGGGAATGTTGCTCCATACAGGAATGGCCTGTGATACATTTTCTTTGATGCTTGCAGATTTCTTTAATGGATCTTAGCAATGTTATCTGCCAGGTCAGCATTGCCATATGATTGGCTGTGGTAGTATGATGATGTGGCAAGACTGAATTCTCACTCCTGGGTAAATTGTGCAAGCTCACTGCGAGTAAATTGGGTTCTGTTCTCTGATACTAGACCGTTTAGGTTTTCGTTTGGTTGCAGTATTCTTCATTTCTGATTTCACATCTTGCCAAAGCTGACTCACTTCTGACACCATGTTCTGTGTGCAGGACTAAAGAGAGCCAAGACAGTGCAACATGCCCACTTTATTCCTTTCTCCACGTAAACTGTCCTTTCTCATCATGCACTTCCTGAACGTAGAGATCTCTAAAAAGAAAAAAGAAAAGGAGTACTTGTGGCACCTTAGAGACTAACCAGTTTATTTGAGCATGAGCTTTCGTGAGCTACAGCTCACTTCATCGGATGCATAGCATATCGTGGAAACTGCAGAAGACATTATATACACACAGAGACCATGAAACAAAACTTCCTCCCACCCCACTCTCCTGCTGGTAACAGATTATCTAAAGTGATCATCAAGGAGGGCCATTTCCAGCACAAATCCAGGTTTTCTCACCCTTCCCCCCCCCCACAGACACACATACAAACTCATTCTCCTGCTGGTAATAGCCCATCCCTCTTTGAAACCTCTCTTTATAATGCGCATAATAATCAAGGTGGGTCATTTCCAGCACTAATCCAGGTTTTCTCACCCCCCCCGCACACACCCCCCTCCAAAAACCACACACACAAACTCACTCTCCTGCTGGCAATAGCTCATCTTACAATGTGCACAGCAATAATCCAAGTTTAACCAGAACGTCTTGGGGGGGGGTTGTAGGAAAAAAACAAGGGGAGATAGGCTACCTTGCATAATGACTTAGCCACTCCCAGTCTCTATTCAAGCCCAAATTAATAGTATCCAATTTGCAAATGAATTCCAATTCAGCAGTTTCTCGCTGGAGTCTGGATTTGAAGTTTTTTTGCTTTAAGATAGCGACCCTCATGTCTGTGATTGCGTGACGAGAGAGATTGAAGTGTTCTCCGACTGGTTTATGAATGTTATAATTCTTAACATCTGATTTGTGTCCATTTATTCTTTTACGTAGAGACTGTCCAGTTTGACCAATGTACATGGCAGAGGGGCATTGCTGGCACATGATGGCATATATCACATTGGTGGATGTGCAGGTGAACGAGCCTCTGATAGTGTGGCTGATGTTGTTAGGCCCTGTGATGGTGTCCCCTGAATAGATATGTGGGCACAGTTGGCAACGGGCTTTGTTGCAAGGATAGGTTCCTGGGTTAGTGGTTCTGTTGTGTGGTATGTGGTTGCTGGTGAGTATTTGCTTCAGGTTGGGGGGCTGTCTGTAGGCAAGGACTGGCCTGTCTCCCAAGATTTGTGAGAGTGTTGGGTCATCCTTCAGGATAGGTTGTAGATCCTTAATAATGCGTTGGAGGGGTTTTAGTTGGGGGCTGAAGGTGACGGCTAGTGGCGTTCTGTTATTTTCTTTGTTAGGCCTGTCCTGTAGTAGGTGACTTCTGGGAACTCTTCTGGCTCTATCAATCTGTTTCTTCACTTCCGCAGGTGGGTATTGTAGTTGTAAGAATGCTTGATAGAGATCTTGTAGGTGTTTGTCTCTGTCTGAGGGGTTGGAGCAAATGCGGTTGTATCGCAGAGCTTGGCTGTAGACAATGGATCGTGTGGTGTGGTCAGGGTGAAAGCTGGAGGCATGTAGGTAGGAATAGCGGTCAGTAGGTTTCCGGTATAGGGTGGTGTTGATGTGACCATCGTTTATTAGCACTGTAGTGTCCAGGAAGTGGATCTCTTGTGTGGACTGGACCAGGCTGAGGTTGATGGTGGGATGGAAATTGTTGAAATCATGGTGGAATTCCTCAAGTGCTTCTTTTCCATGGGTCCAGATGATGAAGATGTCATCAATATAGCGCAAGTAAAGTAGGGGCGTTAGGGGACGAGAGCTGAGGAAGCGTTGTTCTAAATCAGCCATAAAAATGTTGGCATACTGTGGGGCCATGCGGGTACCCATAGCAGTGCCGCTGATCTGAAGGTATACATTGTCCCCAAATGTAAAATAGTTATGGGTAAGGACAAAGTCACAAAGTTCAGCCACCAGGTTAGCCGTGACATTATCGGGGATAGTGTTCTTGATGGCTTGTAGTCCATCTTTGTGTGGAATGTTGGTGTAGAGGGCTTCTACATCCATAGTGGCCAGGATGGTGTTATCAGGAAGATCACCAATGGATTGTAGTTTCCTCAGGAAGTCAGTGGTGTCTCAAAGGTAGCTGGGAGTGCTGGTAGCATAGGGCCTGAGGAGTGAGTCTACATAGCCGGACAGTCCTGCTGTCAGGGTGCCAATGCCTGAGATGATGGGGCGCCCAGGATTTCCAGGTTTATGGATCTTGGGTAGTAGATAGAATATCCCAGGTCGGGGTTCCAGGGGTGTGTCTGTGCGGATTTGATCTTGTGCTTTTTCAGGAAGTTTCTTGAGCAAATGCTGTAGATGCTTTTGGTAACTCTCAGTGGGATCAGAGGGTAATGGCTTGTAGAAAGTGGTGTTGGAGAGCTGCCGAGCAGCCTCTTGTTCATATTCCGACCTATTCATGATGACAACAGCACCTCCTTTGTCAGCCTTTTTGATTATGATGTCAGAGTTGTTTCTGAGGCTGTGGATGGCATTGTGTTCTGTACGGCTGAGGTTATGGGGCAAGTGATGCTGCTTTTCCACAATTTCAGCCCGTGCACGTCGGCGGAAGCACTCTATGTAGAAGTCCAGTCTGCTGTTTCGACCTTCAGGAGGAGTCCACCTAGAATCCTTCTTTTTGTAATGTTGGTAGGCAGGCCTCTGTTCCTATCCATAATCATACCATAGCTCCCTGTATTGGGAAGCTGTTTATCACAACATGGAGATGCCCTACAGTAGACTGAGGCTGTATAGGATTAGTGAGACAAGCCAGTGTTTGGGCTCTGTATTTGAGATGCTTTTGCTGAAGACTTTAAGAGAGCAACATTGATTGACAATTTAGGGTTGCCAACTTCTAATAGCAGAAAACCGAACTCCCTTGCCGTGCTCCTGCCCCAAAGCCCCACCCTTCACTTCCCCTTCTCCGAGATCCTGCCCCCTGCTCACTCCATCCTCCCTTCCTCCTTTGCTCACTCTACCCCACTCTCGCTTACTTGCTCATTTTCACCAAACTGGGAGCATGGGGGCTATGGCTGGGAGTCCTGGGACCCAGGGCAGAGACCGTTGTTGTGCCTGACAACCTCCTGTGTTGTTGGGAGAGTGTATTCAGGGGAAGGGGGGCAGTGATGGGACTGTGGGGGGTCTCCCTGAGTCTGAGAAGAGACAAGTGGTCTGATGGTCTGACCAGGATCCAGGTCACTGATGTCTGGGTATAACGACTCCTATCCCCAGAGGGTCTGTGCAGCTTGGAATGATCCCGAGTTAGCATCGCTCTGCCCCTTGTTACCTGGGCAGGACTGTTTTACCGAACCCGCAGAGCATTATCCCCAGTTTCCAGATCTTCATGCGCACAGCACACACCCACACAAGCAAGCATCCAGCACTCTGGCATTCAGAGGAGCGGCGGGGGACAACCACAGCCAGTGTAAATGTAAGTTGGTTACGTTTCATTTATTTATTATTGAAGTACCCCTTCCTGACTTAAAGTGCTGGTAACACTTTAAATCTGTCATGTTTTTCTAAGTTAAGTAAAGGTGTGTTACCACTAATATTCGAGTGCATTGTTTGTTGCTAAAGGGTTTATATTTGGTACTTTTGGGGTTAGACCCATTGCATAGATTAGCTCAGGTTTACTCCTGGCGGCTCCCAAGGCAGGCCAGGGAGTGTGTGCAGGACTCAGCCAGGAGGAAACACAGCCAGGATTAATTTCCTTTACAAGTAAAAGGGCTGCAGCAGATGGGTAGTTAGAAGATTCCCACTTGTTCAACATCACCCCTGGGATACTCAGAATTTCCTTCACTATCAACAGCATCAGGCACCTCGGCACACAGGGCAGTGTTGCCTGCTCCCACCTAAAACCAGGAAGGAATGGGAATTACAGTTGTTGCAGTTAAAAATAATTCCTCATGATTTGCTGCAAATAAACTTTCTGAAGATCTCACTAATTACGATTAATAAAGCACAAGTCATCCCAGCGCGGGCAACGCAAGCCTCAACTATTCACCAGACTCTTTTACAACACTGGCAACTTCCTCATTAGGAATAACATTAACAAGGAATTTATTCAGAAGAATGGTCAAGGAGTTTTAGCTTCATTTTTCACTCTATTTTGCTAGCTGCAAATATATACAATATTAGTGCAGGATGTTTTATGTAAATGAGCCTGATTATCAGGGCTCAGTGCATGCTCTAATCCTGTTAAAACGATCTCATTTTCTATTATTTTAAACACAGACATTTTTCAAAGACTTACAGGAAATATTTTGTGAAAATGACTGTTGAAGCAAGCACTAATATTCAATGATGCTATTGAAGATGGTATTACCCAGTGGAAAGCATTCTTTCTGCCTGGATTACTCTACAGAATCAGTAGCCAGTTATTTAATTAGTCACTGTTGAGTTGTTACCTAACAATTTTCACACACCTTGACACTGTGCTTGTTCTGCTGAAGTTATTATGCAAATCTTCTTGGTATTTGTTTCTTTAAAGTACAATGAGTGCAGGCGGTAAAATAGACCTGCAGCTGGGAGCTGTAGCGCAAGTGAAGGAGGCAACTTATTCCATCGGTGCACGTGTGACTCGGAGTCAGACGCTCTTGATTCACTTCGTCTCATGACGTGAATGTTTCACGTGACCTGCAAACAAAAGTGAAGCTACCACCCTGGATAACAGCATATTAAACACTGTTAGGCATGAGCCCATGTGGATGTAAGCAGGGTCTGAACGAGCTCTCCCCAATGTCTAGTGATGAGCTAGGGGGAAAAGACTGCAGGAGCAGTCTGTATTCGCATAGACATGCCTATTCTGCCTAGGTATTCGGCAGATGAAGCTGCTTTGCCAGCATGACAGGTTTCAGAGTAACAGCCGTGTTAGTCTGTATTCGCAAAAAGAAAAGGAGGACTTGTGGCACCTTAGAGACTAACCAATTTATTTGGTTATAAATATTTATTTGGTTATATATTAAGCTTATGCTCAAATAAACTGGTTAGTCTCTAAGGTGCCACAAGTCCTCCTTTTCTTTTTGCCAGCATGATCAACTTTGGCTAGTTTTTGGTTACAAATCATGTTAGTATGGAATGCAGGAGTAATGAAATGTTGTTATCCTTATTGTACAAGTAGAGGGCTGCGGGGTGGGGGGGTCACCCTAAAAGGAAACTCTCTTGCTAAGCAGGGGGGAGGGACACCAAATGAGATGGTGTGGGCGTAGTTGTTCTTAGCTGGTGGTGCGGATGCTGCTTAAAGAGGGCTAGAGGCCAATTCCTGCCCCCAGCATTTAAAGACCGATCTGATTAGGCTCAATGGAGTTTCTGTTCAGTGATTATTTGTGCTGACATGACTGTTGAGCAGGTCTAGGGCTTGACCCTTAGGCCTAGTGTGGGGACAGTGTTGCGGTGAAAGCCAGCACAGACACTGCACCAGCAGTGGGGTTTGCTGCTGCTGCTGGGTGAAATCACTGAGAGCCGGGGTGTGTGGCGGACGTGCAGCCTGGGACGTCGCAGAAGGGACAGTGAGCAGCAGCAGTGATAAGGGTAAAGGAGGTGGCAGTTCAGCGTCATCAGTAGCTGAGAAAGCAGCAGCCATGAGCCAGTTGCAGAGGCTGCAGCAGTGACATTGCTCAACGGCCTCCCCTTGAGGGATGGGAGGTGAAGCCGTGTGAACGCGTAACGCCAGCAGACCCCAGTCATCGGCAGGCGGGATCGAACCGGGAACCTCTGGAGCTAAGGCTGTAGAGCAGACTCATTTTATATCTCTCTCTAAGTGGTGTCGATGCCACTAGATAGGACAGAACACCCTACCCAGAAGGTGTTTGGGTTACAAATGCACCTCTGAACTCTGGGGCCTTGCTGGCCAAGGACAGCAGCTGTGAGTGGGGTGGTGCGGACGGAGAGGGGAGTGGCGTGTTAAAGGAACATTTGTTTGTTGGACTTTCATAATGCAAGGTGGGAAACTGAGGCAAAGGACACTGCTCGACATGCTGTGGGGAGGCGGTGTTTGCTGACATTCACATGCTTTTGGCTCATGCTTGTGGTGTTTTCCAAGATTAAAGCTGGGTTCCCTCTCCCTGCTAATAAAAGTTTTCCTTTGTTATACACAGACTTCTTGCCCGTGAGAGGGGAAGTATTGCCTCCTAGATGCACCCAGGGTTACCTTTGGGCTTTGTATTGCTAAGACAAACAGAAATCCATGAAGAACTGTCCTCTTTCAAAATGGCTATCATCACCCCCTGGAAATCATGGCAGTGATGCCAAGCTGCCCTCAATTAATATGGTGGGCCCTGGCACCCTAGGAAGCAACCATCTTTGCTGAAAACTCTGCTCTTCACTCTTATTTTGAACAATAAAAGGAAGTTGGCATTTTGAAAGAGGGTGCCTTTGCAAAGCAGCGTCTTCCGTGCCATTGAGAACAATGGAAAAATGTAACACCATGATGGGGGAAATGATCAAACCTAATGTGCCTTTAAAAATCAGTTTAATTTAAAATAGATTTTCCATTACAAACGCTATTTTGCAGTACTCATAATTAACAACTGCACCTTTCACTGATGGTCCTGATCATAATTAACCATAATGTCAGGCTATTGCATGACATCATTGTGGGGCCGAGTTAAGGTTGTTTAGGTACCTTAATGGTGCATTTCCATAGAATCATAGAATCATAGAATATCAGGGTTGGAAGGGACCTCAGGAGGTCATCTAGTCCAACCCCCTACTCAAAGCAGGGCCAACCCCCAATCAAATCATCCCAGCCAAGGCTTTGTCAAGCCTGACCTTAAAAACTTCCAAGGAAGGAGATTCTACCACCTCCCTAGATAACGCATTCCAGTGTTTCACCACCCTCCTAGTGAAAAAGTTTTTCCTAATATCCAACCTAAACCTCCCCCACTGCAACTTGAGACCATTACTCCTTGTCCTGTCCTCTTCTACCACTGAGAATAGTCTAGAACCATCCTCTCTGGAACCACCTCTCAGGTAGTTGAAAGCAGCTATCAAATCCCCCCTCATTCTTCTCTTCTGCAGACTAAACAATCCCAGTTCCCTCAGCCTCTCCTCATAAGTCATGTGTTCCAGACCCCTAATCATTTTTGTTGCCCTCTGCTGGACTCTTTCCAATTTATCCACATCCTTCTTGTAGTGTGGGGCCCAAAACTGGACACAGTACTCCAGATGAGGCCTCACCAATGTCGAATAGAGGGAAACGATCACGTCCCTCGATCTGCTCGCTATGCCCCTACTTATACATCCCAAAATGCCATTGGCCTTCTTGACAACAAGGGCACACTGCTGATTCATATCCAGCTTCTCGTCCACTGTAACCCCTAGGTCCTTTTCCGCAGAACTGCTGCCTAGCCATTCGGTCCCTAGTCTGTAGCTGTGCATTGGGTTCTTCCGTCCTAAGTGCAGGACCCTGCACTTATCCTTATTGAACCTCATCAGGTTTCTTTTGGCCCAATCCTCCAATTTGTCTAGGTCCCTCTGTATCCTATCTCTGCCCTCCAGCGTATCTACCACTCCTCCCAGTTTAGTATCATCCGCAAATTTGCTGAGAGTGCAATCCACACCATCCTCCAGATCATTTATGAAGATATTGAACAAAACCGGCCCCAGGACCGACCCCTGGGGCACTCCACTTGACACCGGCTGCCAACTAGACATGGAGCCATTGATCACTACCCGTTGAGCCTGACAATCTAGCCAACTTTCTACCCACCTTATAGTACATTCATCCAGCCCATACTTCTTTAACTTGCTGACAAGAATACTGTGGGAGACCATGTCAAAAGCTTTGCTAAAGTCAAGAAACAATACATCCACTGCTTTCCCTTCATCCACAGAATCAGTAATCTCATCATAGAAGGCGATTAGATTAGTCAGGCATGACCTTCCCTTGGTGAATCCATGCTGACTGTTCCTGATCACTTTCCTTTCATGTAAGTGCTTCAGGATTGATTCCTTGAGGACCTGCTCCATGATTTTTCCGGGGACTGAGGTGAGGCTGACTGGCCTGTAGTTCCCAGGATCCTCCTTCTTCCCTTTTTTAAAGATTGGCACTACATTAGCCTTTTTCCAGTCATCTGGGACTTCCCCCGTTCGCCACGAGTTTTCAAAGATAATGGCCAATGACTCTGCAATCACATCCGCCAATTCCTTTAGCACTCTCGGATGCAACTCGTCCGGCCCCATGGACTTGTGCACGTCAAGCTTTTCCAAATAGTCCCTAACCACCTCTTTCTCCACAGAGGGCTGGCCATCTACTCCCCATGTTGCGATGCCCAGCGCAGCAGTCTGGGAGCTGTCCTTGTTAGTGAAGACAGAGGCAAAAAAAGCATTGAGCACATTAGCTTTTTCCACATCCTCTGTCACTAGGTTGCCTCCCTCATTCAGTAAGGGGCCCACACTTTCCTTGGCTTTCTTCTTGTTGCCAACATACCTGAAGAAACCCTTCTTGTTACTCTTGACATCTCTTGCTACCTGCAGCTCCAGGTGCGATTTGGCCCTCCTGATTTTATTCCTACATGCCCGAGCAATATTTTTATACTCTTCCCTGGTCATATGTCCAACCTTCCACTTCTTGTAAGCTTCTTTTTTATGTTTAAGATCCGCTAGGATTTCACCATTAAGCCAAGCTGGTCGCCTGCCATATTTACTATTCTTTCGACTCATCGGGATGGTTTGTCCCTGTAACCTCAACAGGGATTCCTTGAAATACAGCCAGCTCTCCTGGACTCCTTTCTCCTTCATGTTAGTCCCCCAGGGGATCCTACCCATCCGCTCCCTGAGGGAGTCGAAGTCTGCTTTCCTGAAGTCCGGGGTCCGTATCCTGCTGCTTACCTTTCTTCCCTGTGTCAGGATCCTGAACTCGACCATCTCATGGTCACTGCCTCCCAGATTCCCATCCACTTTTGCTTCCCTCACTAATTCTTCCCTGTTTGTGAGCAGCAGGTCAAGAAAAGCTCCCCCCCAGTTGGCTCGTCTAGCACTTGCACCAGGAAATTGTCCCCTACGCTTTCCAAAAACTTCCTGGATTGTCTATGCACCGCTGTATTGCTCTCCCAGCAAATATCAGGAAAATTAAAGTCACCCATGAGAACCAGGGCGTGCGATCTAACATATTTGGATTTCTCTTAAGTTTAGCTGTAATTCTGAATTTTCTGGATTTTTAATGCTCATTTTAGGGATAATTACAACTTCCCTATGACGTTTTTACCCTTAAGTTACTGTTATATACTCTCAACCTTATACTCTGTTTAAATCCCCAGTTATAAAGGCTTTTATAGTTCCCTCTGCACCCTGTGCAGTTGGGACTGGGTGATAACTAAGGTACCTGGCTTTACAGGTGGCACAATATGAAACAAATTCCAAATGCATTTTTTAGATACATAAACACTCCTACACTGTCTTGTCTGGAACGTTTGTAGCTTATATGATGTACATGGTGGTAAAAGGTGCGACAAAGAGATCAGTATGAGTTTGGGATTGGTCCACCATGCATGGTAACACAAAAAAGTTCTAATAAAATCACATTACCACATCATGTTATACCATCTTGTAGCCAAAAATGCCACACACATATTACA
The DNA here is from genome assembly GCF_965152275.1 of Natator depressus. NCBI lineage: Eukaryota > Metazoa > Chordata > Testudines > Cheloniidae > Natator > Natator depressus. The sequence goes on from NC_134239.1 coordinate 132,526,464, forward strand.
AGATTCAGAGTAGCAGCCGTGTTAGTCTGTATCCGCAAGAAGAACAGGAGGATTCGTGGCACCTTAAAGACTAACCAATTTATTTGAGCATAAGCTTTCCTGAGCTACAGCTCACTTCATCGGATGCATTGAAGTGAGCTGTAGCCTACGAAAGCTGATGCTCAAATAAATGTGTTAGTCTCTACGGTGCCACGAGTCCTCCTGTTCTTCTTGCGGATACAGACTAACATGGCTGCTACTCTGAGACCTGTGCTAGCTCAGCGTCTCCACCGACACCACGCCCACTTCCGAGCCTTGGTGCCCCCAGACACAGGGCTTCACCTGCCGAGCTGGCCAAACGCATGCCTCATCTTGGGCACCCGCAGCCAGCAGCTCCTCCACGAGGCTCAGTTCCCCTCTCCTGGGGGGAACCAGGCTCCTGCCCTTCGCCTCACGCATGCAGGGCTGGACACGGCGCTGCGCATTATTGAACCCGACAGTGACCTGGCGCAGCATCCTGCATGCCCACTACCCCCCCTCAGAGCAGCTGCCAGTAGGGGCCCTACCGTTCCCCCTCCAGTGGCGGAGAGGAGATGTGGTGGCCACCTCTCACCATGCACAGGGTTGATTTCTGCCCAAAGATTCATTGTTCTGGAAATCTGGGTAAAAGCTGCTTCTGTGTGACTTTCAGTTGTTTCACGTGTACAAGGAGATGGGGGTAGAAATAGTTTTCACCACTATAAAATAAGTTTTGCTAGCTGTTTAAACAAGCACCCTGCTGTAAGATCCCAAAAGGAGCATAAAGGTGAACTAGGACAGGAAATGAATCCCCACTGATGAGATGGGTCCTCGCGTGTTCCAATATATTTGGTCTAATGTGACTGGATCTGAGCTTTCCAAACACATGTCGACTTGAGCAGCACATATTGCATGGAGTATTTTGCAAAGTTGATAACGTGTGCCGTGAGGAAGGACTGCCGTGCGCGTCAGCATGACTAATCCACTTGTGTAGTGAAACGTGTACTGAAGGTGTGGCTTGTCTGTGGTGTTGGCCTGAAGGAGGCATCAGCTCAGTTGCTCCTGGCCTTACAAGGTGGTGGGGGAAGCCATGACCCGCTTTGTAAAGTGAACAGGAGCAAAGGTCTCCTTGCAGTCACTTGACTGTGCTCTGTTGGCTGTGATGTGTGCAGGAGTGTGAGATGAGTCCCTCGCTGGTTCCCCATCGTGCTGAGTGCGCGGCAGGCGAAGTTCCATCCCTCTGTGCAGCTCCTAAAGCTCATCAGAGAGGTGCTACTTCCTGCAGACCTCCGAATGTGCCTACCACAGGCTGCCCCACCTGCCCCAGTGTTACTCCAGCAGCTGCCCCCAGCACAGCCCCCAGTCCTGCAGAGGGAAGCCCTTTGCCTCAGGGTTTCTTTCTCCATTGTTTTTAACCAACAGAATGACACAGAATCCCTGGCTACATCCCCAGGTGGCCAGGCACACTAACATGCAGCTCTGGGTGAACAAGTCCCCTCCCTGCCTTAAACCTTGTGAGCTGCAGAGCTCCTAACCCTTTGAAAGCATGCCACAGCTCTCCCAAAGGCTTAGCTTCCCTTCATTTCCAAAGCTGACTGGTTCAGGGCTCAGGATTCTTCCCATCCTTCCCTGTCACTTGTATCCGCACATAGCACAACCTGACAATAAATGCTGCTGAAACCCTACATTATATTGAAAACGTAACCGTGCTACATGAACCTGCTATTGTCACTTGAGAAAAAATTAATTCAGGCATAGGATAGACCACAAGTTACTGATACTCAGGACAGACTCACAAAGTGATTGTTTTAAAAAGTAGAATCTAGTGCTGATGCTAAATGCATAAGGAAGCCAACTCTGTGCCTTCTGAAGGGATAGTGCCATGGGAAAAAAATGAACACTGAATGAAGAGAAACAATCTCTTAGTGCAATCAAGTATCATAGACTCGTAGGGCTGGAAGGGACCTTGCGAAGTGACGTAGTCCAGTCCCCGGATATGTGTGGTAATGTATATTTATTTTTTAAAAATCGATCAGTAGGGGAATGGGAATGTTCTCTGCTCTTTGAGGCGAGATAAGTCTCAGTGAAGAAACAGTCTGACTTTCAGTTTATTCACACATCAGTTTGCTGCATCAGTCTGCCTGCTACACACCCATTCTTAGGGGCAATAGCATACTGTATGGAGATATTTCTTCCATTAAGTTCTTATGGGCTCAGTGATCTTAGATGACTTACATCTGCATTGATTTACCAGCTCTCTCTTTATTCCATTAGCAAGCATATTTTGCTTTTAATACAACTGACTCTAAATATTTCAGTAGCTCACAGTCCATTAAAATCAATTAGTATGAAATCTCTGTGGATGACAAAATGAGAAATTAAGTTCTTAGTAAATCAGTCAAAGAGCAGTGCAAGCATAGCAGAAGTGAATATTAATTAATCCTTGGTATAAAATGTGTTTTTAAATGTCATCTATCATTCAAATCAATACCTCTCTTCTATTTTCCACTGTCACTTCAGTCTTGCCTGGATTTAACTTGAGCCAGCTGCTCCTCATCTGGGCAGTGATTTCCTGTAGGCACTCTGACATCCTAGTCGTGGCCTGGTTTCGTTCACGGAGAATGAGTTACAGAGCTGAGTATCTTCTGCATAGTGCTGGCAGCTCAACCCGGGGCATTGCAGAGGGGCTGCTCTCTGCGGGCAGGGAGCCTCCTCAGGCAGGAATCAGGCTGCATCTGTCCCAGGATCTCCCCTCACCACAAAGGGGTGCAGGGCTCAAGGTGTAGGCTACACAACTACACTAACATCCATAGCCTCCTAGCCCAGCCTCCAGACTGACTCCAGAATGGCTTCTTCTCAACTCCCTGGGAGGGCCTCTCACTCCCTATTGGTTGCTGGGCGGTCTCTGAGTCAGCCTTGGCTCCCCCTCCCTGCCAGGGACACTGTGCCTCTCTCGGAGCTGCCCGCAGACCGAGCCCCAGGAATCTGTGTAATCTCCTCGGGGTTACACTCTCCCTGGGCGAAAGTTCTTCCCATCCTAGGCAAGGGTCATTTAACCACAACACAAACATGCAAGGTCCTTTCTATCAGGTAATAATAGACATGGCTTAGTGGACAATAAATGTTATTTGCCAACAAGTAGGTACTGCCATGCCCACATACAATATTAATTAAAAACAACATTAATTAGTATTTAATTTACATTAATAACCCATTTTTACTATCTTGAAAGAAAGACTTAACCTTGGAGTTTTTATTATTAACCATTAGGCACAATAATAGGCCACCTTTCCCCCCTTTATTTACTAAGTGAAAAGAGACAGAGGTGGAGGTTTCTGGAATGTCATAAGTGAGTTTTTGTACAGCTTTTTGCTTTTGTTTTGAACGTCGAAGTACAGGAGCTTTTTTATTTTTCGGGCTTTTAGCAGTAATGGCTGCAGGACAATTAATGATTTTTCTTTCTGCAGGTTGCCTGGCTTGTTCCACGTTTTCTGCAAGTGGAACCATACTAGCTGGTAAACCATTTGCCTCTTCAGGCGGTACCAACAGGCATGGGTTATCACGCTGTATTGTTGACTGATGGGTTACAAATGGTGCAACTTCAGGGTTAAGTATTTGAGCTAGAGGAGGCCCAGATTTTTTTTTCTTTTTAACAGTTTTTACCTCATGTAACAGCTCATGAGGCATAGGAGGCATTGGATAATAGGGGAAGAATTCCTCCTCACTGCTACTTTTTGAATGAGGATTATTTTCTCCAGAGGAGGTTAGAGACTCGCTGTCTGCCTCCTCGGCAGATTTAAATTGTGCAGTAAGGCTTTTTTCTGCAGGAACTTGCTTCCTTAGTTTGGAACGAGTCATGGGTTGCTGGGAGGAACCACATTTACTATGTTTTTTTTCACCTATTAACTGCCCCGCTGGCAAGAGGTGGTTTTGGGGAATAGTTTTACAAACATTTTTTTTTTATTTTTTATCCTAAGGCGGTATACAGGCAAGTCGGGTAGCTTATTAACCACTATATAGGAGTTTGCACTTCACCGGTTAGCTAATTTGTGCTTTTTAGTGAGACCTAGATTTTGGATTAAGACTCTGTCTTCTACCTGCAGATTCTGTTCATGGACCCGACTATCCTATCTCTGCTTGTTGGCAAGGTTGCTTTTTTTGGCTGCTTGGGAGGCCAGTTTGTAAGCTTCCCGCAAGTCACTTCTAAGACTCTGAACATACTGGAGATAATTTGTTTTGGTAGCTTCATCAGAGGATATTCTAAAACATAAGTTAATTGGTAGACTTGCTTCTTTCAGTGTCTTTACGGTGGATGCACAGTTGAAGGGATGGTTTCAATTTGTGAAGACAGGAAGATAGTTTTTCACTTGGCTGTTGGTAACAGGACTGAAATTGAAAGTAGAGGTCTTTCCCTTGTTTCTAGACTTCCAAAGGCATTCTCCATTGCCAAGAGGTAGATATTAACAGTGGCAACAGGCTTGCTGGCTTTTAATGCACAGATTACATTGCCTGCAGGTCCTCGCAGGCTTTCTGCCACACATTTCCTTTTTTTCAGCCTCACTACATTGCCATTCCTGCATCATCTGATTTAGTTGATGCCTCCAGGTGTCATAGTCATCTTCCCCTACAGGCGCTGGTTTAATGCCTGAAAAGAACTTCAGCTTTCTATAAGGGCCCGATTCATATGCTGTCTTTATGGACTCCCCTATTGCTTGTTCCATATCAGAAATTATTTGGTCCATAGAACTGGGAGGAGGCACGGGACTACTTCCCAAAAGAGTCCTTAATTCAGTCATGGTCTTTCCTTCCTGCCTAAGGAAGTCCCCAAGTTTGGACTGAAAATTGATAGTTTTAGACGGTGGGACAGATGGGGAGGGAAAACGTGATTGTGCTTGTATGGTCACCTTCCATCCTTCCTTCTTTTCCTCTGGTAGAATTACATGGGGAGTCACTACAGTAGACAGTATAATCTTGATCTCTACAAGAGGGGATAATGTAGCTTCCCCTTTTGCTTGCATCTGACTCCAAACCACACAGGTTCCCCATTCTCTAACATTAGCAATTTTATTTTCAATTTTTCCAACTTCCCATTCAATGGGTACATTAGTGAGCAGGAAGTGGCGTTTAGGGTCAGCTCCCTCCAGGTCACACCAAGTTACAAGCCTTTTCTGGTAATCCATACTGGGAATTTACTTAATTTCCCAGGAAGACAGCAGGGGTGTATATAAGGTCTGAGTTTAAAAGACGGGATTCCAGCGGTACCTCCAATGTAGCGACCCCTCTCCACCTGGTTACCTCCTTTAATGCTAATCCACTTACAGGTCTGGGTTTTTTTGGATCCTGCCACCCACTCAGCAGGGTGTATCTTTTTTCTTTTTTCCTATGAAATTATTTCGCTGTGCCTCCCCCGCCCCCCTCGCTCCTTCCTGGCAGGGTCACCAGGGCAGCTTGGGCGGAAAATTCTAAATACAGGGTAATCCCCACTTACTTGCCAGATAGTTGAAGACTTTCAAGAAATAACACAAACACACACAATATATTCAACACAATAATTATATTAAATGGGAGACAAATAGAATCATAGAATATCAGGGTTGGAAGGGACCTCAGGAGGTCATCTAGTCCAACCCCCTGCTCAAAGCAGGACCAATCCCCAACTAAATCATCCCAACATAAACTGGGTAAAACACTATTTTTAGGGTCACCGGTGCCCACACTGAAAATACCCATGACTTGATGTAGCAAATGTAAAATTAGTGTCCCGTTGGTACGTGTACTTTGCTGGGGCCCTTGATGACCTATTACCACAAAATTCTTCTCTGCAGTGGTTTAGCAAGGTGGGTGACTGGGTTCAGTACAGCCCAAAGTACTCACAAGTGGGAGAAGGTGGTAAATTTCTCCACAGGTGTAACATGCAGCAGGTTATAAAATCCTCAAACCTTACTCCCTGGCTTGAGGACACAGTTCAGGGAGTAGGGGGTCCCCAAAACAAATTCCATGACTGACTAAACGATGGTGCACTCACAAACTTCATGAATGATCCTCAGGTTCAAAGATGACTCTGGACTCATCAGTCTCTGCAGAGGGACTGCTCTCTGCTGGCAGGGAGCCTCCTCAGGCAGGAATCAGGCTGCGTTGGTCCCAGGATTTCCGCTCACCACAAAGGGTTGCAGGGCTCAAGGTGTAGGTTACACAACACACTAACATCCAAACTGTAGTCTCCTAGCCCAGCCTCCAGTCACACTCACAGCAGGCAGCTGCCCTGGACTAGCAGACAGAGCACAGCTGACCATGTGGTGACTGGTCTCACCTAGGGAGCTGGGTGGCGAACTCAGCCTGGCTGGGGAAGTTTCCCAGCAAACACTACAAATTGGGAATCATCAGTGGGGAAGGAAAAACCAAGTGGAGGGATCTGCTGTCAGGTCCCTAGAGGCCTGTTCTCAGGGGGAACCCTGCATGCTGGCCTGGAACTCCCCAGCTCCCCACACAGCCAGTCCTGCCCTTTTCCTGGCTGGCTCCAGACTGACTCCAGCATGGCTTCTCCCCTTTTCTCAACTCCCTGGGAGGGCCTCTCATTACCTATTGGTTGCTGGGCAGACTCTGAGTCTGCCTTGGCTCCCCCTCCTGCCAGGGACACTGTGCCTCTCCCTGAGCTGCCCGCAGACAGAGCCCCAGGAATCTATGAAATCTCCTTCGGGTTACACTATTCTTTCTACACATCGGGATGGTTTGTTCCTGCAACCTCAATAAGGATTTTTTAAAATACAGCCAGCTCTCCTGGACTCCTTTCCCCCTCATGTTATTCTCCCAGGGGATCCTGCCCATCAGTTCCCTGAGGGAGTCAAAGTCTGCTTTTCTGAAGTCCAGGGTCCATATTCTGCTGCTCTCCTTTCTTCCCTGTGTCAGGATTCTGAACTCGACCATCTCATGGTCACTGCCTTCCAGGTTCCCATCCACTTCTGCTTCCCTTACTAATTCTTCCCAGTTTGTGAGCAGCAGGTCAAGAGAGCTCTGCCCCTAGTTGGTTCCTCCAGGATTTACACCAGGAAATTGTCCCCTACACTTTCCAAAAACTTCCTGGATTGTCTGTGCACCGCTGTATTGCTCTCCCAGCAGATATCAGGGTGGTTGAAGTCTCCCATGAGAACCAGGGCCTGCCATCTAGTGACTTTGGTTAGTTGCCGGAAGAAAGCCTCGTGCACCTCATCCCCCTGGTCCGGTGGTCTATAGCAGACCCCCACCCCGACATCACCCTTGTTGCTCACGCTTCTAAACTTAATCCAGAGACTCTCAGGTTTTTCTGCAGTTTCATACCGGAGCTCTGAGCAGTCATACTGCTCCCTTACATACAATGCAATTCCCCCACCTTTTCTGCCCTGCCTGTCCTTCCTGAACAGTTTATATGACATGTACTCCAGTCATGTGAGTTATCCCACCAAGTCTCTGTTATTCCAATCACATCATAATTCCTTGGCTGTGCCAGGACTTCCAGTTCCCCCTGCTTGTTTCCCAGGTTTCTTGCATTTGTGTATAGTCACTTGAGATAACTCACTGATTGTCCCTCTTTCTCAGTATGAGGCAGGAGTCCCCCCTCTTGTGCTCTCCTGCTCGTGCTTCCTCCCAGTATCCCACTTCCCCACTTACCTCAGGGCTTTGGTCTCCTTCCCCCGGTGAACCTAGTTTAAAGCCCTCCTCACTAGGTTAGCCAGCCTGCTTGCGAAGCTGCTCTTCCTTCTCTTCGTTAGGTAGAGCCCGTCTCTGCCTAGCACTCCTCCTTCTTGGAACACCATCCCATGGTCAAAGAATCCAGAGCCTTCTCTCCGACCCCACCTGCGTAGCCATTCATTGACTTCCACCATTCGACGGTCTCTACCCAGGCCTTTTCCTTCCACGGGGAGGATGGACAAGAACACCACTTGCGCCTCAAACTCCTTTATCCTTCTTTCCAGAGCCACGTAGTCTGCAGTGATCCGCTCAAGGTCATTCTTGGCAGTATCATGAGTGCCCACGTGGAGAAGCAGGAAGGGGTAGCGATCCGAGGGCTTGATGAGTCTCGGCAGTCTCTCCGTCACTTCATGAATCCTAGCTCCTGGCAAGCAGCAGACTTCTCGGTTTTCCCGGTCGGGGCAGCAGATAGATGACTCAGTCCCCCTGAGGAGAGAGTCCCTCACCACCACCACCCACCTCCTCCCCGTGGGAGCGGTGGTCATGGAACCCCCATCCCTAGGACAGTGCATCTCATGCCTTCCAATCGGTGGAGTCTCTTTCTGTTCCCTTCCCTCAGATGTATCATCTAGTCCACTCTCCGCAATGGTACCTGTGGAGAGAACATGAAAACGGTTGCTTACCTATATCTGTGTTACTGGTACATGGACGCTCCCCTTTCTTCTTCTGAGGTCATATGCTGCCAAATTTCTTCACCGTCCTCCTGTCTCCACTGTGCAGCCTGCTCTGAATCTTCAGAACATTGTGCCCGTAGAAGCATATCCTGATGTCTGTCCAGGAAATCTTCAATTTCTCTTATGCAACGCAGGGTCGATACTTGTTTCTCCAGACCTTGAACCTTCTCTTCCAATATGGAGACCAGCTTGCATGCCAGGAGTGAGGCTGGTCCTTCACCTCCTATTACCGGGTCCTCAAGGAGCCTAGGGAGGTGATGGAATCTCCTTCCTTGGATATTTTTAAGGTCTGAGTTCTTGAACTCTGTAGTCTAAATTGGACAAGAACCTACAAATCTTCTGGTCGGATGCGATCAGTGGTGAGCGATAACTAACCCATCAAATTCAGGTCAACAGCAGATGACAGAACAAGAAGCAATGGTCTCAAGTTGCAGTGGGAGAGGTCTAGGCTGGATATTAGGAAACACTATTTCACTAGGAGGGTGATGAAACACTGGAATGGGTTCCCTCGGGAGGTGGTGGAATCTCCTTCCTCAGAGTTTTTAAGGCCCCGCTTGACAAAGCCTTAGCTGGGATGATTTAGTTGGGGTTGATCCTGCTTTGAGCAGCGGGTTGGACTAGATGACCTTCTGAGGTCCCTTCCAACCCTGATATTCTATGATTCTTCTTCCTGCAGGGGTCTTTTGTTTTGATTTGGAGGGGTTAAAAAGAACAGGTCAGATGCAATGGCCACTGTGCATGAGGGGCTCAGGAGACTGCTCCACAACACCAACTAGTCTCTCAGCATTATTGTCCATTCCTCCTGTTTCTCCTACTATCCATATTCTAGTCATTGGTTCATGTTGTGTGTGTGTGTGTAACAGTGAGGGACTGTCATCTTATATAAGTTCAAACTAGACTGTAGGTGGAGTTAGTTAAATTCATCTGTTAACGATCTACAATGTAATATAAAAATTTGTTTGTTCCACTCACCAGCATATGGTCCTTAATTGTCTCTTGAATAAATCAGTTGTAATGATTGCATAGGTTTCAGGCTTCACTATGTCTCTGCTGCCTAATTAATTAATCATGCATTTGTGCATGAGCCACCATGATTTACCAGTGCAGGAAGTATTCAAATTAGCTGACCAAGGGGAAAAATCTTTGCTGCAAGGGCTGGTTGAACTATGCTATTTTGAAGATATGCAGACTCTTATCCTGTACCAGCCCCATGTTTGTTGGGACAGGAACATTTTACTTCCCTTTAGGAGTCCGATTTCTATATCTTTATGATGAACTCAAGTGACATCGAGAAAAAGGCTAATTTTATCAGGGCAAACATCTTGTATTTCAGTATTGGTCAGTGCTGGCTATTGAATGAGCCGAGAACTCTAAGATCTTGTCATCTCCACAACAAAATTGCAACAGTTGAACATAAATAAGTTATCAAATCATTGCAAACCACTGTTTAGATGCACTTTTATTTTAGTTTGACTCTTCAGCTTAGTCCGAACTTTTTCCTACTTGACTTAAACTAAACTGTAGTAAATCTGGTTAAAATGAATTAAAAGTGTCTGAACTAGGATTAGTACTGGTTTGCCTAACTCCGTTTACTATCCAACATTTAGTTAAACCAGTGTGACTTTCTCATTTGGATCCCTCTGGAGACAGACTGGGCCAGCCTAGCCCCTTTACCTCTTTCAGCAAGAGTGGGTGAAACCCCAGTGACTCTGTGCTATGGGATCTGGATGTGGAGATGGTGCCTCTGCAGCATTTCCCTCACATGCCTTTATTTTGGGGGCTGCTGTCTTCTCCATTTGCACCCCTCTCCTGTTCTCATTGGCACTCTGGCTTCTGGTGAAATTTGGAAATTTCTGCTTGTCCAAGAAATCCATGAAAAGGTCACCCATTCAAATATTTTGTGTTAGCTTGAAATTTGAACAGACTGACACTTATGCAGGTTAAAATGAAAGCACTGCATCATGAGAGATCTTTGGGAATTTTCTGCCTAAACATTTTTTTTTATGGAAAATGAGGATTTGTGGAAACCAGAATGCCTTCACAGAAATATTACAGTTGCAACAAACATCTGCTGAAACTGGGTGGGTTCCGTCAGAAACCCAGAAATATTACAGTTGCAACAAACATCTGCTGAAACTGGGTGGGTTCCGTCAGAAACCACCCAGCTCTCCTGGTGGGCTTCTGGGGATCATGGGCTTCCAGGGACTTTGGTTCCAGGCCACCTCCACCATGTGGACTGCCCCAGGGCTGGGGTCCCCAGGGCCTGCAGCTCCCAGATTAGTGGCAGTGATCTGGGGAGCCTCAGCTCAAGACAGGGCTCTCAGGACTTCCAGGCTCCCTGTACCACCTGGGGGGACTCCCCCGGCTCTGGATGACACCCATGGAGTCAAGGCAGATGGATGCTCTGTTTAGTTTTGAAAAAAAATGACTAGAAATATTTTTATTTCTCTTACGTGATATTTAAAGGATTTCCCTTCTTCTGGAAATTTTGAAATTTCCAATTTGTTCCAAGAAGAATCTTTTTTTGAAATGTGAGACTCTTCAGTGGGACAGAAATTCTGATTTGTGCCCAGCTCTCTTTGTCATGATGTATGAAGATCAGAGCCACCAGTGGCACATTCCGCCTTTTGCCTTGTACAGGCACACCATGCAGCCATATTGGCCAAGCCCCTGTGCGTAGCAGGACACAGCCGCCATGAAGGCTATTGAGCCGTAGCCTGGAAGGGCGCCCCCTACCCCTTGTCTCCAGGCAGGCTCCTGAACCAAAGCCCACTTCCTCAGCCTGTGCCCCTGGGGGAAGAATTGGGCCTTTGGTTCAGTCTCGACAAAAGTGGCTCTCAGACTGGGGTCTCTTCAGCATGCCGGAAATAGGAACACGGGTTCACATTAGGCAAAAAATAAAGGACAGGAGAAAGCATAAAGATGGAAATGATGTGTCAGATGGCGCCTCTGGCCGGGGAGCTGGCCCAGCAGCAGGGGCTCTGCCCAGGGAGCTGCCCGGCGCTCCGGCGATGGCTCTGTCCGGAAAGCGGCCGGATGCCCAGCGGCTGCAGTTCTGCCTAGGGAGTGGCCTTGTGGGATTTTTAACTTCACCTCAGAGAATTTCCAGTCAGGGGAGAAGAGGATTTATTTTTGTCACTGTAATTTTCCTCTGCATTGAGAAAACTGTTACTTGCAGCAGCTGTCTCTTCTTTGTGCAGGCAGTGAGTTTTGCAAATGATCAGTGGTCTGTAGGAGCCAGGTATTAATATTCTTATTCACATCCAACCAAACCTAACACTTCTCAGGTAGCAAATATTCCAGTGTAATAGTGGCAAGTTTGTGTCTACTTGATACACAAATTCCACTGGGATCAAACAGCTAGAAATCTTATGCAAACATACACCAGTGATCTCCGGTACTACCCCATGCATGCTTGTGGGAGAGGCCAGTGCAATACAGAAATCAGACAAGTCTTCAGGGACTGGTTGAAGGCCACCCATCAGGTATTGAATTGTATTAAACAGTGTTGACTAATTATGTCAAGCAGTGACAGCTAATTATCTGGAGTGAGTTTAAGTAGATTGCATTATATAATCATTTCAGTTTGTTAGACAATATAGTGCGCTTACACAAGGCAGCCTGGGTATTGAAATAGATTAACATACCCATGCATGCCCACTCAGTCCCAACCTGGCCCCTCTCTGTGAGAAATTATCATTGTAATTTCAGAGAAGAATCTTCTCATTTGAGATGGACTCCAGGAGACCCAGCAGCGAGCAGGGCCAGAAACACGATGCCCTGCTGCCTTGAATTCAGCCCTTACGCATTAGTCACATTCACAGAAGTGCTGTGATCAATCCATGCCACCCCTGTGACGCTGATCTTTGTCCCTCCAGTGCAGAGAACTCTTGGGGCATCCACCCTAACACAGGTCACAGACCCACATGTGCGAAGGCAAATAATCACTTGACACCACTCCATCAGGTGGCTTCACAAACACTATGCAATGCCTTTGCTGAGCAAGCTAATCAACAAGCTAGACTGCATAGCATTGCTTAACCAGAATTCCTGGGGCTGCAGGGTGAACTGGCCAGCAGAGCTCAGGCCTCCATTCACACCAACCCCAGGAGGTTCTTGTACTGACAAATGAGGCCTTTTCACTCCGTCCTGTTCTCTTGCTCATCTCAGAACTGATAACAGCTGGTGTGCAACTATAAAAAACTATGAGGCAGCTGTTCAGATGCGCAGTCACAAACTCTGTGTGTAGACTCAGGGTCTCTCAGTACCGTGAAAGCAGTTACAAAGAAGGAATCAGATTTCTCCAATCTGCTCCGAGAGTAGCTCTGGAGCAAATCCTGTGTGTGGCTGGTGTGTTTCCCCTCATGTCAGTCGCCCAGCAGGCTACCTCTCTGCCAGGTGCTCCTACACAGAGCAGGGGAACATATGTCAGTGGCTTCCATTGTGGGGATGTATACCCTGTGCTCAGGGATCGCCATTCTGCGGTTAAACTATTTTGGCACTGTCAGGCGGTGCAGCCCTCACTGCTGGACTGGCACTTCCTCCTGGGCATGCTGGGGATTCGCTAGAGGCCGACACCTATGCCCGTGGTCTGCACACCGGCATTCTGTGTCTGCTACGAGAACCGCAGCACCCTCTTTGCAACCCAGCCCTCCGACTGAGTATCCCCCCTCTGAGGGGGAGGGTATCTCTGTCCAACAGTCCAGCCTCTTCCACAGTGGTGAGTGGGAGGGACCTGGGCTCGCCCACTACTCTGGGCCCCAACCCCGGGACCCTGTAAATAGCAGCCTCCTGCTGCTCTTCTGTAACCTCTGTCAATGCTGCTCTTTTTCCCTGGGACACTTGCCCAGGATTTTCTTCGCCCTCAGTTCAGAGACTCAGCTGCTCTGTCCCACAGCCAGCTGGGAGTTCCCTCCTGCTCCTCGCATATTTCAACAAAAAAAAAATGAGCCCGACAATCTAGCCAGCTTTCTATCCACCTTATCGTCCATTCGTCCAGCTCATACTTCTTTAACTTGCTGGCAAGAATACTGTGGGAGACCATGTCAAAAACTTTGCTAAAGTCAAGGAATAACACGTCCACTGCTTTCCCCTCATCCACAGAGCCAGTTATCTCATCATAGAAGGCAATTAGATTAGTCAGACATGACTTGCCCTTGGTGAATCCATGCTGACTGTTCCTGATCACTTTCCTCTCCCCTAAGTGCTTCAGAATTGATTCCTTGAGGACCTGCTCCATGATTTTTCCAGCAACTGAGGTGAGGCTGACCGGTCTGTAGTTCCCTGGATTCTCTTTCTTCCCTTTTTAAAATACAGGCACTATATTTGCCTTTTCCCAATTGTCTGGGACCTCCCCTGATCGTCATGAATATTCAAAGATAATGGCCAATGGCTCTGCAATCACATCAGACAATTCTGTAATAGTCCTTAACCTGTTCTTTCACCACTGAGGGCTCCAAGCAGATGTCAGGGTGATTGAAGTCCCCCATTAGAACCAGGGCCTGTGATCTGGAAACATCAGTTAGTTGTCCAAAGAAAGCATTGTCTACCTCATCCTCCTGGTCCAGTGGTCTATAGCACACATGCACCACGACATCACCCGTGTTGCTCTCACCTCTAAACTTAACCCAAAGACTCTCAACAGGCTTTTCTCCAGTTTCATACTGGAGCTCTGAGCAATCAGACCGCTCTCTTACATACAATGCAACTCCTCCATCTTTCCATCCATACCTGTCCTTCCTGAACAGTTTATACCCATCCGTGACAGTGCTCCAGTCATGTGAACTGCTCCACCAAGTTTCTGTTAGTCCAATCACATCATAGTTACTTGATTGTGCCAGGACTTCCAATTCTTCCTGCTTGTTTCCCAGGCTTCTTGCGTTCATGTACATGCACCTAAGATAACTAGACGATTGCCCTTCTTTCTCAGTATGAATCAGGAGACTTCCCATCTTATACCCTCCTCCTTGTTTCAGAGTAGCAGCCATGTTAGTCTGTATTCGCAAAAAGAAAAGGAGTACTTGTGGCACCTTAGAGACTCACAAATTTATTTGAGCATAAGCTTTCATGAGCTACAGATTGACAGAGTGAGATGGGTACCCAGAAGTCACCTACTGTAGGACAGATCCAACAAGGAAAATAACAGAACACCACAGGCCATCACATATAGCCCCCCGCTAAAACCTCTCCAGCACATCATCAACGATCTACAACCTATCCTGGAAAATGATTCCTCACTCTTACAGACCTTGGGAGACAGGCCAGTCCTCGCTTACAGACAACCCCCTAACCTGAAGCAAATACGCACCAGCAAATACACACCACAGCACAGAAACACTAATCAAGGAACCAATCCTGGCAACAAACCCCATTGCCAACTCTGTCCCCATATCTACTCTAGTGAAACCATCAGAGGACCCAGCCACATGAGCCACACCATCAGGGGCTCATTCACCTGCACGTCTACTAATGTGATATATGCCATCATGTGCCAGCAATGCCCCTCTGCCATGTACATTGGCCAAACCGGACAGTCTCTACGTAAAAGAATAAATGGACACAAATCAGACTTCAGAAATGGTAACATACAAAAGCCAGTCAGAGAACACTTCAACCTCCTGGACATTCTATAACAGATTTAAAAGTAGCCATCCTTTAACAAAAAAAACTTCAAAAACAGACTTCAAAGAGAAACTTCAGAGCTACAGTTCATTTGCCATTAATTTGGGCTTGAATAGGGACTGGGAGTGGCTGGCTCACTACAAAAGCAATTTTCCCTCTCTTGGTATTGACACCTCCTCATTTATTATTGGGAGTGGACCACATCCATCCTGACTGAATTGGCCTTGTCCTTACTGGTTCTCCACTTGTAAGGTAACTCTCTTTTCTTCATGTGTCAGTATATTTATGCCTGTATCTGTAATTTTCACTCCGTGCATCTGAAGAAGTGGGTTTTTTACCCATGAAAGGTTATGCCCAAATAAATCTGTTAGTCTTTAAGGTGACACCCGACTCCTTGTTGTTTTTGTGGATACGGACTAAGACGGCTACCCCTCTGATACTTGACACCCTTCTATGCCTGTATGGGTTAGGGACCCCATCACAGGCACAATTAATGAATGTATGAAATTAAAGAAGCTTGGAAAAACCTGCATGCACAGTATGAAAACTAGCCCACTCTTAATTGAAGAGTGCACAGTTCTCTTTTAAGTGGACTTTAAAAACAATGTTCACTGAAAGCGTCTATAAGATTTTTTCCCCCCAATAAATTACTCTCCTCCCTGCAAGTGCAATATTTGAGTTATGCATGGGAAATGAAGACACTACAGCAAACTCCCTCCTCCTGCCCCAATCAAATCTCTCTGCAGCTACTTCCAGTGTCAAAAACCTTGTTGATGCCTTGGTCATCTCTCTCCTTGATTACTGTCTACAAGTCCTCTTTACATTGAGCCAACCCGAGTATTGCTATTAAAATGATCTTCCTTGCCTGTCACTCTGCTGACCATGTCATTCCCTCCCTGAATTCCATCTCTGCTTTCATTTTATTGCTCCTCTTGGTGTGCCTTCCTAATCCTCTGTCCTTACTGTTTTCCTTCCTTCCACTCTTAGGAATATAGAAATTGCTAGACTGGAGCGGACTAACAGTCCATCCAGTTCAGTATCCTGTCATTGACAGTGGCCACAGTACCAGTTGCTTTAGAAGAGGGTACAAGAAACCCTGAACAGACAACAAAGCAATAAGCTACATAAGTAAAATTTCTTCATAAGCTTGACCTTTGTTTGATTTACCCCTGAGTCATGACAACTTATATCCCTGCTACATTTTCTAATGTTACATAGCTAATATAACAGTGGATCTAATCCTTTTTGGATTCCTCCTAAGCCTTTAGCCTTAATAGTATCCTATGGCTGTGAGTTCCACAGGCTAATTGTATAATGCACAAAGAACTATTTTATCTTGTCTTTGTGCCCTATTGCTCCCGCCCTCTAATGCTTGGAACATACAGGGATCCTTATTATTTTGCTCTCTTTACCAAGATTGAGCTACACCTTCCCCTACCTGAACTATTCTCTTGTGTCTTGTTTTAGTCTCTATTTATCCATCTTTGATTGCAAATTATTATTACAGCAAGGAACTGAATTTTACCCTGTGTTTAAGTGTCATGTGCATTTATTTATAACACTCTGTATATTATTAACACACACTGATTATTAATAATATTCTGAATTAATAACCGTGGCCTAACCTTTCTGGCTTGCTGTATGGACTTGCCCAGTTCATTGACTAAGATTCTATAAGAAGCTATTGGTAAATGCTATAAGAAACATATATGTATTTTTACACAAGCTTGTTTTTAGTTGCTTTCTCTTTACAACGTTAAAATTCATCAAAATAGGATACATACATTTACAATTGTTATGCTGGTGTGAAACTTCTGAATTAAAGTAATTTATTTCTATGTCAAATAAATCCTAGTGACAATTCTAATCCCTTTCCCTGCAAATTACATTAGAAACAGTAGCATTAATATTTCATTGGTGAAGATGTTAGAATTGTAACATGATAATGAGATGGGAAAACATTTTTAAATCATCACTCTTAGCAAAGATGCAATTTTAAAACCATTTCTCTCACTCTCTAATAATTGCTGCTAAGGATAAGAGAAGTGAACTTAGTGCAAACACTTAAGCTGTGTCTGCACTACAGACCTAACAGCAGCACAGCTGTACTGCTGCAGCTATGCCACTGGAAGGTCTCCCGTGTAGCTGCTCTATGCCTATATATAAAATATGTATAAAATGATGGGGTAAAATTCGCTGTTACAGCTCAAGAATGAGATCTTGGACTAACTGTGGAGAGTTCTCTGAAAACATCCACTCAGGGTGCAGTGGCAGTCAAAAAAGTTAACAGAATCATGAGAATCATTAAGAAGGGGATAGATAATAAGATAGAAAATATCATATTGCCTCTATATAAATCCATAGTACTCCACATCTTGAATGCTGTGTGCAGACGTGGCCGCCCCATCTCAAAAAAGATATATTGGAATTGGAAAAGTTTCAGAACAGGGCAACAAAAATGATGAGGGGTATGGAGCATCTCCCATATGAGGAGAAATTAATAAGTCTGGGACTTTTGAGCTTGGAAAAAAGACAACTAAGGGGGTATATGATAGAGGTCTATATAATCATGACTTTTGGGGAGAAAGTAAATGAGGTAGTGTTATTTACCCCTTCTCATAACACAAGAACTAGGGGCTCCCAAATGAAATTAATAGGCAGCAGGTTTAAAACAAACAAAAGGAAGTATTTTTTTCACACAATGTATGGTCAGTCCATGGAACTCCTTGTGAAGGCCAAGACTATAACAGGGTTAAAGAAAGAACTAGATAAATTCATGGAGGATAGGTCCATGAATGGCTATTAGCCAGGATAGGCAGGGATGGTGTCCCTAGCCTCTGTTTGCCAGAAGTTGGGAATGGGTGACAGAGAATGGATCACTTGATTACCTGTTACGTTCATTCCCTCTGGGGCATCTGGAATTGGCCACTTTCGGTAGACAGGATACTGGGCTAGATGGATCTTTGGTCTGACCCAATATGGCCATTCTTATATTCTTATGTGGGTTGCTTCACCCATCTGTGAGCCCCATTGTGGCTGTCCGCCTTTGACTGGGCTGTGGCTCCTAAAAGAGAGGCCTAACTGAATCCACGTCTGTACAGGGACACCCAGGAAGATTCATCCTTCATAAGATTCAGTTACAGTGAACTAGGCCCACTTTACTCCTGAATGTGAGCATCCACATGTTTAACATATTTTGATTTGTGCACATTGACTTTACACCTTTAGTTGCTTTGCCTTAATTTCCTGTGTCCCTGACTACACATGGCCTCTCTTTTAAAGACTCATATCCATAACAAAGTGGATTCGTCACAATAGGGGAATCCCAATGAGAACTCCCTCCGAGGCAATCATCCCACAAGGGCCTCTGCTCTCAGATTATTATGGCAATCCTGAACATGAACAGCAAGTGAGGGTTACCACCTGGCTGGTATTTGACCAGCCTGTCTGGTTTTTTATGGATTTTGCCAGAAAAATAATTTAATCTGCCATTGTTTTTTGTTTGTTTGTTTGTTTTAATGTGGGTCTAAAGATCTGCATTATTCTCAGAATGCAGTGGGATATCTAATGTTAAAAGTTCCTGTGTCCAGCTAAAGATGCTGCAGTGTTCCCACTTCTGCAGTTTAAGCAATAACAGATCAAAACTGCTGAAAACACAGCAGCTGTCTGCCCACCAATACTCAAGCACACCACGCGGGTGTGTGAAAGAGTCTTTGTGTCACTTGCAATGTTATCAGTCTTATATATATAAATATGTGTTATCTCTCTAGATACTGTAAGTGGCTGTTGTGAGGGGAGGGTGTTTGCACGGTTGCCTTGTGGCTGGGTGTGGCGTCTTGCCCTGTCCTTTGCGCTGTGGTGGAGCTTGCAGCAACAGCAAGTTAAGCAGATGACTCTGTGACCCTAACTTTTCTATTTTCAGTTACTCACAGGCCCCAGCCGGGCACACGGGAAGGCGTGGCTTCTGCCCTAAAGAGCTTATAGTCTGATACCCCACATAACCTAAAACAGGCGGATGGGAAAAGCTGACATGAGCACCAGAGAGCTGTGGGACAGAGCTGGTGAATGCTTGGCTAGGTGAGACGCTCTGATGGCTCAGGCCCTTTCTTTCAGGCTGGACTAGCTCCCTGGCCCATCTCGACTCAAAGTTCATGTTCTCAAATACCAAAGAAATGGCCTTTCTGAAGCATTGCTGAGCTCATCAGTAGTGGTGCCGAGCACATGTACCTTTGAGGTCAGCCAAAGGAGGGTGTACACCCAGTGTCCTACCCACTGGATAAATGACAGGGAGTGCGCTACACACCGTATGTTCCTCAGGAAAATAACAGCTGTATCTTTTTGGTTATGCCACCATCAGCATTCAGAGAGCCACGATGCGCAAACGGAGTTGATTATCAGTATTAAATTGAGTAACTGCCAACCACTGTGCTTGTTTTAGAAACTTTATCATCTGGTTTGTCGTTTGGTATATTCAAAGCTTATATTCTTTCATGCTGTGACGGAATCTTTAATTAAGAATAAAGTATTGTAATGACTGGTGCCGTGTAATTTGAAATTAAATTGACCAGATTCTCATAGTTCACAGAAAAGGAGTGATTTTTAGTTATATTTAAATACACTAAGGACAGTAAATTACATTTTTGACAAATTGATAATTCAACAACAGTGGTTGTGAATAAGTCACATAGGAAGAGTTATCACCTGCTGGTGTCTGAGGTACCAGTTATTTCCTGTTGTAAGTATAAGGCTTGGGAAGTGCATGAGTCTATAATGGAACCTCTGTACTTTACATTTAACATGGTTAAAGCACTATTTTACTCTGTGCAGGTTCTTATACCACCATCATCACCAGGTATCTGACCTCACTACCATGGCATGGTTTTCACTGTTTTCTCTCATCGTCTCCCCCAGAGAGGGAATTGTGTGCACAGTGAAGTATTTGGTTTCGGGTGGGTTTTATTGTTTGATGGACACACAATGCTGTTTATATTTGAGAAGGCAGCTCAGAGGAGCTGTGGGAGTTCACTCCAAAATCTGGGGCAAGGCCCCAAGAAAGCTGTACTCTTGTGATAGGGAGTTCCATTGTGGCTGAGGCACAGAGCTGTCAACCAGTCCTCATCCTGGAGTAGGGTGACCAGATGTCCCGATTTTACAGGGACTGTCCTGATATTTAGGGCTTTGTCTTATGTAGGTGCCTATGGCCCCTCCACCCCTGTTAGGGAGCTTATCCCTTCACCCGCTTACTTCCCTGGTCCTTCTCGCATGAACAGAGAGCAACGATACCCGAAGTCCAAAGATGCAAACAATTGGATGTTTATTGGAGTGAACTTCCAGCAAGCTTGATTCCAGTTTCCTTCCTTAGTGTCCCCCTTCCCAGCTCTGACACCACAGAGCCTTACCTGTGTCCCTGTTCCCACCCCCCCCCCATTAGCAAAACATGATTCCAATTCCCCACCCCCCATTCCCTGTTCCCATTTCCCCCCTTACTTCCTGATTGACTGCAGACTATATGGTAAAACTTGAGTTCTGCTTAGCTATACCTTAACCAATCATTTTCCTGAAATTTAACTAACCAATCCTAACATATTGTAACATGATTATTTAACCAGTTATATCCCACCACCTTAATTAGTTTACACCCGGCAAAATTAATTATACAGCAGACAGAAACAATCACAGAACCAGACAGAGATTATACTGACAAACAATAGGGAAATGGGGACTACAGTGATAGAACAAACACAGAAGTGAGGATTTCACATCCCAGCTATTGATAAGTGAGTTCTTGCCAGACAGGATGCTATCAAACTAAGTTTCCTTTTACATTTTCTAGGCACTTCCCTTTCTCTGGAGGTGATAGGAATACAATCCTGGCCTAACAGCCCAATAGCACCTTATTTCAATGTGACTAGTGAGGATGTGACCGATCACTTCCCAGCTTATGGCTGCCTCTGCTGCTTAGCCAGAGGCCTTAGCCTAAGCACAGGGCCTCAGACTGTCACAGTAAGAGAAGGCCCTTACACCGGCAGACAGTGATTTTGATTCTTTCTTTTATTCCTCTAGAACTAGCCAAGTGATAAGAATACACCTAAATTCTTAGAGTATAGGCCTTTACAGACAGGCCTGAATATCTATATCCTAACAACCCCCATCCTGGTTTTTCCCACTTGCTATCTGGTCACTCTACCCTGGAGCTTTAGGGTCTTTAGAGACCCTGGGCCCAGGCCACTGAGTGCCTGGACAGTAAGGGCTGAGACCTAGAATTTTATTCCGAGTTCTGTGGGAAGCCAATGGAGTGAGCAGAGGGCAGGTGTGAGGTGCTTGTGGTTGCCCATATTGCTGAGGAGACGTGCTGGTGCCTATGTACTAAGGCCATACAATGTCACGGAGTTCCTGTTCATCTCCTGTTCAACAGTCAATGCAAATAAATTAGAGAGTGCATTCAGGATGGTTCTGAATCGGATGCTGGGTGCAGTCTAGTTAGGTTGCGCTGCTTCAAGGGAGCGTTACAAAGTCATGTTACCTTGCTCTTCGCTCCTTCTCATTTTTACATCAGCATAATGTTATTCAGCACCAAGATTGTGTACACAGATCCAAATCCTGAGAGGTGCTGGGCACCAGCAATACCCATTGGTTTCAGTGGGCCGGTGAATGTTCAGCACCTCTCAGGTTTTGGCTCTATGCACCATGTGGAGTGAAACTGGAAAACACTGATCCTACACCAGCTTAGAGAGACAAGATGGGTGAGGTAACATCCTTTAACTTCTGTTGGGGAGAGAGATGAGTTTCCCAGCTACACTGAGCTCTTCTTCAGGTCTGGGAAAGGTCTTCACTGTGTCACAGATAAATACAAGATCAAACAGATAGTTCAGCATAAGTGTTTAGCACATATTCTGCGACACCCTTCTAGGTGAAGTGGCCCATTTACACCCCGCCAGGCATAGGACAGAAAGGGGGTTAGTGGGTTACAGATTGCTGCAATAAGCCATAAAACCAGTGTCTTTATTAAGACCATGATTTTTAGTGCCTAACAAAGGTATGAATTTAAGCTGTCAGGCTCACCTTTTGAAAGCATTGTGTAGGTTTCCTTTGAGCTTGAATTCATAACCTTGCTAGACACTACATCTATGTCTACACTACCGCTTTTGTCGCTATAATGTATGTCGCTCCTCCTCTGCAGCCCGAGCTACCCTCTCCTGGGCCATCTCTCCCCCCAGGACAGCAGTTGGTGCCGCTGCATTGCAGCCACAGCAGGTGCTTGTGCCAGAGCCAGGGTTACTACGTATTCCCCCGTCTCCTTTCTAACGTCCCTGATTCTCTTTGTATGTGAAAAGACTAGAGCCTTGTCTGCTTTACTGTTACCGTAATGTCAGCTTGTTTGGCCAGTTTTCAGCCCAGGTCTGGCCTTGGATAGATTGCAGAGTACCCCCAAGTACCTGATTGTAGGCAGTACTTGTCTGATGTGCAGCCGTGGGGCTGACTTCCCAAGTGTCTGTATCAAATGAGAGCAAAAGGAACCAAACAGGCAATTAGTTTCTGACGAGTGCGAGTCATTATGACAGCTGTCCTGGCTTTTTTTTTTTTGTGCTTTTCTCCTTACTGCTGTACAGGCCCAGCTTTCCCAAGCAGATAGTAAATGACACTTCTCATACCTTTAACTCCCCTGAATAAGCAGATGTTGTGGCATGTTCTCTTGTTTGTTACAGCTCAGGGCTATCCTTGCCTTGATGGAGAGGCAAAGCGGATCCAGAATTTTACACAGTGACTGTCAAGGTTCCTTCCCCACTCTGAACTCTAGGGTACAGATGTGGGGACCTGCATGAAAGACCCCCTAAGCTTATTCTTACCAGCTTAGGTTAAAAGCTGCCACTACCAAAGTGTTACACAAAGAACAGGGGAAGTGCCCACTTGGAAATGTCTCTCCCCCCCAAATATCCCCCCAAGCCCTACACCCCCTTTCCTGGGGAAGGCTTGATAAAAATCCTCACCAATTTGCATAGGTGAACACAGACCCAAACCCTTGGATCTTAAGAACAATGAAAAAAACAATCAGGTTCTTAAAAGAGAATTTTAATTAAAGAAAAAGTAAAAGAATCACCTCTGTAAAATCAGGGTGATAAATACCTTACAGGGTAATCAGATTCAAAACATAGAGAATCCCTCTAGGCAAAACCTTAAGTTACAAAAAGACACAAAAACAGGAATCTACATTCCATTCAGCACAGCTTATTTTATCAGCCATTTAAACAAAACAGAATCTAACGCATATCTAACTAGATTGCTTACTAACTCTTTACAGGAGTTCTGACCTGCATTCCTGCTCTGGTCCTGGCAAAAACATCACACAGACAGAGAGAGAGACCCTTTGTTCCCCCTTCCCTCCTCCAGCTTTGAAAGTATCTTGTCTCCTCATTGGTCATTTTGGTCAGGTGCCAGCGAGGTTATCCTAGCTTCTTAACCCTTTACAGGTGAAAGGGTTTTTCCTCTGGCCAGGAGGGATTTAAAGGTGTTTACCCTTCCCTTTAGATTTATGACAGTGACTTTCAATTCATTTTTCAAAAAATGATCGGTGAGATCCTGACACCTGCCAGTGACTCTGGGAGCTGGGGCCACAGGCCTAAGCCTTCATTTGGCTTTGCTTCTTGAGCTCGTGGCTTGGTCTTCAGGGTGAGGGTAGGACTCAGTTTCTAAAGCTGCTGCATCTGCTGCCCTTCCCTTGCAGTCTGTGCTGCGAGTGCTTCCCCTGCCCCTCACCTTGCTCATGCCTCAAAGATTCCCCCTTGTTTGCTCTTCTGCCAGCACCTCTCTCGGCTCCCTTGCAGGGATAAGATGTGTGTACGTGCAGCACGGGGCCAGTGCACTGATTGTGATCACAGCTGCGTAGGAGCTGGTGGGCGCAGTGCGGGGACGCTGCCTCACCCAGTCAGTTGCTAGCTGCTGATGCTCTCTTCTTCCTCTCATGTACATGATGGCCAGGGCGCAGGAGGCTGGCCTGGGCCCTGCTCAGCACTGGAAACAGAGCTGCCTGCAGCTGTTGATGTTACACCATGTATTGAAAGAAGGGGGTGGGATTAGATAAGGTGTTTTGGTGAAAACAAAGGGCTGGGGGTTTGGAATATCCAGGGTCCATTCGTAGCTCTGGGGCTATGACCTAGGGCAAGTCACCTACCCCGCCCTCCGTGCCTCGGTTTACACAATGCTGGTTGCTCACTGCCAGGGCTCATGTGGGGTTTAACTTGGTCTAGCCATCCCTGCTTGCTGTCAACCCCATTGACATTTCCCAGACTAAAAGTAAATCTCCATAGAAATGTCACATATGATCAGACACATGTAGATGCACATGCAGATGGACCTGTACACTTGCATGCATATGCAAGCCAAGACCTCTCTGACTAGCCCAGGAGCAGTGGCAGACCTGTTAAAGCGCACACAGCAAAGCAAGAGGCAGTCCAGGTGACGCCGATTTAAACCGATGAGGACTCCTGTGATTTTAATGCCATCCACACCTCTCTGCTGCTGTCTCGCTTACCCTTTGCCTGAGTTAAGTTATTTAACAGACCTCACTCCGGCAGGAAGGGCTGCAGGCAGATGTAGAGAATTAAATTAGAAAGGATTCCTGCTGTTCCTCCTTGTGCATCCCCTATCCCTCATCCCCTCCAGTTGGACAGCATGCCAGCTACTCAGGGAATTTGGAGCATAAGTGGATTTAGTTTGGGTGCACCCCCTGTTTCTCAGATTTATTGCAGCCTGCACCTGAGGCCATGTAAATATATTCATCTAAGAACAAAGAATGCAGGCCATACTTACATAATATGGGTGGAGGGTTCAACAAATTCCTCAGGAGGATTAAGGACCAGGGAGATGGGGTCTCCATGCATTCAAGCCCAATTTGGTGAATGGATAATGATGTCCTGAGATGTGGAAGGAATAAGGGGAATTTCTCAGGGCTCCGTAGGAGGTTGCGGATATTTGACGCAATTCAGAGGGCTCCATGGACACAGAATCATAGAATAGAAGGGTTGGAAGGGACCTCAGGAGGTCATCTAGTCCAACCCCCTGCTCAAAGCAGGACCAATATCCAACTAAATCATCCCAGCCAGGGCTTTGTCAAGCCTGACCTTAAAAACTTCTAAGGAAGGAGATTCCACCACCTCCCTAGGTAATGCATTCCAGTGTTTCACCACCCTCCTAGTGAAAAAGTTTTTCCTAATATCCAAGGTGGGGGAATTGCATTGTATGTGAGAGAGCAGTATGACTGCTCAAAGCTCCAGTATGAAACTGCAGAAAAACCTGAGTGTCTCTGGATGAAGTTTAGAAGCATGAGCAACAAGGGTGATGCTGTGGTGTGAGTCTGCTATAGAGCACCGGACCAGGGGGATGAGGTGGACGAGGCTTTCTTCCGGCAACTAACCGAAGTCACTAGATCGCAGGCCCTGGTTCTCATGGGAGACTTCAATCACCCTGATTTCTGCTGGGAGAGCAATACAGCGGTGTACAGACAATCCAGGAAGTTTATGGAAAGTGTAGGGGACAATTTCCTGGTGCAAGTGCTGGAGGAACCAACAAGGGGCAGAGCTCTTCTTGACCTGCTGCTCACAAACCAGGAAGAATTAGTAGGGGAAGCAAAAGTGGATGGGAACCTGGAAGGCAGTGACCATGAGATGGTCGAGTTCAGAATCCTGACACAGGGAAGAAAGGAGAGCAGCAGAATATGGACCCTGGACTTCAGAAAAGCAGACTTTGACAACCTCAGGGAATTGATGGGCAAGATCCCCTAGGAGAATAACACGAGGGGGAAAGGAGTCCAGGAGAGCTGGCTGTATTTCAAGGAATCCCTGTTGAGGTTACAGGGACAAACCATCCCGATGTGTAGAAAGAATAGTAAATATGGCAGGCGACCAGCTTGGCTTAACAGTGAAATCCTTGCTGATCCTAAACACAAAAAAGAAGTTTACAAGAAGTGGAAGATTGGACAAATGACCAGGGAAGAGTATAAAAATATTCCTCGGGCATGCAGGAGTAAAATGAGGAAGGCCAAATCACACCTGGAGTTGCAGCTAGCAAGAGATGTTAAGAGTAACAAGAAGGGTTTCTTCAGGTATGTTAGCAACAAGAAGAAAGTCAAGGAAAGTGTGGGCCCCTTACTGAATGAGGGAGGCAATCTAGTAACAGAGGATGTGGAAAAAGCTAATGTACTCAATACTTTTTTTTGCCTCTGTCTTCACGAACAAGGTCAGCTCCCAGACTACTGCACTGGGCAGCACAGCATGGGGAGGAGGTGACCAGCCCTCTGTGAAGAAAGAAGTGGTTCGGGACTATTTAGAAAAGCTAGATGAGCACAAGTCATAGAATCATAGCATATCAGGGTTGGAAGGGACCTCAGGAGGTCATCTAGTCCAACCCCCTGCTCAAAGCAGGACCAATCCCCAATTTTTGCCTCCGATCCCTAAATGGCCTCCTCAAGGATTGAACTCACAACCTGGGTTTAGCAGGCCAAAGCTCAAACCACTGAGCTATCCCTTCCCCCATGGGGCTGGGTGCGCTGCATCCAAGAGTGCTAACGGAGTTGACGGATGTGATTGCTGAGCCATTGGCCATTATCTTTGAAAACTCATGGCGATCGGGGGAAGTCCCGGACGACTGGAAAAAGGCTAATGTAGTGCCCATCTTTAAAAAAGGGAAGAAGGAGGATCCGGGGAACTACAGGCCAGTCAGCCTCACCTCAGTCCCCAGCAAAATCATGGAGCAGGTCCTCAAGGAATCAATTCTGAAGCACTTAGGGGAGAGGAAAGTGATCAGGAACAGTCAGCATGGATTCACCAAGGACACGTCATGCCTGACTAATCTAATTGCCTTCTATGACGGGATAACTGGCTCTGTGGATGAGGGGAAAGCAGTGGACGTGTTGTTCCTTGACTTTAGCAAAGCTTTTGACATGGTCTCCCACAGTATTCTTGTCAGTAAGTTAAAGAAGTATGGGCTGGATGAATGGACTATAAGGTGGGTAGAAAGTTGGCTAGATTGTTGGGCTCAACGGGTAGTGATCAATGGCTCCATGTCTAGCTGGCGGCCGGTATCAAGTGGAGTTCCCCAAGGGTCGGTCCTGGGGCCGGTTTTGTTCAATATCTTCATTAATGATCTGGAGGATGGGATGGATTGCACCCTCAGCAAATTTGCAGATGACACTAAACTGGGAGGAGAGGTAGATATGCTGGAGGGTAGGGATAGGATACAGAGGGCCCTAGACAAATGAGAGGTTTGGGCCAAAAGAAATCTGATGAGGTTCAACAAGGACAAGAGTCCTGCACTTAGGATGGAAGAATCCCATGCACCGCTACAGACTAGGGACCGAATGACTAGGCAGCAGTTCTGCAGAAAAGGACTTAGGGGTTACAGTGGATGAGAAGCTGGATATGAGTCAACCAGCTGCCAACATACCTTAACATACAGCATGTTACCATCCCTGCAGATGTCTTGCTCGGAAATTTGAGTACTACATGTAATCTACCAGCATTATTTATCACCGATCATAGTGCTGTGCTGTCAGTTAATGAAATCTTTTCAGTGGGAACAGCCTGTTCCACTTGCATAATGAACATATTCATTTGCAGAGCATTATTGTTTGGTAAACAAATCGCAACAATAGGCAAACACACATATGGAGTACATCCTGCAGAACATGAGTGCTGTTGTAAGGCTCCCGTGGAGAAATGGGCAGGATATACTCAGTGAATCCAGTCACCAGGGGGAGCAATATCAATAATTATCTTGGTCTCTCTAGAGTCTGGCTACCTTACTGAACTTCCTGCAATTCAGAGGCACCTTCTCCACTTTGTATCATTTCCCTTGTTAATAGATTGAAAACCAAGAGTAAGTAATAGCAATTTTTTTTAAGTACATCAGAAGCAGGAAGCTGCTAAACAATCCGTGGGGCCCCTGGATGATCGAGATGCTAAAGGAACACTCACGGAATATAAGGGCATTGCAGAGAAACTAAATGAATTATTTGCATCTTTCTTCATGGCTGAGGATGTGAGGGAGATTCCCAAACCTGAGCCTTCTTTTTAGGTGACAGATCTGAGGAACTATCCCAGATTGAGGTGTCATTAGAGGAGGATTTGAAACAAATTGATAAACTAAACAGCAATAAGTCACCAGGACCAGATGGGATTCACCCAAGAGTTCTGAAGGAAGTCAACTATTAAATTGCAGAACGACTAACTGTAGTCTGTAACCTATCATTTAAATCAGCTTCTGTACCAAATGACTGGAGGATAGCTAATGTGCAGCCAATTTTTAAAAAGGGCTCCAGAGGTAATCCCAGCAATAACAGGCCAGTAAGCCTGACTTAAGTACGGGGCAAACTGATTGAAACTATAGTCAAGAACAAAATTGTCAGAAACATAAATGAACATAATTTGTTTGGGAAGAGTCAACATGGTTTCTGTAAAGTGAAATCATGCCTCAATCTGCTAGAGTTCTTTGGTGTGGGGGGTCAACAAGCATGTGAGTGAGGGGGATCCAGTGGATATAGGAATTTAGATTTTCAGAAAGCCTTTGACAGGGTCCCTCACCAAAGGCTCTTAAGCAAAATAAGCTGTCATGGGATAAGAGGAAAGATCGTCTCATGGATTGGTAATTGGTTAAAAGATAGGAAACAAAGGGTAGGAATAAATGGTCAATTTTCAGAATGTAGAGAGGGAAACAGCAGTGTCCCCAGGGGTCTGTACTGGGACCAGTCCTATTTAACATAGTCATAAATGATCTGGGAAAAGGGGTAAAGAGTGAGGTGGCAAAATTTGCAGATTATACAAAACTACACAAGATAGCTAAGTCCCAGGCAGACTGTGAAGAGCTACAAAAGATCTCTCAAAACTTGGTGACTTGGCAACAAAATGGCAGATGAAATTCAGTGTTAAGTGCAGAGTAATGCACATTGGAAAACATAATCCTGACTATACATATAAAATGATAGGGTCTAAATTAGCTGTTACCACTCAAGAAAGAGATCTTGGTGTCAGTGTGGATAGATCTCTGAAAACATCCACTCAGTATTTGAATACACCTTGAATACTGTGTGCAGATGTGGTCGACCCATGTCAGAAAAGATATATTGGAATTGGAAAAGTTTCAGAATAGGACAACAAAAATGATGAGGGGTACGGAGCGTCTCCTATATGAGGAGAGACTAATGAGACCGGGACTTTTCATCTTGAAAAAGAGACGACTAAGGGGGGATATGATTGAGGTCTATAACATCATGACTGGTGTGGAGAAAATAAATAAGGGAGTGTTATTTACTCCTTCTCATAACACAAGAACTATGGGTCACCCAATGAAATTAATAGGCAGCAGGTTTAAAACCAACAAAAGGAAATATTTCTTCATACAACACACAGTCAACCTGTGGAACTCTTTGCCAGAGGATGTTTTGAAGGCCAAGACTATAACATGGTTCAATAAAGAATTGGGTAAATTCATGGAGGATAGGTCCATCAATGGCTATTAGCCAGGATGGGCAGGGATGGTGTCCCTAGTCTCTGTTTGCCAGAAGCTGGGAATGAGCAACAGAGAATGGATCACTTGATGATTACCTATTCATTCCCTCCAGGGCAACTGGCATTGGCTACTGTCAGAAGACAGGATACTGGGCTAGATGGATCTTTGGTCTGACCCAGTATGGCCGTTCTTACGTTTACAGAGGTTTGGCCATGGCATCATCACCAAAGCATCTGGTTTCCTGAACACAGTTTGACTTTTGAAATGGGGACCTGGAATTCAGCACACACAGAAGGCATCCACAGAATGTGTATATGCATGTCTGCTTACATATCACACATGCAGATCATAGAAGATTAGGATTGGAAGAGACCTCAGAAGGTCATCTAGTTCAATCCCCTGTTCAAAGCAGGACCCATCCCCAACTAAATCATCCCAGCCAGGGCTTTGTCAAGCTGGGCCTTAAAAACCTCTAAGGTTGGAGATAACCACATGAAAGTAAAAGTTTTCAGAGGGGTAGCCATGTTAGTTTGTTTCAGTAAAAACAATGAGGAGTCCTTGTGGCACCTTAGAGACTAACAAATTTATTTGGACATAAGGTTTTGTGGGATATATCCCACTTCATCAGATGCATAGAGTGGAAAATACATTAAGCAGGTATAAATATACAGCACATGAAAAGATGGGAGTTGCCTTACCAAGTGGGGGGTTAGTGCTAACGAGGCCAATTCAATCAAGGTGGATGTGGCCCATTCCCAGCAGTTGGAAAGAAGGTGTGAGTATCAACAGAGGGAAAATTATTTTTTGTAGTGATCCAGCCACTCCCAGTCTTTTTTCAGGTCTAATTTGATGGGCTCAAGTTTGAAAATTAATTCCAGTTCTGCAGTTTCTCGCTGAAGTCTGTTTTTGAAGTTTTTTTGTTGAAGAATGGCAACTTTTAAGTCTTTTTTGAGTGTCCAGGGAGATTGAAGTGCTCTCCTACTGGTTTATGAATGTTACAATTCTTGATGTCTGATTTGTGTCCATTTATTCTTTTGCATAGAGACTGTCTGGTTTGGCCAATGTACATTGCAGAGGGGCATTGCTGGCACATGATGGCATTTATCACATTGGTAGATGTGCAGGTGAACGAGCCCTTGATGGTGTGGCTGATGTGGTTGGGTCCTATGATGGTGTCCCTTGAACAGATATGCGGACAGAGTTGGCAACGGGGTTTGTTGCAGGGGTTGGTTCCTGGGTTAGTGTTTTTGTTGTGTGGTGTGTAGTTGCTTGTGAGTATTTACTTCAGGTTGGGGGTCTGTCATAGAATCATAGAATATCAGGGTTGGAAGGGACCATATTATTATGGTTAATAAAGGGTCTTGGCTAATTGAAGTTGGATTATGTCCCTTGAGGCAGTGATGTATGCATGGAGTCTCTAAACCTACAGCTTGATGCATCTTAAATGTGCCCTCCAAGGGAATACAGATTTCCCATTCCTCTCTCCATTCACAGCTTTACAAAGGAC
Organism: Natator depressus; assembly: GCF_965152275.1. Lineage (NCBI taxonomy): Eukaryota > Metazoa > Chordata > Testudines > Cheloniidae > Natator > Natator depressus. Next base: position 132,557,487 of record NC_134239.1, read on the forward strand.
TTTGCAAACAGGTTTCTCATGTGCTAATGTCATAAGCAGCACCCCACTCCTAGAATCAGAGGCAGAGTTGTATTCCTCATTCAGTCCATTTTGATCCCTGCACATCAGTTTGTTTAAATAGCAGCCTAGGTCTTCAAAGTCCTGTCTTGTTCCAAGGACTGAGTCCCAGGTTCTACTCGGTGTACGTAGTGAGCCTGGTTGAGGAACATGTGGCACTGTACACACACTTCTTACATGGACTGCATGTACCACCCAGTCAGCTGCATAACTTGATAGATAAATAGAGTCCATAGAGGGTAAAATATACCTATAGGAAATTAAATCAAGCTGGGAAGACTCCCTGAAGCAATCTATAAGGTCACTACATTATTCTCCTTAGACTGTTTCCTTAAAACCCACCTCTTTTGTGATGTCTGCATAACACTTGACGATGACTAGGCAGCTGGTGTTCTGTGGCCATTGCTTATTACATGGATCATAATTGTTTAATTGTTACTTTATTATCCCTCTGTGCTTGCTGTAGCTATGTGTTGCATCTCATCATGTACTTCAGTTCTGAGCTTGTCAGACAGGGACCATCTGTTGGTTATGTGTGTTTTCACATTGCCTAGTACAATGAGTCCTGACTGCTGCAATATAAGGGAACATTCCATGAAATTAAAAGGTGGCAAATTCATAACTGATAAAAGGAAATACTTTATCACAGCACACACAACTAGATGATGGAACTCACTGCCCTAGGAAGTTGTTGAGGACAAGAAGTTAGGAAGATTCACAAAAGGATCAGCCATTTATATGAATACCAAGACTATTCAGTTACAGTAGTTGTTAACATTTTGGAATGGATATTAAACATCATACTTCAGGACTTAAGCCAAATGCTAACTATTAGAGACCAGGATAAAACCTATTTTAGGGGGCAAAGTATCCCACCGCTGTCAACTGTGGATTTCTTACATCGCCCTCTGCAGCATCTGGTGCTGGCCACTGTCTCAGCCAGGATACTGGATTGGGTGGAGCTCAGTTCTGATCCAGTCTGGTAATCCCTATGAGTGTGTGTTCTGAAGATTACTAATTTGTGCCTTGGTTAGTTAAAGTTCTCTTGCTTCAGAGGAAAAGTATTATGAATAATTGATTAATATCATCAGTGTGTCCTTAAATGCCAGATGCATTTGTCTTTATTTCAGTGTGAAAAGTGCATGAGATATGCAAAGATGCTGATGGATTTGGATATAAGAAAAAGGAACCTAGATGAAATAACAGGAACTGAATTTAGGAAAGCTAACTCCAGGGACCACATGAAAACACCTGGCTTCAAGACCAGGAACATCTGAAAAATACAAATGTCTGAAACTTGACTTTTGTAGAAGGTCTGCTGCTTCCCAGTAGAGTCTAGGAAATGTGAGTTCTCTGTCTCTCTGGATTATAATTCCACTTGTGATTGGCCGTAGAGTCTGTGGAACAATTACCATTAGATTATTACTTTTGTCATGAATAGTCACAGAACAAATGTGCAGAAGCTTTGACTGATGGACTTAAATGAGTTGTAGTCAAATTGTTCTGTGCCTACATTCTAGATCTAACTAGTTTTTATTTCTGGCCGTTTCACCATCACATAATGTGGAGAGAAGGATTATTTGTAAAGGAACTTCAGATTTGTGGCCACATCAGTGAGAATATCTCATGCTTATGGGGACCTTGCAACACTTCATCAGCTCCACCTTGTAGGCTGTGCATGGGGTTGTGTCTGATATTGCAGTCTCAGTGAAGGCAACAAGTAAAATGCTACTTTTGTAACAACCCCTCCTTCTCCTCCGCAAATGACAAGAGTAAAATGCACAAGTGCTAATAAGGGTCTTAGATAATCCCCGCATAGTTACAGGAGCCGTAGGGCTTCCTTTAGCCAGAAGATATAGGAACATGTTTGGACTGGGCATGGGTAGAGCATTCAGGCTGAAAGGGGTTCCTGCACGCCTTCCATGGGGGTGTCATGGACCAAGTAGGCTCCCGGAGTGGGCAGCTCATGCCCTGGGTGGCTGGAGGCTGTGCTGGTCCATTGCATCCCCTCACCAATCCCATTTGGGGAGTGCCCTGATGAAATTAAAGTTGCCCGCCTAAAGGAAACCTCAAGTGAGGAGAAGCAGAACCCCCCCCAAGAATGCAAAGTGAACAGACACATGTACATTAGTGTAGGCAGTGTAGCTGTAGCCATGTTGATCCCAGGGTATTAGAGAGAGAAGGTAGGTGAGGTAATATCTTTTATTGGACCAGCTTCTGTTGGTGAGAGAGACAGACGCCTTTGAGCAAGAAGAGCTCTGGGTGCAGAGGCGCTGGAACTGTGGGAGCTGGACAAGGGAGGCTGCCATACTCTCTGGTTTGAGTAGTAGTAACACACACCAAAGACATAGTTTTGAGAGTGTCCATCATCAGCACCCCTACTATAAACATTGTTCCCACACCCACCCCGTCTGTGCAACTCAAAAGTGTGTCTCTCTCACCAACAGATGTTGTCCAGTGAAAGATATGACCTCACCCGCCTTGCCTCCGAAATGTGAATGACGCTTTCCTACCATGTTTGGGTGAGTCTGGCCCACAAGACAGCACTCTGTGTATGAGTGGGTGCACCCCAGTCCACTCTGCACTATGTAAAGTCCAAACTTACCCCTTTTCTGAATTTGGCTTTATTAGCAACCAACCAGCAATAAGAGATAATTTAACTGGGAATTGGTCCTGCTTCAAGCAGGGGGTTGGACTAGATGACCTTCTGGGGTCACTTCCAACCCTGATATTCTATGATTCTATGATTCTATGAAGAGAACAAAGTCCAGGTTGGCTGCTTCTAGGGATTCTCCCTCTGGATTGCTCTGCCTGTACTCTAGATCATCTCTAGAGAAACACTTACCTCCCTTAGATCCAGATGGGGTGATGAGCAAATTGCCTTGGTGAGTCAGCACAGTCCACTTAATCCAGTGGAGCCCAAACTTTTCCTGTCATTCCCGCCTCCCCCTTACCAGTAATGGAATCTGTCTGTGCCCCCTCCCCATTACTGCACAGCCAAGGCTTCCTCAGTAGAGGAGCTAGGGCTGAAGGTGGAGTTGGGGGCAGAACTGGGGATGGGGGAGGAGCTGGGGCTAGATGCAGAGCTGGTCTGGGGGCAGAGCAGGGGGGCGCAGTGGAGTTGCGGCAGTGGGCGGAGCTGGTCTGGGGGCAGAGCGGGGCTAGGTGGCTCTCCTCCTCATCCACCTCCTCTGGGGGCTCTTCCAGGCCTCACCTCCCACAGAGGCTGGCCCGGCCTCACCGCCACAGGTGCTGGAACCTAGGGATGCAGGGGGGTGCCGCCGCACCTGGCTTGAACTTTTTTCCATTATATACAGGATTTACAGTTTGGTTCAATGGCTCTCAGCACCCTCACTATACAAATTGTTCCAGCACCCCTGCCTGCCATGCACCCCCCGAATTTTCCTCCACACCCCCATTAAAGGGGTGTGCCCCACAGTTTAGGTATCACTGACTTAACCCTTTCTGAACAAGATCAGCATCTCCTAGTAGGGTGGTGGATCAATGAATGTTTAATGTCTAGGCATCTAGTAACGGACCAATACTATTGTCAGGATTCTTTTTGTTTCCAATATATTTAAAAAACTCCTTATTGTCCTTAACTGTAACTATAGATTTTTCCTTGTGTCCCTTTACTTCCCATATCAATTTTCTACATTTCCTAACATCTGATTTATATTCATTACTATCAACTTCCCCTTTCATCCATTTGTTACATATTATTTTAAAATTTTGATAGCTGCCTTCACTTCCCCTCTAAACCCGGTTAGATTTTTTAACCAGCACAGCCTTTTCCCTCAGTTGTGGGATTGAGGCTTTTGAGGCATCTAGTAAGGTGTTTTTAAATTATTCTAGAATATCATGCACATTTTTGGACAGATTCTTCCTCCCATCTGATTTGGTTAATAACTGTTTTCAGCTTTGTGAAATTGGCCCTATTTCTACACCAAGCATAACAATTACTGATTTGGCCTTTATTTTGCTTGCACATTATAAACTGATCAAACCATGATTATTTGTACCTAACCTACTATTAATTTTTATTTCTGTGATCACTTTCTCTTTATCTGTTAGGGCAAGATGTAATTAAGAATTCCTTCTTGTTGGCTGAAACACTTTCATGATTTTTCTCTGACCCTTCTCCAATTTATCAACTTCCCCCTTGAATTGTGGGCACCAGAACTGGACCCAGGATTCCAGCAGCAGTTGCACAAGTAGCAAATCCTGAGGTAAAAGAACTTCTCTATCTTACTCTATAGTCCCCTGTTTATGCATCCCAGGATCCCATTAGCTTTTTTCGCCACAGAGTCGCACGGAAGCTCATGTTCAGCTGATTGTCCACAATATCCCTAAATCTTTTTCAGAGTCACTGATTCCCTGGCAGGAGTCTAAGTCTAATAACCAGGACATAGTACAAAAAGGACTGAACTTTTGTAGTATGTAAATGAAAACTGGAGTTTTTCAATTTGGCATTTTCTTCTCTAGTGTAATTCATTTTCATTTCAAACAGAAGTAGCATGTACCAGTGCAAAATGCTGTTTGCCTTTCAGAATGAAGCTTACTTGACTTCCTGCCAGAAAGCAGTTGGATGTGGCAGCATGAGAGGCTGCAGGATTCCGTCTCCCCGCGTTGTGGTTGAAGGCATGTTTCCTGAGAGGAGACGCACCCCTGTCCAGGAGTGGCAGTAGCCATTATGCCAGAGTCCAGCTGGGCTACCTGTATTGTGCTAGCATCTTTGGGTATGTCTACACAGCTGATGGGAGGGAGTCTCAGAGCCTCTAAGGTGCCACAAGTCCTCCTTTTCTTTTTGCGGATACAGACTAACATGGCTGCTACTTTGAGACTTGCACTAGAATGCTAAAAATAGCTATGTAGGGGTTGCTTTGTTGTTCGGGCTGATGCTGGAGCTCCGACTGTGAAGCCTGGGGCAGGCAGTGGGTTTCAGAGCCCAAGCTCCAGCCCAGCCCATCCCATCACACTGAGATGAGAGACAGCAGCTGGCTACAGTTTTGTGTCTGTTTTTTTTTTTTAAGTTCTGGCAGAGGTGCCTGGAGCATCAACCTCCTGTGCCTTCTACTTTTGAACAGAAATCTGAACAGATGGGGGAAGCACAAGGTGGTGATTAAACTGTTTTGAATCCCTCTGACCTCAGGTCAGCAAGGTGAGGGCCCCTCACTTTGCTCTGAGGGGCTTTCTCCTGAACCGGGATGATGGTGCCTTGCTCCAGAACCAGTTGCTTCCCACTTTCCTGAGCCTGGAGGGCAGTTTTCGGCTCCATGAGGAAGAAAGGAAGGGTGAAACAACAGAATCCCTGAAACATCTTCTAAGCATGGGTGAATCCATTTATTTCAGAATCCGTGGGAGGAATAATGGGTTTCATCTCAAAAGATAATCTTTAAATGGACTTCTAAAATTATCTAATTTCAGCACTGCCCCAGGCATTCTCAGTAACTGCCCCCATGAGAACAGAGCTCACTGGAAGCTAGACTGCTTCTCCTACTCATTAGGAGAGCATAGAGGATGTAAACCTTGGGTGGGACTGAAGAAAGCATGGGAGCCTCTTTAAATGCCAGTTAATTATATCATTCCCCTCCAGTATCAACAAGGACACACAAGCCACAATTATGAGCACTTCAGTATGTTCAGGGCAGCAATTTGCTATAGCAAGCTGCAAAATGGAAATTGTTGCTTGTGACGGCTTAAAGGATAGGCTGGGAAGAACAGCGCTACTGGAACAAGAGACGGAAGTCAGTACTATACTGAGAGAGAGGTTTTCTTCTCTGTGGAGTAAAATGGGAGATGGGAGCTGAGATAAGAACTTTCCCACTAATTTACCCTGAATGGCCAAACACATCTGGAGCCAAACTGCTTGCACCACAGTGAGGATATAGACATGGTCACCTCTCACCCATGCAAAGAGAAACGTGAAAGTGGAATCTATTTCCAGCTCCTCAGTGAGCAAACAGCAAAAGGTGGTGAAAGCCTTCTTGCATTTGAGGACAGTGGAAATGATGCCTTCAGCGGGAGAGACCTCAGTGCGGAATGTGGAAAGGGAGAGTCTGACTACATCAGACCTCACATGTGAGAGTGGTTGAAGCTGTAGGACCCAGGAGAGAGAAGCTGAAGGGAGTAGCAGTGTTACATCCCATGGCCTGTGCCAGAGGCTGTCTGTCAGTGTGGGTAGAGTGAGAGCTAAGTCAGTGTCCAGCCCTACCATTCTCATCTAGCAGGGTGTTGTGCCTTTGTCCTCACAGGAGAAATGGACACCATAGTTATTCTGGGATAACTATTCTGCTATAATTTAGCCATTGCAGAATAACTTCCCCAAGTCGATGCTTTATTATGGAATCTTAAAGACTAACAGATTTATTTGTGCATAAGATTTCATGGGTAAAAACCCCACTTCTTCAGATGCATGGAGTGAAAACTACAGATGCAGACATAAATATAATGACACATGAAGAGAAGGGAGTTACCTCACAAGTGGAGAACCAGTGTTGACAGGGCCAATTCGATCAGGGTGGACTCCTCCTGACAGTCGAAATGACAGACTGGACTTCTACATAGAGTGCTTCCGCAGACATGCACAGGCTGAAATGGTGAACAAACAGCATCATTTGCCCCATAACCTCAGCTGTACAGAACACAACGCCATTCACAGCCTCAGAAACAACTCTGGCATCATAATCAAAGGGGCTGACAAAGGAGGGGCTGTAGTCATAATGAACAGGTCAGATTATGAACAGGAGGCTGCCAGGCAACTCTCCATCACCACATTCTACAGGCCACTATCCTCTGACCCCACTGAGGAGTACCAAAAGAAACTACACCATCTGCTTAAGAAACTCCATGCTACAGCACGGGAACAAAGCCCCGACCCCGCGTATTCTATCTGCTACCCAAGATCCATAAACCTGGAAACCCTGGATGGCCCATCATCTCAGGCACCGGCACTCTTACAGCAGAATTATCTAGCTATTTGGATTCTCTCCTCAGACCCTATGCTACCAGCGTTCCTAGCTATCTTCGAGACACCACCAACTTTCTGAGGAAACTACAATCCATCAGTGATCTTCCTGAAAACACCCTCCTGGCCACCATGGATGTAGAAGCTCTTTATACCAATATTCCACAGGACTACAAGCTGTCAAGAACAGTATCCCTGATGAGGCCACAGCACACCTGGTGGCTGAGCTTTGTGACTTTGTCCTCACCCACAACCATTTCAGATTTGGAGACAACTTATACCTTCAAGTCAGTGGCACTGCTATAGGTACCCACATGGCCCCACGATATGCCAACATTTTTATGACTGACTTAGAACAATGCTTCCTCAGCTCTTGTCCCCTAATGCCTCTACTCTACTTGCGCTAAATTGATGACATCTTCATCATATGGACTCACGGGAAGGAGGCCTTGAAGAATTCTACCTGGATTTCAACAATTTCCACCCCACCATCAACCTCAGCCTGGACCAGTCCACACAAGAGATCCACTTCCTGGACACTACGGTGCTAATAAGCGATGGTCACATAAACAGCACCCTATACCGGAAACCTACCGACCGCTGTTCCTACCTACGTGCCTCCAGCTTTCATCCAGACCACACCACAGAATCCATTGTCTACAGCCAAGCTCTACGATACAACCGCATTTGCTCCAACCCCTCAGACAGAGACAAACACCTACAAAATCTCTATCAAGCATTCTTACAACTACAGTACCCACCTGCTGAAGTGAAGAAACAGATTGACAGAGCCAGAAGAGTACCCAGAAGTTACCTACTACAGGACAGGCTCAACAAGGAAAATAATAGAACACCACTGGCCATCACGTACAGCCCCCAGCGAAAACCTCTCCAGCACATTATCAACGATCAACAACCTACCCTGGAATATGTTCCCTCACTCTCCCTGACCTTGGGAGGCAGGCCAGTCCTTGCTTACAGACAGCCCCCCAACCTGAAGTAAATACTCACGAGCAACTACACACCACACCACAGAAACACTAACCCAGGAACCAATCACTGTAGCAAACCTCGTTGCCTACTCTGTCCTCATATCTACTCTAGCGACACCATCAGACACCAACCACATCAGCCACATGATAAGAGGCTCATTCACATGTACGACTACTAATGTTATATATGCCATCATGTGCCAGCAATTGCCCCTCTGCCATGTACATTGGCGAAACCGGACAGCCCCTACATAAACGAATAAATGGACACAAATCGGACATCAGGAATGGTAACATATGAAAGCCAGTAGGCGAGCACTTCAATCTTCCTGGACATTCGATAACAGATTTGAAAGTAGCTATACTTGAACAAAAAAAACTTTAGAAACAGACTTCAAAGAGAAACAGTAGAAGTAAAATTCTTTTGCAAATTTAACACCATTAATTTGGGCTTGAATAGGGACTGGGAGTGGCTGGCTCATTACAAAAGCAGCTTTGCCTCTCCTGGAATTGACACCTCCTCATCTATTATTGGGAGTGGACTACATCCACCCCGATCGAATTGGCCCTGTCAGCACTGGTTCTCCACTTGTGAGGTAACTCCCTTCTCTTCATGTGTCAGTATATTTATGTTTTCATCTGTAATTTTCACTCCATGCATCTGAAGAAATGGGGTTTTTACCCATGAAAGCTTATGCTCAAATAAATCTGTTAGTCTTTAAGGTGCCACCGGACTCCTTGTTGTTTTTGTGGATACAGACTAACATGGCTACCCCCGATACTTATTATGGAATAAAAATGATTTTATTGTGGAATAAATATTTTGCTTTGTGAGTGGAGCAATTATTCTAGAATAAAGTCACATTTATTCTGGAATAGAGTCTCCACATGAGGAGTTATTCTGGAATAAGCTATCATGCAATAGTTTATTTCACAATAGCTGTGCTGTTCAATTTTCCATAAGAAACTAAGAACAGCCATACTGGATCAGACCAATGGTCCATCTAGTCTCGTATCCTGCCTTCTAACCATGGCAGGTGCCAGATGCTTCAAAACCAATAAACAGAAGAGGGAAAAATATCAAGTGATCCATCCCGTCATCCAATCCCAGCATCTGGTGCTCAGAGGTTTAGAGACACTCACAGCCTGGGGTTGCATCCCTGAACACTTTGGCCATTAGCCATTGATGGACCTGTTTTCCAGGAACTTATTGAATTCTTTTTTTAATCCAGTTTTTGTTTTGAACTTCACAGCATCTCCTGGCAATGAGATCCACAGGTTGGATGGGTTTTGTGTGAAGAAATATTTCCTTTTGTTTGCTTTAAACCTGATGCCTGTTAATTTTATTGATGACTCCTAGTTCATGTGTTGTGTGAAGGGGTAAATCACACATCCTTATTCACCCTCTCCACACCCATCATGGTTTTATTGACCTCGGTCTTCTCCCCCCTCAGTCATCTCTTTTCCAACCTGAACAGTCCCAGTCTTTTTGCTCTCTTCTCAGACAGCAGCCGTTCCATCCCCCTCATCATTTCTGTTGCCCCTCTCTGCGCCTTTTCCAATTCCAATCTATCTTTTTGAGATGGGGTGACCAGAACAGTACACAGTATTCAAAATGTGGGCATACCATGGATTTATATAGAGGCATTATGATATTTACTGCCTTATTATCTATCCCTTTCCTAACGGTTCCCAACATTATGTTCACTTTTTTGACTGCTGCTGCACATTCATAGGTTTCAGAGTAGCAGCCGTGTTAGTCTGTATCTGCAAAAAGAAAAGGAGGACTTGTGGCACCTTAGAGACTAACAAATTTATTAGACCATAAGCTTCCGTGAGCTACAGCTCACTTCATCGGATGCATACAGTGGAAAATGCAGTGGGGAGATTTTATATACACAGAGAACATGAAACAGTGGGTGTTACCATACAGACTGTAAGAAGAGTGATCAGGTAAGGTGAGCTATTACCAGCAGGAGAGCGGGGGGAGGGACCTTTTGTAGTGATAATCAAGGTGGGCCATTTCCAGCACTTTACAAGAACAGTAGGAGGTGAAATAAACAAGGGGAAATAGTTGTACTTTGTGTAATGACACATCCACTCCCAGTCTTTATTCAAGCCTAAGTTAATTGTATCCAGTTTGCAAATTAATTCAGCAGTTTCTCGTTGGAGTCTGTTTTTGAAGGTTTTTTTGTTGAAGAACTGCCACTTTTAGGTCTGTAATCGAGTGACCAAAGAGATTGAAGTGTTCTGTGACTGGTTTTTGAATGTTATAATTCTTGACGTCTGACATTATAACATTCAAAAATCAGTCGGAGAACACTTCAATCTCTTTGGTCTCTCGATTACAGACCTAAAAGTGGCAATTCTTCAACAAAAAAACCTTCAAAAACAGACCCCAACGAGAAACTGCTGAATTGGAATTAATTTGCAAACTGGATATAATTAACTTAGGCTTGAATGGAGACTGGGAGTGGATGGGTCATTACACAAAGTACAACTATTTCCCCTTGTTTATTTCCCCTCCTACTGTTCTTGTAAAGTGCTGGAAATGGCCCACCTTGATTATCACTACAAAAGGTCCCTGCCCCACCCCGCTCTCCTGCTGGTAATAGCCCACCTTTTTCTGATCACTCTTGTTACAGTCTGTATGGTAACACCCATTGTTTCATGTTCTCTGTGTATATTGTGACGGGACAAGGCCAGATGTCTATAGAAAAGTAGTGGGAGATAGATATATTAGCTCCAGACTAAACAAATCCCTGGTACCAGGTTAAGTGAAATGGAAGCTGCTCCAGGTCAATTAAGACACCTGGGGCCAATTAAGAACTTTCCAGAAGGCAGGGAGAAGGCTAGGTTGATTGGGACACCTGAAGCCAATCAGAGGCTGGCTGAGACTAGTTAAAAGGCTCCCAGCCAGTCAGGTGGGTGGAAGTTGTGTTGGTGGAGAAGCTGAGTAGTACATACCATGTCAGGCACAAGGAAGGAGGCCCTGAGGTAAGAGTGAACTGGAGCTTGAGGAAGTGAGGGCTGCTGTGGGGGAAGTAGCCAAGGGAATTGTACATGTTGTGTTTCTAAAAGGTCAGCTATCATAGCTGATACTATTAGGGTCCCTGGGCTGGAGCCCAGAGTAGAGGGTGGGCCCCACCTTTGCCCCCTGATTAATCACTGAGACTGGGAGACAACAGAGACTGTGCAAGGAAGGATAACTTCTCCTCACCTCCCTTATGATGAAAATGGCTCAGTAGACTGTGACCCTTGTCTCTAGAGAAAGAAGGGTTACGTGGAGGGTCACAGTGAGCCTCTGAGGTTAGCAAACACTGCCAGGAAATGCGGGACCCACAGAGGCAAGGACAGAGCTTTGTCACAATATAAAATCTCCCCACTATATTTTTTGCTGTATGCATCTGATGAAGTGAGCTGTAGCTCATGAAAGCTTATGCTCTAATAAATGTGATAGTCTCTAAGGTGCCAAAAGTACTCCTTTTCTTTTTGCACATTCATAGAATCATAGACTATTAGGGTTGGAAGAGACCTCAGGAGGTCATCTAGTCCAACCCCCTGCTCAAAGCAGGACCAACATCCATTGAGTGGATGTTTTCAGAGAACTATCCACACTGACTCCAAGATCTTTCTTGAGTGATAACAGCTAATTTAGATCCCTTCATTTTATATGTATAGTTGGGATTATGTTTTCCAATGTGCATTACTTTGCATTTATCAACTTTGAATTTCACCTGCCATTTTGTTGCCCAGTCACCCAGTTTTGTGAGATCCTTTTGTTACTCTTCACAGTCTGCTTTGGACTTAATTATCGTGAGTAGTTTTGTATCAGCCACAAATTTTGCGACCTCACTCTTTACCCCTTTTCCCAGATCATTTATGAATATGTTGAATAGGACTGGTCAAAGTATAGACCCCGGGGGACACCACTATTTACCTCTCTCCATTCTGAAAACTGACCATTGTTTCCTGTCTTTTAACCTGTTACTGAACCATGAGAGGACCTCTTATCCCATGATTGCTTACTTTATTCAAAAGCCTTTGGTGAGGGATCTTGTCAAAGGCTTTCTGAAAATCTAAGTACACTATATCCACTGGATGCCCCTTGTCCACATGCTTGTTGACCCCCTCAAAGAATTCTAATAGTTTGGTGAGGCATGATTTCCCTTTGTGAAAGCCATGTTGACTCTTCCCCCAACAAATATGTATTCATCTGTGTCTGACAAATCTGTTCTTTACTATAGTTTCAACCAGTTTGCCTGGATCACCTCTGAAGCCTTTAAAAAAAAATTAGCATCACATTAGATATCCTCCAGTCACCTGGTGCAGAGGCTGATTTAAATGGCAGATTACATATCACAGTTACTAGTTCTGCAGTTTCATATTGGAGTGGCTCAGGTGTGGGGATCTCCCTCACATCCTCAGTCCCAGTCCCTAGATCCAGAGCTGAAGTTGTAAATCACGGCTAGCATATAAAGAGAGAGAGAACAGCCAGGGAGAGCGGTGTTTGCTACCCCTGTACTGTAGCTGTTGATATGTGTATTGGCCACTCTTCTCTGCTGCATGGAAGGAGATCTGCTTCGGGATGTGCTAGCCCAGTGCCCTGCATGTAGGTGGGGTCTCACTCCACACCTTCACAATGCACTAGCACGCCAGTCCAGCATCAGAACTGAAGTGTTTGCAGCCATGGATTCCTTAGGCTGTATTGCTCTGTGATCGTTCCATTTCAGGGTGTCCTGTAGATCTTATTTACTTATGTAGTTAGACTTGTAAAATGTGCTAGGTGCAGGCAGCACATCTTTTAAGAAAAAGACACCCCAACACCAATTCCCAAGAACTAATTCCATGAAGCCAATGTCAATACTAGATGAGCCCAGAACTACTTAGGTCCACACCAGGCTTCCTTCACTCAGTTTCCCCATCTGGACAGCCCTAGTAAATAGATGAGATTGTGCAAGACCAGTAGTCAAGACACTAAACCAGGGGTCTCAAAGTCCCAGCCTGCGGTCCGAGAACCTCCCCACTGCAGCCCGTGTAAACTTTTTAAAAAGTTCTTTTCATCCGGCCCTCCTGGCTGTTGGCTGGGGGGAGAAGGGTGGGCAGGAGAGATTCACATGCCCCTCCCCCCCAACATTGCTCCATTCTGCTGCTCCTGGGACCCTCCCAGGGGTTGCACTCGGCAACGTGTCATTCACCTCGGGCAGCTCAGCTCCCTGCAAGGGGTTCCCTATCCCTGCTGTTGCTGGGGGAGCCACGGAGGAGAGATCCATACAGCCATCTGTCTGCTGCAGGCGCCACCCCCCCACAGATCCCATTGGCTGCGGGAGAGGGACAGAGATACCATCACTAGTCGCTAGGTGGAGTCAGCCATGGAGACAGCATCACTAGTCATGGGGCAGAGTCAGCCAGGGCAGCATGAAGCCACAGAAGCGAGGGAAAAGGGTGGGAAACTGGCTGGGAGGTGGCGTGAACACCATCGTCAGTGACAAAACGAGGCTCTTCAGGGGATTCTATAGAGTCCAGGGGAGGGTGGGGTGCGACCTGAGAAGTGTTGCTCCCACTTCTGTGCCCCCGCCAAGATGTTCCCTTCTGCTGGGAGCATAGGGGAAAAGTGGGATCTTCATCATTTACTCAGTGCTTGTTTAGCAAAACTGCAATTGACTTCAGTGGAAGTTCTGCTGAGTAAGGTCTGGAGAGCCTAGAAGCAAGGAACCAGGGTCTGAGCTGTTAGGAAGCAGTATAGGCACTTTATGGATGGTCAGAGCAGTGTCCCTTCACGAAGAGAAGGTAATTGCTGGATACATATGCTGCTCCTGGCTACCTCCAGAACTGGGGAAAGCCTTGCTCAGCCCTTGCAGCCCAGTCCAGCACATGCACAGTCCAGCCAGCACATAGGATCTCAGAGGAGATGGAGCACGCCGAGTACAGATGAAAGCTTATGAGAATTTAGCTGCCAAACTCTAACAAGACTCTACTGAGCATGTGCAAACTGAGATTTTTCAAAGCATTATAACTTGGCCAGCTCTGGGAAAAACGCACACCTGTAATGCCAGGGTGACCCTCAAAACTTCCCACTCAGCTGCTGCCTGACCCTGTAGGCCTCTTAACTTCCTGAGGTGCCTAAACATTCACTGGGGAAGTATACTAGGCACCTGAATGTCTCCCAGTAGCCATGGGCAAAGCCACCTTATTTCAGCACCTCAGTCCCAGTGGGATTCGCACACTGTGCCCCTCCCCTATCTGGCCTGCAGAGGGGTCATTGGACCAGTGAGAGAGACTGACCCTGTAGCCTAACTGATAGACCCAGGCCAGTTGGGTACAGCAGAGTAGTAGAAGGCACATATACTGGCCACTGGATAAGCAGTTTTTTGTTCCCTGGCTGACCAGAGCAGGGGCTGCTCCAGACTAGTGTGGACACATGACTCCAATTAGCCTGCAAAGAGTCAGTTGAAGCCATTAGGCTAATGAGAACACCTGACTCTAATTAAGGCCCCTCTGATACTATAAAAGGGCTCACTCCAGTCAGGCCGGAGAGAGCCAGGGAGTGGAAATGTGGCTAAAGGGCTGGGTAATGAAGACACCCTCAAGCCACTGTAAAGGGAACCCTAAGGTAAGGGTGAAGAAGGTGTTAAGAGAGAGAGGCAGGAGAGCTGTGGGGAAGTGGCCCAGGAAAATGTAGCAACTCTGGCAGATGACCTTTCACTGCCAACAGTTGCTGCCATTACGGTCTCTGGGCTGGAACCCAGAATAGAGGGTGGGCCCAGGTTCCCCCCAACCCGCCACTACAGAAACACCTCCTGGGAGGGAAGACCGGCCCCTGTCAGGACAGGAGGCTAAACTGTTCTGGAATAAACCCATAGGGACAACAGAGACTGTGGGAGTTCTTACCGACCTCCTTGCTGGCTTATATTGAAAAGGGCTCTGTAGACTGTAACCCTGGCCCTAGAGAGAGAAGGGCTACATGGAGGGTCGCAGTGAGCCTCTGAGGCTAGCATAAACTGCCTCGAAGTGTGGGACCCACGGGGACAAGGTCAGAGCTCTGCCACACCTGGTACTTAGCGCATTCACCCGGGACATCCAGCATCCAGTCCCTGCGTTGGTGAGTATTTAATTATTTCATGCAATATAGAAGAGCTTCAGCAGAACAGACTGAGAGAGTCATGCACTGTAGCCCAAAAGTTAGGGTGCTTTCCTGGGATATGGGAGAGCTGTGTTCAAGTCTTTGCTCCAGATCAGGCAGAGGTGGGTTTTGAAGCTGGGTCTCTCACCTCCTGGGCATGTGTCCTCACCGCTGGGCTGTTGGGCAAAGGGGTCGGCAACAGCACCATTATCATTACTACTTGTGCAGGGCCTGGTCCAGCAGGCAGCTCTCAGGTGGCATCTGAGTACACTTACAGGGTAAGGCCCGACAGGTGAGCTGGCAGGAACACCTAGTTTGTGAATCCCAATGGGGCTTAGGCATGAAATAGGCACCGGGTGTCAGGATACAGGGAGCTGTGTGACTGCCCACCAGCAGAGAGTGCTTTGCCAGCAGAAACATAGACACCTCATGAATCTAGGGGCCTACAGGCTCAGGTGGCAGCTGAGTGGGGGGTTGAGTATCTAAATTTTGGATTCACAGGCCTAAAGTGGGAGTTAGGTGCCTAAATCCCTTTGTGGCTCTAGCCCTAAGTGCCTACATTGCTTTTGAAAATGGACCTTAGCCATCTAAGTTACAGAGCAATAAATTCCTTTAAAATTCTGGACTTTAGTTATCAGAGACAAGTAATTTTACAGCAGTAATTAGTCACATAGCAAACAAATGTAGCCTGGTGTAATATACATGCAGATAGTTACAGAAACCTCATAATATTCTCACAGTGTATATTGTAAATGCCTTCAAACTGATGTTGTAATTAGACAGGAAAATGAAGTGAATGGAAAGAAGAGCTTTGTGCTGAATAATCGAGAACATACATGGGAAAGGTCTTTAAACGTGTGAAAGCTCAGGTAATGAGGAAAAGTAGATGGCTGAAAAGTGACCCACTTGAAAGTGACCCACTTTCCATTTGGTTTCACTACACTGAGGAGAAATGCAGTTTTTAACCATGCATTTAATGATGCAAATAGCATTAAGTAAACAGGTCTTCACATACTTTATACAGCAAATGAAATCCTTTACTTGAATGGTGAAGTTTCAGAGTACTGCCATGCTTCTCCTGTACCACTGTATTGCTCTGGAGACTCTTCAGCAAGAACTAAATTCTGCTCAGAGTGATCATCGGAAATCAACAGTAACACAAGCAAAGAGGGGTTTTTATGTGGATTTACACTAACAACAGCAGTCACACAGTTTAGTCAAAAAGCATACTTACTGCATGAGTGACAGATTGAAGCTAGCACTGAATAATGCTTATGTAAAGCAAGCTTGATGTGTATTTCCCTTCAAGTAGTGAACCTGGTATTAGTACTGGCAAAAAGGGCCGTCAATAAATAGCTTTAGAAAGCTAGAGTCGTCAAGCTGCATTAAACTAGATGGTGGTCTCTCCTAGATCCTCACATGAAAATGCAGAAGAAATAACGTTACTGACATGTCCTGCTATTGGAAATATTGCAGCATTCCTAAGTTGTCCCCGCTGCAGTCAAATCAGACACCTTCCTTCTCTGTGCTGGTTTGATGCTAGCAAGGGAGTTTCCGACAGCAAAGGAGAGACAGGCCCCCAGCTCTCAGTTCTGGTGCCCAGTCCCACCCCAGACTGGAGCAACTATTACAGGGACCTCGTCTCTGGACTGTGGGCTGGAGTCACTCTGTGCGGTTGCTCACGTGCAGTCTGGTGAGCAGGAGGAGCTGTGATGGAGTATGCTCTGTGAAGATGAAATCTTCCAAAGATTCCATCTGTTACAATGAAAGACGTTTCTACTGAGCATGTGTGAACAGATTTTCCAAAGGCTTACAATTTGGCCAACTTTGGGCAGGTGATCACAGGGATGGCAAAAGGAGTTTTCCTGATAAAAAGGCCACCCCAACTGTCATAAATATAAAGGGAAGGGTAACCACCATTCTGTATACAGTGCTATAAAATCCCTCCTGGCCAGAGGCAAAATCCTCTCACCTGTAAAGGGTTAAGAAGCTAAGGTAACCCTGCTGGCACCTGACCCAAAATGACCAATGAGGGGACAAGATTCTTGCAAATCTGGAGAGGGGGGAAACAAAGGGTTCGGTCTGTCTGTGTGATGCTTTTGCCTGGAACAGATCAGGAATGCAGCCTTACAACTCTTGTTAAATTAGTAAGTAATCTAGCTAGAAATGCGTTCGATTTCCTTTTGTTTAAATGGCTGGTAAAATAAGCTGTGCTGGATGGACTGTATATTTTTGTAACTTAAGGTTTTGCCTAGAGGGATTCTCTGTTTTGAATCTGATTACCCTGTAAGATATTTACCATCATGATTTTAAAGAGGTGATTCTTTTACCTTTTTCTTTAATTAAAATTCTTTTTCATTGTTCTTAAGATCCAAGGGTTTGGGTCTGTGTTCACCTGTACAAATTGGTGAGGATTCTTATCAAGCCCTCCCCAGGAAAGGGGGGTAGGGCTTGGGGGGGATATTTTGGGGGAAGACATCTCCAAGTGGGCTCTTTCCCTGTTCTTTGTTTAAAATGCTTGGTGGTAGCAGCATACGGTTCAAGGACAAGGCAAAGTTTGTACCTTGGGGAAGTTTTAACCTAAGTTGGTAAGAATAAGCTTAGGGGATCTTTCATGCAGGTCCCCACATCTGTACCCTAGAGTTCAGAGTGGGGAAGGAACGTTGACATGGTGGCAGAGCGGTGGGATCATTTTGAACCAGAGATCATTTTGAACCAGAAGCACAGCAGGATTTTAAAAGGGTTTGTAAAAGGTGATTGCAGCTGTAGATTCTGTCTCTCTGCCTTGGGGACAGAGCAGCAGGCATAACAAAAGGAAATCTAATGCATTTCAAGCTAGATTACTTACTAACTTAACAGGAGTTGTAAGGCTGCATTCCTGATCTGTTCTCAGCAAAAGCATCACACAGACAGACAAACCCTTTGTTCCCCCCCACTCCAGTTTTGAAAGTAACTTGTCTCCTCATTGGCCATTTTGGTCAGGTGCCAGCGGGGTTACCCTAGCTTCTTAACCCTTTACAGGTGAAAGGTTTTGCCTCTGGCCAGGAGGGATTTTATAGCACTGTATACAGAAGGGTGGCTACCCTTCCCTTTCTAGTTATGACACCAACAATGACATGTATTTCATGTATCTCCTCCAAAGCATGGGGTACTAAAGCATTTCAGAGAAAAAGTCTGAAGAGCACGACCTTGGTCTTAGAAACGGATGTACTGTTTTGACTGAAAGTTTCCCACGATAATTCAGCCTGAGGCAGACAGCTGGCATGAACAGTCTCAATCCAAATAGTTAATGTCACAGATTTATAAGCAACTGAACTTGTCTTCTAATGGGAAGTATCAGAAACCCTTACTAGCAGGCGGTGCTGCCAGTCTTGTCTGGAATTACAGATCGCTTCCATGTCTTTACGTAAGCATGGCCATACAGGGTCAGACCAATGGTCCATCGATCTCAGTAGCCTGTCTTCCGACAGTGGCCAGTACCAGACACTTCAGAGGAAATGAATAGAACAGGACAATTATGGAGTGATCCACCTGCCTTCCACTCCCAGCTACTGGTAGTCAGAGGGTCAGGGTCAGTAATGAGAAGCAGATGAATGCATGGGTTTCTCAGCAGGAGATGGATGATTCTCTGCATTTGGCACTGAAATACAGTGTCTGGATCTGGTGCCCACAATTCAAAAAGGAGGGTAAAATGTTGGAGGGAGTCCAGAGAAGAGCCCTGAGAATAATGGAAGTTTAGAAGACATGCCTTCTAGTGATAGATTTGAGGAGCTCAATATATTTAATTTAACAAAAAGAATGCTAGGGGGGTGATTTGATCACATTCTAAAAGTACTGATGGGGAACAAAAATCTGATATTAGATAGATCTTTCATCTAGCAGGAAAAGGTATCACAAGGTCCAATAGTTGGAAGCTAATGCTAGACGCACTTTGCACCTTATTTCAGGTCTGAATTTAACAGTGAGAACAATTAACTATTGGAACAATTTATCTAGGTTTATGGTGGGTTCCTGAAAACTGGAAGCTGTTAAATCAAGATTGGTGTTTTTTCCTAAAAGATCTGCTCTAATTCAACCAGAAATTAATACAGGAGGTCAGACTGGATGATCACATTAGTCCCTTCTGGCTTCCTGATCTATGATTCTGTGCTGCTGCTGATGCCTGGAACTACAGCTCTTTTCCTGCACACAGAATCCTTTATTTTGCTTCCTTTCTAATCCCTCCTCCACAACAAACATCCTTGTTTTGCTTTCCACGGCCGACTTCTCGCCCACCCTGCCTGCTCGTCCTTTCTTTCCTGGCCTCACCCTCACTATTTGTACGATCAGTTTATTAGGAAAAAAGGCTATTAGTAGTTTTAATTTTTTGAGCCCTCCCCTCTCATTTTTCTCCCCCCTCCCTTTGTCTGGCTTCATACTCCAAACTGAAAACCCCTCAGGACAAGGGCCATGTGAACTTTCATCTCTGGAAAGCCCCATGCAAAATCACAGTGCTCTAGCAGTGTTTATCACACACCCCTCCATGGACAGCCCTGATGAGGCAGAGGGTACAGAGGGAGTCCAGGCACCATGGCCTGATCCCCAATGCCAGCTGCTGTGCATTTGCCCATGAACATCTGTAACACCTACAGATGGCGCATATAAAATCACAGGCCAGGTTGAGGCCCCTGTGACATTCTGGTCTTATGAACTCAAACAGAAACCCCACTGAATAACCCAGCTCACTACTGACCAGAACATGCCTGGCTGATAGTTCTCTGTGTCTACTTTGCCTTCCTACTGCTCAGGGAGCAACGTGATTCAATTACTATCCTTTAACAGTTCATTGCATAGAGCTGCCTGTTTCCACTCAGCACTCCTGATAGGCACAGGAGGTGCATTTCAGCATAAGAGAATGGCCAGATGTCCACCTATTTAAAAGCCTTGCTGGATAGCTCACCGCCATCTGCAGGATACTCACAGGCTCACAAGAAAACAGAGAACTTAAAAAATGATGATGCCGTGTTGCACTACACACATACACAGGTGACTTTTTTTCAGACTTACCTAAGGCAGATAAACAGTTTCTGTCTCTGTTCTTAGTGCTTAAACTCTTGTTATTGTTATGGTGAAAGCCACAGAATTTACATGAACTCCAATGAAAGCTGGAAGTTTTTCAGTAAGCTTTATTTTTTAAATGCTATTGGAGCTTACTATATAGTTTCCAAAGCCCAATGATAGCTTTGTCACACATTGCAAGATAGAGAAAAATCCATCTTCAATAAGCAGCTTAAAAGCAAACAATTTAGAGACTTCATAAGTCATAAAGCTGCAATCACTGGCTCTGCAGATGAAGTGCAGTTTTTTGTTTAAGGCTGATTTAAAAACTTGCAAATCCCTAAGAAGCAAATACATTTGTATCCCGGTGATAGCAAAAGTAGGTAGTTCAGGCAAGTAACACTCCAGGGCTGGGGTTGCAATTTCCCTTTTGTTGTTTCTGGTAGTCTCCCAGTTCAAAATTTAAGAAAATGATGAAAACCTTTTCCAGTATATGGTAAAAGCACTATTCATAAATATTACAGAGCGCTATTCTGCTCTGGGAGCTGGCAGGCAGAGAGGGATGCAAACGAGCAAGGACGGAGAGACTGATAGTTGGGCTTGGGTGGGACTGGTATTCATTATATCCAGATGATATTCAGAGTCCCAAGTATGAATATCATCTGAACAGCAGCCACAGCCTCTCCATGGCCCCATCTCACCCAGCCACTGAGGGGACAGGGCAAAGAACCCACCCCTGCAGCATCCCCGACAGTGCGCTGGCCTTGGCAATGGAGCAGAAGAGGAAGAATTACCTGGTCTGTTGTAGAGGCCAGAGGAGGGGGCCCATGTGGACCCCTTGCCCCACACACCACACTGCAGTTGAATTGTATGTAAGAGAGCAGTATGACTGCTCAGAGCTCTGGTATGAAACTGCAGAAAAACCTGAGTGTCTCTGGATTAAGTTTAGAAGCATGAGCAACAAGGGTGATGTCATGGTAGGAGTCTGCTATAGAGCACCGGACCAGGGGATGAGGTGGACGAGGCTTTCTTCTGGCAACTAACCAAAGTCACTAGATTGCAGGCCCTGGTTCTCATGGGAGACTTCAGTCACCCTGATTTCTGCTGGGAGAGCAATACAGCGGTGCATAGAAAATCCAGGAAGTTTTTGGAAAGTGTAGGGGACAATTTCCTGGTGCAAGTGCTGGAGGAACCAACGAGGGGCAGAGCTCTTCTTGACCTGCTGCTCATAAACCAGGAAGAATTAGTAGGGGAAGCAAAAGTAGATGGGAACCTGGGAGGCAGTGACCATGAGATGGTCAAGTTCAGGATCCTGACACAGGGAAGAAAGGAGAGCAGCAGAATATGGACCCTGGACTTCAGAAAAGCAGACTTTGACAACCTCAGGGAACGGATGGGCAGGATCCCCTGGGAGAATAACATGAGGGGGAAAGGAGTCCAGGAGAGCTGGCTGTATTTTAAAGAATCCTATTGAGGTTACAGGGACAAACCATCCCGACGTGTAGAAAGAACAGTAAATATGGCAAGCAACCAGCTTGGCTTAACAGTGAAATCCTTGCTGATCTTAAACACAAAAAAGAAGTTTACAAGAAGTGGAAGATTGGACAAATGACCAGGGAAGAGTATAAAAATATTGCTCGGGCATGCAGGAGGGAAATAAGGAAGGCCACATCACACCTGGAGTTGCAGCTAGCAAGAGATGTTAAGAGTAACAAGAAGGGTTTCTTCAGGTATGTTAGCAACAAGAAGAAAGTCAAGGACAGTGTGGGCCCTTTACTGAATGAGGGAGGCAACCTAGTGACAGAGGATGTGGAAAAAGCTAATGTACTCAATGCTTTTTTGGGCTCTGTCTTCACGAACAAGGTCAGCTCCCAGACTACTGCACTGGGCAGCACAGCATGGGGAGGAGGTGACCAGCCCTCTGTGGAGAAAGAAATGGTTCGGGACTATTTAGAAAAGTTGGACGAGCACAAGTCCATGGGGCCGGATGTGTTGCATCCGAGAGTGCTAAAGGAGTTGGCGGATGTGGTTGCAGAGCCATTGGCCATTATCTTTGAAAAGTCATGGCGATTGGGGGAGGTCCTGGATGACTGGAAAAAGGCTAATGTAGTGCCCATCTTTAAAAAAGGGAAGAAGGAGGATCCTGGGAACTACAGGCCAGTCAGCCTCACCTAGTCCCTGGAAAAATCATGGAGCAGGTCGTCAAGGCATCAATTCTGAATAACTTAGAGGAGAGGAAAGTGATCAGGAACAGTCAGCGTGTTAGGAAAACAGTCAGCATATTAGGAAAAACTTTTTCACTAGGAGGGTGGTGAAACGCTGGAATGGGTTACCTAGGGAGGTGGTGGAATCTCCTTCCTTAGAAGCTTTTAAGATAAGGCTTGACACAGCCCTGGCTGGGATGATTTAGTTGGGGTTGGTCCTGCTTTGAGCAGGGGGTTGGACTAGATGATCTCCTGAGGTCCCTTCCAACCCTGATATCCTATGATTCTATGATTTCACTGCTGCATGCCTGAGCAATATTTTTATACTCCTCCCTGGTCATTTGTCCAGTCTTAAACTTGTAAGCTTCTTTTTTGGTTCAAGATGAGCAAGGATTTCACTGTCAAGCCAAGCTGGTCGCCTGCCATATTTACTATTCGTTCTACACAGTGGGATGGTTTGTTCCTGTAAGCTCAATAAAGATTCTGTAAAATAATTCTTTAAAATTACATACTAATACTTCCAGTTCTTCCTGTTTATTCCCCACACTCCTTTCATTTGTCTTTACACATCTAAGGTGCTGAGTAGATTGCCCCATGGATTTCCCTCTTGTTGCTTCTGTGACCATATTATATTTTTTCTTGTCCCCCCCAACAACTAGTCCTCTGTTAACATCACCTTTTTTATGCTACATGTGGGCTTTTTTCACCTTCTCCCTTTAAACTTAGCATAAAGTCCTCCTCACTAGGTTGGTGAGCTGGTGTGCAAAGATATTGTTTTTTCCCTTCTTGGTGAGGTGGACCCCATCTCTTCCCAGCAGTCCTCCTTCCAGGAACAGCATCCCATAGTCAAGGGAGCCAAAGCCCTCCTGTTGACACCATCTCTGCAGCTGTGCACTCATCTGCAGGATATCCATGTCCCTGCCTGGACCCTTCCCCTCATCTTAGAGGATGGATGAAAACACCACTTGTGCCCTCACTCCAGAGCCCTGCAGTCACTGCTAAGCTGCTCAGGGTAATCCCTGGCAGTATCATTAATGCCCTTGTGGATGAGTAGCATGGAGTATTGGTCCAAAGGTGAGATAGGCCCCAGCAACCTTGCCATAGATTCTCAGATGCAGGTTTCAGGCCGGTAGCACATCTCACAGACCATCATGTCAGGTCAGCAGATGATGCCTCTGTCTCCCTCAGAAGGGAGCCCCTAATCACCAGCACCCTACACTGTCTCCTCTGGAGTGTGGTGGTCATGAGCCTCCTACCCTTTGGGGCAGGTGGCTCCTGCTCTGCATACTAGTTCTGATCTCAATAGACAGGGACCTGGGTGCGGAGGTGGAGCTCTAGCTACTGCCCAAGGTAGCCAGCAGCCAGTCTTCTCTCCATAGAGCAGCAGCTTCTCCTTCCTCCACTGGTGCCCTGTAGTCATCTCTCGTCAGCTAGCATCCTCCATCCCAGGTGTTTCCACATACATGCTTTCGCTGAGGGCCTCGTATTTTCAGATGCTATGCAGCCAAGCCCCCTCCTCCTGTGCCACTCTGACCTGCTTCCCTAGGCAATAGAAAATCACTGCTGATAAAAATCTATGGATGACAGAGACAGGCCTGTCTTCACCATTATTCCATCTGCCAGTCACACAGAGCAGTCTGGATCATTGAGGAACTTAGGCCCATTCAAACACTCAAGTACAAATTTCTATAAATCTAGGGCCAAGGAATGCTGGCCATGCCTACAGAATGGGGGCTGGTATCCTGGGAAGCAGGGATTCTGGAAAGGATGTAGGGGCCATAGTGGAGAAGCACAACTGCCATTGTGACACTGTGGCAAAAAGGATTGCAGTTGGTTTTGATTTTCTGGGCTAAACTGGTATAAATCCACTCACTTCTGTGAAGTGTCACCAAGGATGAATTTAGCACACTATATAGATTAACTCAAAGTGTGGGCTGCGATCCAAAGGTGGGCCGCAACACAGTCCTGAATGGTCTGTGCATTCTCCAGACCAGGTCTTAGTGAACCTTTAACTCCATGTGACTCGTATAAGCTAAGTAATAGCTCTGTAAAAGTAATGTAGTGAGCCGTATATGTTGGACAGATGATAAAAAAAAAATAGTTAGTTTAGTTAAAAACATAAGCTGCAATATGTCAAGTTTAATGCTCAGGAGCACAATGGTGTGTTTCACTTCAGGGTAACCTAGCAACATACAGACAGTCCAACTTTTACAACTGTAAAAAAAAGGCAAGCAGTATTTCAATCTGACGTGGATCGATTTATTTTTTGAAAACGAGAAGAGTGCAGTAGTGGAAAAGATAATGAAAGTCCCAGGCCATCTATAGCTACACAAAATGAGCCAGCTAAAAAATAAAGAAAGTGGTAAGAAAATTTGACATATTCTTGAAGTGTGGCTTCTCCTTGACTGGGTCAGATGAGTACTCGTTGCCTCAGTGTGTTACAATGTAATCATTATTTTATATTTTTATTTACCCTATTTGATTATTTTGTAATTAGTAGAGAGTAGAGTTGGGTCTTTCCTTACCCAGCACAGAAATTCAGATTTTACCCTAAAATTTGAAAACAGAATATAATGTTCAATGTTGGACAACTATTTTGTTTTAAAATCAACAAATAACACAACTTTTTTAAAATAATTTGTTAACGTTGTTGTGTTGCTTATTGTTCACTTTTATACATTGTACTGTACATTTACACATGGTGTTTTCCCTTTTGGAACACCATACTTTGCTCTCAATTATTTTTTTAAAGTGTAGTTTTACTAAAACTATTTGGTTTCAAAGATCTTGAAGAATTTCTTTGAGTGCATATTGCTTGGGATTTCTCTTATTACAATTGTTTACGTTAAAATGAAAAGGAAACATGGACACGGTTTATTTACAATATTATAGTTTCTAAGTAAGTAATCATTAAAATTAATCATTTACCTCCAGAAGTGTAAATAATGGCCCACCGTGCCTCGTGCAGCTGCACCGTTGGGCCTCAGGAAAAGGAGTGTGGGAACCCCTGGATTAGCACCAGACTAATGCTCAATAGGAGAAGGCGCGGAACCTGCTGTTTATGGATAATTGGTTTTATAGGGTGAGACTAGGTGTGATTTAAGTGACTTGAGTCCTTTGGGGCTATAAAAAGCTCTTTGACATTTACTAGTTATGTAACGCAAATATGCATTTGATATTCAATTATAATTGCAGCTCTGTGTAACAATGCATACCAGTTTAAAGATGGGAGTGCTTTGGTTTCACTGCACATCCAGAGATCTTTCATTTTCACAAATTCTTGTACTGTTTTGTGAAATAGATGTTAAGCCTTAGAACTTTGCCCAAAACCATGGTGCTCAGAGCTCAGGTTACATCTTGTGATATGGATGATTGCTTACACCTCTCACATTCACAGCCACTGTGCAACAGGGCTCTGTCGGGGCTAGAGTCCTCGTTTTTTCAATTCAACTTGCTCTAGCAGGCCCTACATCACCAAAACATCTGGTACTCTAGTGACAAAGGCTAAGAATTCAGCCTTTCCAAAATCCTTGCTCTGATTCAAACTAGTTGCTTAAACACTCATTCACTCACCCTGGATTCTCCATGGAACTTTGATATGTGCAGAACCACAGAATCCTAGCTCCTGGATCGGAGAGTCTCTGCCTTTCTCTCTCCTTTGGAGGAAATTAGCAGCCAGTAACTGACTCATGCAATGAATCCAGAGAATTTTTGTTATATAGACACCTATCATTAACATGCTTAATAGTTTCCATTCTCGTGAGTCTTTTTCATTTTCTTATAACTTTTTCAAATTTTCACCACTTGGGCTTTGCCTGAGGGAGGGTGTTCATAAATTTGAGGACAAACTCTTCTGCCATTTTTTGGGTGCAAAGATTAGGGAAATAATGCATTCTTTAATCACAATGTTTGTTTTATGACTTGTCTTAATAGCTCTATCATTTCAGTGATTTGGCCCTCTCCTTAGACAGGGGCTGTGGTCCTGTCAAACTGTGTTCTGATTTGGCCAAATATAAGCGTTTTAAATGGGCCCTCTGTGTGGGTTTGTGCTCTTGGCACTGCACATGCATGATAAAGAAATGGAATTAGGATTTTTTATTGTAGAAGGTAGGGCACAGTTCTTGCCTAATTGAGTGCATCATGTCTCATGCAGGGCACAACATGCTTACTGCAAATCATTTCACATCATATAAATTAGCCTGTTCATTGTTTTTCTTCTTAAAAAAGAAAACCTAGGAAATTCCAATAAAAAACTGCATTAAAATAATGTTGAGACTGCAAATGCTTCTGGTCCATATCTGTGATGATAGCAACCTGCCGTTTTATGCAGACCTCTTTGACCACCCACCAGCTCACCTGTATTCTAGACACCCTTTATGGTCATTTATGGGAATGACAGTGCAATCTGCTTGGCACGAGTGGCCAATGATGACGGTCATTAATCACACTCTCGTCACTCACCCAACCATCTGTCCACCAGGTTTTGATCTGCCAAGGCACCAGTGGTCATCTTTGAGCCAGTTTTGAACCGGTCAGAGCACCTGTGTGGCCAGTCTCTTTAAATGGGATTTTTCTGATGACCTGCAATGCAGCTGCAGTCAACTTCAGACTATGTCACATATCATTGTCGAGTGCCCACTGACTTATTTCAGCAGTGGGCTACCACCTCTCCACCTGGCTGATGATGATGCCACTAAATGGCTGGGCCCATTGCACATACACCAATGACTGCAAAGTGAAGCACCCATAAGGCAAGAAATGCCAATTCAAGTTTTTTTTCCACACACAGCATCTCGCTCCTTCCGTGCACTGGTTTGATAGAACACACCGAAATGCAGCAGAAATACATAGCGAATGACACAGGCGTCCTATGCATTACTATCAGAGCTGAGGTTTTCCTGTACTGCAGAAGCTATACATATCTGCTGGTAGATTCTCCTTCTTGCTGTCCTCCTCCATACAACTTGAATTACTTTTGAAAGATTTTTCGCTTTCTTCTGTTCCCATTTGGACAGCCTCTGCAGTCACCAAATCAAGAGGTCCAGAAATCCTGAGGAATGAAACAAAGCAAAAATAGAAATGAAAAGTATCAAGGTCCACTATGCACACATGAATTAGAACAACTAGAAAGAGAAAGAAATGACAATCCCAAGGCTTCAAGCCAAGTAAAAGGGGAAAATAATTAAAAACTAGTTTCAGAAAATAAGAAAGTCACTAACTTTGAGAGTCTGTCAGCAGAAGAGTTAAACACATAGTATCAGCCATGTTGTTTTATAACATAATTAGAATGGCATAGGGCCAAGTATACAGCCAGTTATATTTCTTTAACAGCTATTATATGAAGGCATATAAACTATCCTCCCCATTCTACAAACATCATTGTATAGCAAGAGACCAATTATAAATAAGAGAACTATATTTTTATTGTCACTTATAAAATAAATAAAGAAGCACTGAGAAAACAGTGTCCTTGTCCCACCAGCCAGTATCTAAGGCAGACTTGCTATGCCTACACTGGAGCTAGGAAGTGTCTAGTGACAGCTACTTTTCTAGATCTGTCAGTTAGCCAGTCCATAAACCATTCTTCTTCTTAGCCTATGTGCAACGTGCCTGAGGTGGTACATGACCAGGATTCATCACTGAATTCAGTCTGCTGGTTGAATCATTAGCTTCCTCGGCCTGGGACGTGTACTGATGAGGCATGCGACGTGAATGCTGATCCATGCCCCCCCCCATCCATTTAATGCATTTTATTGATATTGTGTAGTGCTCATTTTTAATCAGAATGTTGTGTGGTACTGAATCAAACACCTAACAAAAGTCTATTACAGCTAGGTAGTTACTTTTATCAACCAAACTTGTAATCCCCTCAAAGAATGAAATCAGGTTTGGTTGATAACACCTATTTTCTATAAAACAAGGTTGCATTAATTTATTCATATCCTTTCATTCTTTGTGAATTGAATCACATATCAGTTTTTAAATTATTTTGCCTGGAACTGATATAAAGCTAACTGGCCTATGGTTACCTAGGTCATCAGCTTTCCCATGTGAATATTGGCTCATTAGCATTCTTCCAGTCTCTTGCGATTTCCCAAGTATCCTAGACTTATTAAAACTTGGTCTCCTCTTGCAACTGTTTTAGGACTCTTGGGTGCAAATTACCAAGGTCTGCTGGGGGAAGGGGAAAATTAGTGGAAAAAAATTCTCTTTAGTTTCTAGTAGACTGGAAAGTGCTTCCTCATGCGATATGAGTTCATCAAGCTGCTTCTTTCTGCATTATGGGAAACAGAGATTAGATTCTGCTATGTAGATGAAGTTGCTCTTTTTCCTGCTGTAAGAAGCTGCTACACAATATTCTGTCCTCCTGACCTATGATGATGAAGTGAAAGGTTCTAACAGCAGGGTATCTGGCAACAGAAAATTCTACTGTTTCAATAGTTTATTTCAAATGATAGTGGTACTGTCCTGAACACAGAGGGGGTGATCACCCTTCTTTGTTTCACATGTCTAACACCAGCTCCAGCATGCCCAGGAGAAATGAGAGAGGAGCTACAGTGTGGATGAACTGTCTAATGGGGAGGAGACAAAAAACCCTGAATATCTCCTGTTTAGCTCAACAGAGAAATCTGAACCAGTTTCACAGGCAAAAGAGATGCAGGATTAAATTGAAGACTTCAGTTGCAGCTGGCTGGAGCAAATTCTCTGAGAAAAACTAATTTCTCAGATTAAAAGAAAATGCTGCCTGCTTGTGCTTACCAGCCACATCTGAAGTTGAATAATAACTTCCATTAATGGCCCATCCTCTTGTACATAGCATTTGGGGCTTCTGCTGTACCCTGCTTTATTTTTCCTTCTATAAACACTGATCCCAATAAAATGGGGAGGCATACATTTAATTTTGTTGCTCTGGAAAGATGGTTTTCAGAGTGGCAGCCGTGTTAATCTGTATCCGTAAAAAGAAAAGGAGGACTTGTGGCACCTTAGACACTAACAAATTTATTAGAGCGTAAGCTTTCGTGAGCTACAGCTCACTTCATTGGATGCATGCAGTGGAAAATGCAGTGGGGAGATTTTATATACACAGAGAACATGAAACAATGGGTGTTACCATACAGACTGTAACGAGAGTGATCAGGTAAGGTGAGCTATTACCAGCAGGAGAGCACATCAGCCACACTATCAGAGGCTCATTCACCTGCATATCTACCAATGTGATCTATGCCATCATGTGCCAGCAATGCCCCTCTGCCTTGTACATTGGCCATACTGGACAGTCTCTACGTAAAAGAATAAATGGACACAAGTCAGACGTCAATAATTATAACATTCAAAAACCAGTCGGACAACACTTCAGTCTCTTTGGTCACTCGATTACAGACCTAAAAATGGCAATTCTTCAACAACAAAACTTCAAAAACAGACTCCAACGAGAGACTGCTGAATTGGAATTAATTTGCAAACTGGATACAATTAACTTAGGCTTGAATAGAGACTGGGAGGGGAAGGGTCATTACACAAAGTAAAACTATTTCCCCAAGTTTATTTCCCTCCTACTGTTCTTGTAAAGTGCTGGAAATGGCCCACCTTGATTATCACTACAAAAGGTCCCTCCCCCCCACTCTCAAGCTGGTAATAGCTCACCTTTCCTGATCACTCTGGTTACAGTCTGTATGGTAACACCCATTGTTTCATGTTATCTGTGTATATAAATCTCCCCACTGTATTTTCCACTGTACGCATCCGATGAAGTGAGCTGTAGCTCACGAAAGCTTATGTTCTAGTACATTTGTTAGTCTTTAAGGTGGCACAAGTCCTCCTTTCCTTTTTTCTGGAAAGATAGTTGCTTTTCCAGTATTGTTAAACTTGCAATTGGCTTCTATTATGAAGTCTTATTTTAGCTCACCCCAGCCCTCATTTTATTTTTGCAAATGTCTTTGGCTTGGAAATTGCTGGACTTACTTGGAAGGCAAAGGTGAAAGAGAATTTGTTGAGCTATTTCTTGTTACAGGTCACTAAGATAAGTACCTTATTTTGAGACTTTGATTTGTCTACCCATGGCATTTTTCTCTAGGTCCTCTATGGCTTGTAGCTGTCCCTGCAGACTTTGCACATAGCAGAACATGTGTGCCAGGCATGTAAAGAAAAGAGTTTGTAGTTAATCTAAGTTATGGATTTTCTTGTGGATAATTTTGTGCTCAGTCCTATCCCCACTGACATCATTTAATAGGAGATTTTTGCCCTTGGTTTGAACAAGAGCAAGATCAGGCAGCAGAGACCAGATTCTGCATTGATTGGCCCTTGTGCCTCCGCCTGCACAAAGGGGGAATAAAATGGTTCTAAGTCAAACTGATTATACTCTTACACTCGCTCTGAGCAGGTGTGAGTGACAGCACAAGGGCAGAGAGGAGTCTGGCACTGCATGCGCGAGCACACACACTTTTCTATTGGTCAGTTTCATTTTACAGCATAACCAACATGGGTTTATGGAGAACAGATCCTGTCAAATAACCTGATATCTGGTCATGATGAGAATACAAATTTGGTTGATAAAGGTAATAGAGTTTATGTTTAGTCTGTAAGGCATTTGATTTGGTGCCATACAACATTTTGATTAAAAATATTTAGAACAATATCAAATTAACATGGCACACATTCAATAGATTAAAAATTGGCTAACTGATAGGTCTCAAAATGTAATTGTAAATGGGGAATCATCATCAGTGGATGTGCTTCTATTGGATTCTGCAGGGATCAGTTCTTGGACCTGTGCTAGTGAATATTTTTATCAACAATGTGGAAGAAAACATAAAATCTTTACTGATTCTTTCTTCTTTTATATGGCAAGGGAGGTGATTAGCAATGTTCAAATAATCAAGTCAGGGTTTGCGATCAAGTGAGTAGCTTCGGGGAGTGTCTTAATGTAAGTCTGAGATGTCACTGGCAAACGGTCTATGCGGGAACTGATTTCCAGTGTGGCCCATACTTTGCGATGGGTGTTCAGTCATGTTGTGCGTTGCCTCTTATCTTTCAAGGGAGTGAGAGATGACTGCCTGGGCCACGCAATGTTCTAAAATGGTTCAATATGGAACATGGCTCCAAGGTAGATTGAAACCTGCAAGTTCTTTTGTGGCATTGGTGACTAGGTGTTTGCTTGGGACACTAGCATTGTCTCAGAATTCTTTCCAGTTTGCCTCAGGATTGAATGAGGATATTGTCAGAGCATTAGCCTGGTCCCAGAATTATAGAATCATAGAAGATTAGGGTTGGAAGAGACCTCAGGAGGCCATCTAGTCCAACCCTCTGCTCAAAGCGGGACCAATACCAACTAAATCATCTCAGCCCGGGCTTTGTCAAGCAGGGCCTTAAAAACCTCTAAGGATGGAGATTCCACCACCTCCCTAGGTAACCAGTGCTTCACCATCATCCTAGCGAATGATGGATAATTAGCTGAACATGAGCTCCCTGTATGATGCTGTGGCCAAAAGGGCTAATGTGATCCTTGGATGCATAAACAGGAGAATACCTCTGTATTTGGCACCGCTGCGACTGCTGATGGAATCCTGTGTCCAGTTCTGATGCTGATATTGATAAATTGGGGAGGAGTCAGAGAAGAGCCATGAGAATGATTAAAGGATTAGAAACCCTGCCTTATAGTGACAGGCTCCAGGAGCTCAATGTATTTATCTTAACAAAGAGAAGGTTCAGGGGTGATTTGATCCCAAGCTATAAGCGCTGTAAATTGAGCACTTCTGAGAATCAGGCCCTTACTCCAGGTTGGCCCAAAGGAATTCAGGGAGAGAACAGGTGTTCTGAGGTGGGGATTATTGCACAATAGATGATTGTACTTGTAATTGCATTGTCCGTCCCCAGTTCATGTTGGGTCATTGAACCCATCATCCTTAGAACAGGCACACACCAATCCCCAGGGGACAGTAGGAGGCTATACAGGAGCATTTGCATGGTTGTCAGAGGAGAGCTGTAGGCTTTTATTTTCAGTCACTGTAGTAGGAGTTCAGATTAGATGTTAGAATCCTTAAAATAGACTGCAGGAAAGAAAGACTCTCTCAGAAATGAATATATATCAAACTTTGAGGCAATGCTGATTGTGGGTCCTTGGGGTCACTGGTGGAATCCTTCCTCTTTCTAATCCATATAAATGACCCAGGCTGTGAAACAATCTATAAACCTGTTAAATTTGCTGACTGGACAGAACTGGGAAAGTGCTCAAGCAGCAAACAAGAAGGGAAACTTTCTTTCAGCCCTGCTGAATAATGAGGCCCAGGGACATTTAATACAGACTTGCATGGAGTTACATGCTGACTGCCAAAATGTCAGGATGATAACAACACAAGTAGGTTAAAACTGAATCCAGAAGTTTCTCTAGAACTCTTGTAGGGAAGTTTTGTATTGTATTATCCACCTTTCCTTAAGTGTCTTGGTAACTGGAAGACACAAGTGAGTTTAATAAAATGCTGGCTTGATTTATTTTGTAACTAAATACAAATCAAAGGAATTGCTATCAGTGGGGATTCTGGTCATTGCTGAGCCAAGAGGAGAAAAAAGACAGAATAGAAGGTTGCTGTCTTGGGTCAGACCATGGTTCATCTTGCCCCGTGTCCTGTCTCTGACAGTGGCCCAGACCACAGCTACAGGGAAAGCTCCCAGACTGCTGCACTGGGCAACACAGCAGGGGGAGGAGGTGAGCAGCCCTCAGTGGTGAAAGAACAAGTTAGGGACTATTTACAAAAGCTGGACATGCACAAGTCCATGGGTCCAGATCTAATGCATCCAAGGGTGCTGAGGGAGTTGGCTGATGTGATTGCAGAGCCATTGGCCATTATCTTTGAAAATTCATGGTGATCGGGGGCGATCCCGGACAACTGGTAAAAGGCAAATATAGTGCCCATATTTTAAAAAGGGAAAAAAGAGAACCCAGGGAACTACAGACCGGTCATCCTCACTTCAGTCCCTGGCAAAATCATGGAGCAGGTCCTCAAGGAATCCATTTTGAAGCACTTGGAGGAGAGGAAGGTGATCAGGAATAGTCAACATGGATTCACTAAGGGCAAGTCATGCCTGACCAACCTGATTGCCTTCTATGAAGAGATAACTGGCTCTGTGGATATGTCGAAAGTAGTGGATGTGATATATCTTGACTTCAGAAAAGCTTTTGATACGGTCTCCCACAGTATTCTTGCCAACAATTTAAAGTATGGATTGGCTGAATGGACTATAAGGTGGATAGAAAGCTGGCTAGATTGTCAGGCTCAATGGGTAGTGATCAACAGCTTGATGTCTAGTTGGCAGCCAGTATAAAGTGGAGTGCCCCAGGGGTCGGTCCTGGGGCCGGTTTTGTTCAACATCTTTATTAATGATCTGGATGATGGGATTAATTGCACCCTCAGCAACTTCACAGATGACACTAAAATAGGGGGAGAATTAGATATGCTGGAGGGCAGGGATAGGGTCCAGAGTGACCTAAACAAATTGGAAGATTGGGCCAAAAGAAATCTGAGGTTCAACAAGGACAAGTGCAGAGTTCTTCACTTAGGACAAAAGAATCTCATGCACTGCTACAGACTAGGGACCAACTGGCTAAGCAGCAGTTCTGCAAAAAAGGACCTAGGGATTACAGTGGATGAGAAGCTGGATAGAAGTCAGCAGTGTGCCCTTGTTGCCAAGAAGGCCAATGGCATATTGGGCTGTATTTGTAGGAACATTGCCAGCAGATCAAGGGAAGTGATTATTCCCCTCTATTCAGCACTGGTGAGGCCACACCTGGAGTACTGCATCCAGTTTTGGGCCCCACACTACAGAAGAAATGTGAACAAATTGAAGAGTCCAGCGGAGGGCAACGAAAATGATCAGGGGGCTGGGGCACATGACTTAAGAGGAGAGGCTGAGGGAACTGGGCTTATTTAGTCTGCAGAAGAGAAGAGTGAGGGGGGATTTGATAGCAGCCTTCAACTACCTGAAGGGGGGTTCCAAAGAGGATGGAGCTTGGCTGTTCTCAGTGGTAGCAGATGACAGAAGAAGAAGCAATGGTCTCAAGCTGCAGTGGGGGAGGTCTAGGTTGGATATTAGGAAACACTATTTCACTAGGAGGGTGGTGAAACACTGGAATGGGTTACCTAGGGAGGTGGTGGAATCTCCATCCTTAGAGGTTTTTAAGGCCCAGCTTGACAAATCCTTGGCTGGGATGATTTAGTTGAGGTTGGTCCTGCTTTGAGCAGGGGGTTGGACTAGATGACCTCCTGAGGTCTCTTCCAACCCTGATATTCTATGAAAGCCTACAAAATGGGGCAATTATGGAGTGAGCCTCAGTGCTCAAGGTTTACGGTCCCCCAAAGGACAGGGTTGCATCCCTGCCCATATTGGCTAATAGCCATTGATGGACTCATCCTCCATTCTACGGCCTCTGCTATACAGGAGATCAGATGAGATGATCACTATTGGTCTCTTCTGGCCTTGGGATCTATGAACTTATCCAGGTGACCCCTGGTGTTTTTGGTTGTGTGAAAGTGTAAATAATACTTCTCTATTCACTTTTTCCAAACCATTCATGGCTTTATAGACCTCCACCATGTCCACACTTAACCATCTCATTTCTAAGATGAACAGCCCTCCTCGTTTATCTCTTTTCATGGAAGTTCTTCTCTACCCCGGATCATCTTTGTTGCCCTTCTCTGAAACATTTCCAGTTCCACTGTCTCCTTTCCGAGAGGGGGTGACCAGAACAGGTCGCAGTACTCAAGGTGGATTTATATAGTGATATTATGATATTTTCAGTCTTGCTTTCTATCCCCTTCCTGATAGTTACTAACATACTGTTAGCCTTTTTCACCAATAATGTGCATCACGTGAAAATTTTCAGAGAATTATCCACGGTGATAACAGCTAACTTAAAACTTGTGTGTGTAGTTGATTATAATTTTTCCAATGTGCATGACTTTGCACTGATGAAGGTTGAATTCTGTGTGCAGTTTTGTTGCCCTTTGGGTCTCCTCCCAGTCTGCTTTGGAGTGAACTATCTGACCGGTTGACTGAGGGGTCTACTGGCGGGTCCCTTTGATTTGTTGTATTTGATCTCTAAGGCAAGCACCTGTCTGTTGCTGTAATAGCATTGCCAGCAACTCTCCCCAGTCTGGGGAATCGGTGCCATGGGCAGTACAGCAGAGTGCCCGTGAGAATCAGGCCTACAGTTTGAACGCTTGGGAGGTGATGATACAAACTCTCTGAAGCTGTTGCAGTGTCTGGGGAATCTGCTGAGATACCCTTTGCAAAATTCTTACTCTGTCTGTCTCAGGAGGGCAGGATCACTAGGAATGAGCTATGGAGCTGCGGGGGAGGGCGGGTTGCATGTGCAACTGGTGATTCCCTGCCCTGAGTCATGCATGATGAGTGTCATGAACCAGCTCATGGGCTTGGGAGGTGCTGTTGGTTCTTTTCCCTAGCTAGATTTTACATATTGGTTCCCCTGAACAAGGCAAGTGTGCAATGGAAGCTGTTTTTGTATCCCCTTCCTGCACAGGAGATGGAAACACAGGGCCATGTTACAGAAGGACCTGATACCTCAGGCTTTCAGAGATTACACCCCTGAGTTCTGTAGTTTGGAGACACCATTAAATCATACAGTCAGGAACATATGATACAGAAGATGTAAAATGTTTAAAGGTAGATGCTGAGCATGCCTGGAGGTTTATTTGCTTTCCATTTAGGTGTCAGAGTTGCAACTCAACACTGCAGTCATGTATTTTGAACCTACTACTGGGGAGTAAAGAAGTATTTATCAACAAGCATGCAGCACCTCTGCAGTAAAGGGAATATGAGCCAAGCCTTATTTCTCAATGTGTGTAACTTTTATGTATTGTGTAGTGACCTGTTGTTCTCCTGGATCTGAACGGAGTTTTTATTTATGTGAAAATCACCTGCATGAGGTAAAGCAGTGCTTCTGGGAGGAGCTGTGAACCAGCTCCTGTGAAGCTGGTTGTGCCCTGTGAAGAAGGTACCAGCCCCAACAGTCTGGGGAGCAAATATTTATGTAGAAGTAAATTGTTCTCTCTAAGCACATTATAGGACAGGAATGCCTTTGTTCATGCATACATATTTGTTACTCTTCAATAACCAGTCTGAACCAGTTGACTAGCTCGTAGATGGCATACAGCATCACTAAAATCCTTACAGAAATACGTGCAATGATACACACTGTTCATGAAGAAGGTAGATCAAAGGTAGCTTTTCAGCACACTATTAAATGCAAAAACT
The DNA here is from genome assembly GCF_965152275.1 of Natator depressus. Taxonomy (NCBI): domain Eukaryota; kingdom Metazoa; phylum Chordata; order Testudines; family Cheloniidae; genus Natator; species Natator depressus. The sequence goes on from NC_134239.1 coordinate 132,594,135, forward strand.
GTGTTACAATTATAACTCACTGAAGGAGCAAGGTGGGGAGGAGGGAGTCCACAAGAACAGCCAGACTGGGTCAGACCAATGGTCCATCCAGCCCAGTGTCCTGTCTTCTGACCGTGGCCAATGCCAGGTGCCCCATAGGGAATGAACAGAACAGGGAATCATCAAGTGATCCATCCCCTGTCGCCCATTCCCAGCTTCTGGCAAACAGAAGCTTATTTGTCCTATTTGATTTAGCTGGAGACTCTCTATTCTCGGCTGGGTTAAAAGGGCAACAGGCAGAGGTGAAAGTACGCCGGTACGGTACACCAGTAAGAGCCAGTACACTGTACCGGACCGGCTTCCCCAGGCAGCAATTTAAAGGGCCTGGGGCTCCAGCCACCGCTACCACCTTGGGCCCTTTAAATTGCGGCCAGAGCCCCGCTGCCAGAGCCCTGCGGTTGAGGCGGTGGCCGGGACCCCCGGGGCTCCCTCGGCAATTTAAAGGGCACGGGGCTCCCAGCAGCGGCTAAAGCCCCAGGCCCTTTAAATTGCCACCAGAACCCCACTGCCGGAGCCCCCCGGGTAGCAGAGGTGGCCAGGACCCCTGGGTCTCCAGCAGTGATTTAAAGGACTCAGGGTTTCACTGCACTAGCGGTGGCTGGGAGTCCCTGGTCCTTTAAATCACTGCTGGAACCCCCCGCCGCTACCCCAGGGCTCTGGCAGCAGGGCTCAGGTGGTGATTTAAAGGGGTCGGGGCTCCATTGCAGTAGCGGTGGCGGGATCCCTGGGCCCTTTAAATGGCCCCCGGGACTCCTAGCTTTCTCTGCAGCTGGCAGCTCCGGCAGTGATTTAAAGGGCCCAGGGCTCTAAAGGCCCTGCCCTTCCGGTTGAGGCAACACCCCTTCCAGTTGAGGCCCCACCCTCTGCTCAGGACTCTGGAGTACCGGTAAATCCTTCAAGTTACTTTCACCGCTGGCAACAGGACAGCTGAAACAGCAGCAGTGGAATACAGCAGGATCAGAAACAGAGGGAGAGGTTGGGCCTGAATCCACTGTCATTTAAGCCAATGACAAAGTTTTCATTGACTCCAGTGGGTGCAGATCAAGGACAGATTTCAAGGAGACTTGTATTGCATGTGACTCATGGTGACAACTGCAGTTTCCCATAGGCCGATTGTCCCAGTAGCCATCCCCAGAGAGAGATGGGATAGCCTAGTTCTTCTCCAAACCTAGCAAATTCTGACTCGACTGCATCCCCGAGCCTGCAAGTGCATCTGTGTGGGCATAGGGTGGGGGTACGCAGAATTACTGCAAGCAGGACCCTGACTGGCTTATGTGCAGATGCCAAGGTCCCAGGGCTTTGCTAGTCAGCTGGATAAGTAAAGTAAAGTTAAGTAAAACTAGCCTTAAAAAGATGAAAAGTGGGTTTTCCCACTCTCCAATGTATCAGAGGCGACTGAGGGTCACACTGCAAAGCGCTGTAGCTGTAACATTGCTAACTTTTTTTCAGCAATAACCTTTATGGGGAAGACCTATAATTTAATGCAGTTTCAAGCCAGAAGAGACCATCAGTCTGACTTCATGTCTATCCCATGCCATTAAGTTGCACCCAGACACCCCTACATTATGCCAAATAACTGAGTTAGAGAGAAGCATTTCATTCCTTGGGAGACTAAACTGTTGTGTGCCACAGACAGAGCCGGAGAGACCGAGGGGCCACCAATGCCCGTGCAATGGCAGGGAATGGATTCGGTGAGATCTGCCCAGATAATCCCAGCAGGGAGTTCACTCCCCATGCTGCAGAAGTAGGCAAGAAATCCTCCCAAATTCCCAGCTAAACAGACCTGGGCAAAAAATTACTTCCGGCCCCCAAGTCCTGTGATCACTTTGATCCCGAGCATGTGAGCAAGACACAGAACACCCAGGCATCTAAGAAAGAAGATCCACTGTTAGGTTTACCGCATCTGGTGTCCCACCTCCAGCTGTGGCCGGTCCCTGATGCTTTAGAGGAAGGTGGAGGGGGGGGGGGAGGAATCTACCACAGAATACATCTGGCCAATTGTGCATCAGAGAAGAAAAATCCTTTCTGTCCCCTGCAGGCTGAAGTCTTGAAGCCTGAGATTTGATTTGGTCACTGTGATAATGCAGAGATTCAAGTTTAACTGGCATGTTGAAGCAATACAGGCTATCCTGTTCTCCCCATGAAGGAGGGGATGAACAGGGGGATTTATGGATTGACAGACTCCAAAGCCGGAAAGGCTGACGACCATCCAGCCTGACCATCAGCCAGATGATAGCTCCCCAGAGACAAGGGCAAGGAAAGTAACCAACGCCCGGGCAGGGTGTCAGACAAAACCATCCACAGCCATTGTCCAGCTAAGGAGCTACAATTCAATGACTCACCTGCATGAGGCCACACAAGGGAATTGCTCAACCTTGCCTGGGGACTCAGAAAGGCCCACCAGACATGCCTGCACTTGTGTTCTCCAAGCGCATGGGACTGAGGATATAAAACAAAAACACAGGGGCCCCATGCTTGGCCTTTCTCCTGCCCGCACCTATGCTACAAACAGCCAAGACACTCAGAAGGAGACTGGAGACTCCAACAGAAGAGGCTGGCCCAGGTTTAAGGGACAAACCTGTATATGAAGGACTGCAATAACCTGTGGGGTGAGAAAAACTGCTTAATCTAGATGTTGTCCAGTTTAATAGGGTTGAGAGTTTAGACTGCATGCTCATGTTTTATTTTCTTTTGGTAACTAACTCTGACATTTTGCCTGTCACTTATAATTACTCAAAATCTATCTTTTTTTAGTCAATACATTTGTTTAACTGTTTAACTTTACCGGTGAGTTTGCCTGAAGTATGTGACAAATCTGCTCATGTTTGCAAAGGCTGGTGTATGTCCATTTGTGCTGGGAGCTGGGGGGATTCGGCTGGTGCCTCTCTCTTTGTGATTCATGAGTGGCTCTGGGAGCATTCATGCAATTAGCTGGGTGAGGGGCCCCACATGCGGTTGTGCTGAGTGATAACAGCACCTGGAGGTGTTGCTGCTGGTCACTAGCAAGGCATTGTAAGAGACAGCCAAGGCTGGAGAGAGTTAAAGGGAACACAGCAGTCCCCGGGGATCCTGTCACAATAGTATTCTAGTAGTGGTCTTACCAGTGCAGTGTACAGGGGCAAGACCAGTTCCCTGTTTCTACTTGTTATGCTCCTTTTTATACATCCAGGGATCACATTAGCTGTTTTGTCTGGCACTGCACTGAGAGCTCATTTTGAGGTAATTCTCTACAAAGATCCCCAAATCCTTCTCCAGGTCACTGCTTCCCCAGACAGATTTCCCACTGTGTAGGTGTAGCCTGCATTCTTTGTTCCCAGATACTGCTTTGCATTTCGCTGTATTAAAACACATTGTATTGACATGTGGCCATTGTCTTAGGTGACTCAGCTCACTCTGTAGCTGGCCTGGCCTCCTCCTTATTTTACAACAAAATTTTGTCTCATCTGCAAACTTTCCAACAAAGATTTATCATCTAGATAACTGATAAAAATATTGAACAGAGCTGACCTTTAGTTCTATATCAAACTGACTAGCAACAAAGCTAAGAGGATTCTCTAGAAATTAAATGGGTTCTACATTGTAGAGCAGGAATACCATTCTCTGTTACATTACCTAAGAATGGCCATACTGGGTCAGAGCAAAGGTCCATCTAGCCCAATATCCTGTCTTCCGACAGTGGCCAATGCCAGGTGCCCCAGAGGGAATGAACAGGTAATCATCAAGTGATCCATTCCCTGTCACCCATTCATGGAATCATAGAATCATAGAATATCAGGGTTGGAAGGGACCTCAGGAGGTCATCTAGTCCAACCCCCTGCTCAAAGCAGGACCAATCCCCAATTAAATCATCCCAGCCAGGGCTTTGTCAAGCCTGACCTTAAAAACTTCTAAGGAAGGAGATTCCACCACCTCCCTAGGTAACGCATTCCAGTGTTTCACCACCCTCCTAGTGAAAAAGTTTTTCCTAATATCCAACCTAAACCTCCCCCGCTGCAACTTGAGACCATTCCTCTTTGTCCTGTCATCTTCTACCACTGAGAATCGTCTAGAACCATCCTCTTTGGAACCACCTCTCAGGTAGTTGAAAGCAGCTATCAAATCCCCCCTCATTCTTCTCTTCTGCAGACTAAACAATCCCAGTTCCCTCAGCCTCTCCTCATAAGTCATGTGTTCCAGACCCCTAATCATTTTTGTTGCCCTTCGCTGGACTCTCTCCAACTTATCCACATCCTTCTTGTAGTGCGGGGCCCAAAACTGGACACAGTACTCCAGATGAGGCCTCACCAATGTCGAACAGAGGGGAACGATCACGTCCCTCGATCTGCTGGCAATGCCCCTACTTATACATCCCAAAATCCCATTGGCCTTCTTGGCAACAAGGGCACACTGTTGACTAATATCCAGCTTCTCGTTCACTGTAACCCCTAGGTCCTTTTCCGCAGAACTGCTGCCTAGCCATTCGGTCCCTAGTCTGTAGCTGTGCATTGGGTTCTTCCGTCCTAAGTGCAGGACCCTGCATTTATCCTTATTGAACCTCATCAGGTTTCTTTTGGCCCAATCCTCCAATTTGTCTAGGTCCCTCTGTATCCTATCTCTGCCCTCCAACGTATCTACCACTCCTCCCAGTTTAGTATCATCCGCAAATTTGCTAAGAGTGCAATCCACACCATCCTCCAGATCATTTATGAAGATATTGAACAAAACCGGCCCCAGGACCGACCCCTGGGGCACTCCACTTGACACCGGCTGCCAACTAGACATGGAGCCATTGATCACTACCCGTTGAGCCCGACAATCTAGCCAACTTTCTACCCCCCTTATAGTACATTCATCCAGCCCATACTTCTTTAACTTGCCGACAAGAATACTGTGGGAGACAGTGTCAAAAGCTTTGCTAAAGTCAAGAAACAACACATCCACTGCTTTCCCTTCATCCACAGAATCAGTAATCTCATCATAGAAGGCGATTAGATTAGTCAGGCATGACCTTCCCTTGGTGAATCCATGCTGACTGTTCCTGATCACTTTACTCTCGTCTAAGTGCTTCAGGATTGATTCCTTGAGGACCTGCTCCATGATTTTTCCGGGACTGAGGTGAGGCTGACTGGCCTGTAGTTCCCAGGATCCTCCTTCTTCCCTTTTTTAAAGATTGGCACTACATTAGCCTTTTTCCAGTCATCTGGGACTTCCCCCGTTCGCCACGAGTTTTCAAAGATAATGGCCAATGGCTCTGCAATCACATCCGCCAATTCCTTTAGCACTCTCGGATGCAACTTGTCTGGCCCCATGGACTTGTGCACGTCCAGCTTTTCTAAATAGTCCCTAACCACCTCTTTCTCCACAGAGGGCTGGCCATCTACTCCCCATGTTGCGATGTCCAGCGCAACAGTCTGGGAGCTGTCCTTGTTAGTGAAGACAGAGGCAAAAAAAGCATTGAGCACATTAGCTTTTTCCACATCCTCTGTCACTAGGTTGCCTCCCTCATTCAGTAAGGGGCCCACACTTTCCTTGGCTTTCTTCTTGTTGCCAACATACCTGAAGAAACCCTTCTTGTTACTCTTGACATCTCTTGCTAGCTGCAGTTCCAGGTGCGTTTTGGCCCTCCTGATTTCATTCCTACATGCCCGAGCAATATTTTTATACTCTTCCCTGGTCATATGTCCAACCTTCCACTTCTTGTAAGCTTCTTTTTTATGTTTAAGATCCGCTAGGATTTCACCATTAAGCCAAGCTGGTCGCCTGCCATATTTACTATTCTTTCGACTCATCGGGATGGTTTGTCCCTGTAACCTCAACAGGGATTCCTTGAAATACAGCCAGCTCTCCTGGACTCCTTTCCCCTTCATGTTAGTCCCCCAGGGGATCCTACCCATCCGCTCCCTGAGGGAGTCGAAGTCTGCTTTCCTGAAGTCCAGGGTCCGTATCCTGCTGCTTACCTTTCTTCCCTGTGTCAGGATCCTGAACTCGACCATCTCATGGTCACTGCCTCCCAGATTCCCATCCACTTTTGCTTCCCCCACTAATTCTTCCCTGTTTGTGAGCAGCAGGTCAAGAAAAGCTCCCCCCCAGTTGGCTCGTCTAGCACTTGCACCAGGAAATTGTCCCCTACGCTTTCCAAAAACTTCCTGGATTGTCTATGCACCGCTGTATTGCTCTCCCAGCAAATATCAGGAAAATTAAAGTCACCCATGAGAACCAGGGCGTGCGATCTAGTAGCTTCTGCGAGTTGCCGGAAGAAAGCCTCATCCACCTCATCCCCCTGATCTTGTGGTCTATAGCAGACTCCCACCACTGCATCACTGTTGTTGCTCACACTTCTAAACTTAATCCAGAGACACTCAGGTTTTTCTGCAGTTTCGTACCGGAGCTCTGAGCAGTCATACTGCTCCCTTACATACAGTGCTACTCCCCCACCTTTTCTGCCCTGCCTGTCCTTCCTGAACAGTTTATAACCATCCATGACAGTACTCCAGTCATGTGAGTTATCCCACCAAGTCTCTGTTATTCCAATCACGTCATAATTCCCTGACATCACCAGGACCTCCAGTTCTCCCTGCTTGTTTCCAAGGCTTTGTGCATTCGTATATAAGCACTTGAGAGAACCTGCTGATCGCCCCTCATTCTCAGTATGAGGCAGGAGCCCTCCTCTCACAGACGTTCCTGCCTGTGCTTCCTCCCGGTATCCCGTTTTCCCACTTACCTCAGGGCTTTGGTCTCCTTCCCCCGGTGAACCTAGTTTAAAGCCCTCCTTACTAGGTTAGCCAGCCTGCTCGCAAAGATGCTCTTCCCTCTCTTCGTTAGGTGGAGCCCGTCTCTGCCCAGCACTCCTCCTTCATGGAACACCATCCCATGGTCAAAGAATCCAAAGCCTTCTCTCCGACACCACCTGCGTAGCCATTTGTTGACTTCCACGATTCGACGGTCCCTGCCCTGGCCTTTTCCTTCCACGGGGAGGATGGACGAGAACACCACTTGCGCCTCAAACTCCTTTATCCTTCTTCCCAGAGCCACGTAGTCCACAGTGATCCGCTCAAGGTCATTCTTGGCAGTATCATTGGTGCCCACGTGGAGAAACAGGAAGGGGTAGCGATCCGAGGGCTTGATGAGTCTCGGCAGTCTCTCCGTCACATCGCGAATCTTAGCCCCTGGCAAGCAGCAGACTTCTCGGTTTTCCCGCTCAGGGCGGCAGATAGATGACTCAGTCCCCCGGAGGAGAGAGTCCCCGACCACCACCACCCGCCTCCTTCTCTTGGGAGTGGTGGTCGTGGAACCCCCAACCTCAGGACATCGCATCTCATGCCTTCCAACCAGCGGAGTCTCCTTCTGCTTTCTCCCCCCAGACATATCGTCTGGTCCACTCTCCGCAATGGTACCTGTGGAGAGAACATGAAGCGGTTAGTTACCTGTGTCTGCGTTGCTGGAACCCGGACATTCCCCCTTCTTCTTCTGGAGGTCACATGTTGCCAAGCTTCTTCACTGGCCTCTTGGCTCCGCTGTGCAACCTGCTCTAAATCTTTAGAGCTTTGCGCCCGTAGAAGCATATCCTGACGTTTGTCCAGAAAATCCTCAGATTCTCGTATGCAACGCAGGGTCGTTATCTGTTGCTCCAGACCTTCAATCTTCTCTTCCAATATGGAGACCAGCTTGCACTTTGTACAGACAAAGTCGCTTCTGTCCTGTGGAAGAAAGACAAACATGGCACATCCAGTGCAGGGTCACAACAGCTGAACCCGCCCCCCTTCCATATCACTTTCCTACTATGAGCTTCCTCAGAGGAGTTGGCAAGATGTAAGCCTCACTGGGCTCACTCCAGGCGAACTCCCAGGCAAACTCCTGCTGTGAGCTGTTCTGCTGTCCCCCGCTGCTCAGCTGGTTTGCCGCCGCTCAGCTGGTTCGCGAAGCTCTGGCTATTTTTGAACAGCCAGGCTTCCCTGAAACAAACAGACAGCCCCAAGGCCTGCCCCCTGCAGGCTACCTTCTGGCAAACAGAGGCTAGAGACACCATCCCTGTCCATTCTGGCTAATAGCCATTGATGGACCTATCCTCCATGAATGTATCTAGTTCTTTTATGAACCCTGTTATGGTTTTGACGTTCACAACAGCCTCTGGCAAGGAGTTCCACAGGTTAACTGTGCATTGTGTGAAGAAATACTTCCTTTGCTTGTTTTTAAACCTGCTGCCTATTAATTTGATTGGGTGACCCCTAGTTCTTGTGTTATGAGGAGTAAATAACATTTTCTTATTTACTTTCTCCACACCAGTAATGATTTTGTAGACCTTAACTATATTCCCCCTTGCTCGTCCCTTTTACAAGCTGAAAAGTCCCAGTTTTATTAATCTCTTCTCATACGGCAGCCGTTCCATTGGTTAGTCTTTAAGGTGCCACTAGTATTCCTTTTCTTTTTCCTAATCATTTTGTTGCCCTAAATCTTTTCCAATTCCAATCTTTTCTGAGATGGGGCAACCACATCTGCATGCAGTATTCAAGATGTGGGCATAACATGGATTTATATAGAAGCAATATGATATTTTCTGTCTTATTAGCGATCCCTTTCTTAATGATTCCCAAGATTCCGTTAGCTTTTTTGATTGCCACTGTCCATTGAGTGGATGTTATCTGAGAACTATCCACAATCATAGAATATTAGGGTTGGAAGGGACCTCAGGAGGACATCTAGTCCAACCCCCTGCTCGAAGCAAGACCAAACCCCAACTAAATCATCCCAGCCAGGGCTTTGTCAAGCCTGACCTTACAAACTTCTAAGGAAGGAGATTCCACCACCTCCCTAGGTAACGCATTCCAGTGTTTCACCACCCTCTGAGTGAAAAAGTTTTTCCTAATATCCAACCTAAACCTCCCCCACTGCAACTTGAGACCATTACTCCTTGTCCTGTCATCTTCTACCACTGAGAATAGTCTAGATCCATCCTCTTTGGAACACCCTTTCAGGTAGTTGAAAGCAGATATCAAATCCCCCCTCATTCTTCTCTTCCGCAGACTAAACAATCACAGTTCCCTCAGCCTCTCCTCATAAGTCATGTGTTCCAGTCCCCTAATCATTTTTGTTGCCATCCGCTGGACGTTTTCCAATTTTTCCACATCCTTCAGAGCCAGTTATCTCGTCATAGAAGGCAATTAGATTAGTCAGGCATGACTTGCCCTTGGTGAATCCATGCTGACTGTTCCTGATCACTTTCCTCTCCCCTAAGTGCTTCAGAATTGATTCCTTGAGGACCTGCTCCATGATTTTTCCAGGGACTGAGGTGAGGCTGACTGGCCTGTAGTTCCCAGGATCCTCCTCCTTCCCTTTTTTAAAGATTGGCACTACATTAGCCTTTTTCCAGTCATCCGGGACCTCCCCCGATTGCCATGAGTTTTCAAAGATAATGGCCAATGGCTCTGCAATCACATCCACCAACTCCTTTAGCACTCTCGGATGCAGCGCATCCGGCCCCATGGACTTGTGCTTGTCCAGCTTTTCTAAATAGTCCCAAACCACTTCTTTCTTCACAGAGGGCTGGTCACCTCCTCCCCATGCTGTGCTGCCCAGTGCAGCAGTCTGGGAGCAGCCCTTGTTTGTGAAGACAGAGGCAAAAAAAGCATTGAGTACATTAGCTTTTTCCACATCCTCTGTCACTAGGTTGCCTCCCTCTTTCAGTAAAGGGCCCACACTTTCCTTGACTTTCTTCTTGTTGCTAACATACCTGAAGAAACCCTTCTTGTTACTCTTAACGTCTTTTGCTAGCTGCAACTCCAGGTGTGATTTGGCCTTCCTCATTTCACTCCTGCATGCCCGAGCAATTTCTTTATACTCTTCCCTGGTCATTTGTCCAATCTTCCACTTCTTGTAAGCTTCCTTTTTGTGTTCAATATCAGCAAGGATTTCACTGTTAAGCCTAGCTGGTCGCCTGCCATATTTACTATTCTTTCTACACATCGGGATGGTTTATCCCTGTAACCTCAATAAGGATTCTTTAAAATACAGCCAGCTCTCCTGGACTCCTTTCCCCCTCATGTTATTCTCCATGGGGATCCTGCCCATCCGTTCCCTGAGGTTGTCAAAGTCTGCTTTTCTGAAGTCCAGGGTCCATATTCTGCTGCTCTCCTTTCTTCCCTGTGTCAGGATCCTGAACTCGACCATCTCATGGTCACTGCCTCCCAGGTTCCCATCCACTTTAGCTTCCACTACTAATTCTTCCCGGTTTGTGAGCAGCAGGTCAAGAAGAGCTCTGCCCCTAGTTGATTCCTCCAGGATTTACACCAGGAAATTGTCCCCTACACTTTCCAAAAACTTCCTGGATTGTCTGTGCACCGCTGTATTGCTCTCCCAGCAGATATCAGGGTGATTGAAATCTCCCATAAGAACCAGGGCCTGTAATATAGTTACTTCCGTTAGTTGCCAGAAGAAAGCCTCGTCCACCTCATCCCCCTGGTCCGGTGGTCTACAGCAGACTCCTACCATGACATCACCCTTTTTGCTCATGCTTCTAAACTTCATCCAGAGACACTCTCAGGTTTTTCTGCAGTTTCATACTTGAGCTCTGAGCAGTCATACTGCTCACTTATATACAATGCAACTCCCCCACCTTTTCTGCCCTGCCTGTCCTTCCTGAACAGTTTATATCCATCCATGACAGTACTCCAGTCATGTGAGTTATCCCACCAAGTCTCTGTTATTCCAATCACATCATAATTCCTTGACTGTGCCAGGACTTCCGGTTGTCCCTGCTTGTTTCCCAGGCTTCTTGCATTTGTGTATAGTCACTTGAGATAACCTGCTGTTTGTCCTGCTTTCTTAGTATGAGACAGGAGCCCTCCCCTTTCGCGCTCTCCTGCTCGTGCTTCCTCCCGGTATCCCATGTCCCCACTTACCTCAGGGCTTTGGTCTCCTTCCCCCGGTGAAACTAGTTTAAAGCCCTCCTCGCTAGGTTAGCCAGCCTGCTTGTGAAGATGTTCTTCCCTCTCTTTGTTAGATGGAGCCCGTCTCTGACTAGCAGTCCTCCTTCTTGGAACATCATCCCATGGTCAAAGAATCCAAAGCCTTCTCTCCGACACCACCTGCATAGCCATTCGTTGACTTCCACAATTCGACGGTCTTTACCCAGGCCTTTTCCTTCCACGGGGAGGATGGACGAGAATACCACTTGAGCCTCAAACTCCTTTATCCTTCTTTCCAGAGCCACGTAGTCCACAGTGATCTGCTCAAGGTCATTCTTGGCAGTATCATTGGTGCCAATGACTCCAAGATCTCTTTCTTGAGTGGAAACAGTGAATTTAGACCCCATCATTTGATATGTATAGTTGGGATTATGTTTTCCAATGTGCATTACTTTTCATTTATCAACACTGAATTTCATCTGCCATTTTGTTGCCCAGTCACCCAGTTTTGTGAGATCCTTTTGTAGCTCTTCTCAGTCTGCCTGGGACTTAACTATCTTGAGTAGTTTTGTATCATCTTCAAATTTTGTCACCTCACTGTTTTATCCTTTTTTCCAGATCATTTATGACTCTGTTGAATAGGACTGGTCCCAGTACAGATCCCTGGGGGACACCACCATTTACCTGTCTCCATTCTGAAAACTGACCATTTATTCCTAGTCTTTGTTTCCTATCTTTTAACCAGTTACCACTCCATGAGAGCACCTTCCCTCTTATCCCATGGTAGCTGACTTTGCTTAAGAGCCTTTGGTGAGGGACCTTGTCACAGACTTTCTGAAAATCTAAGTACACTGTATCCACTGGATCCCCCTCGTCCACATGCTTGTTGACCCCCCTCAGAGAATTCCAGCAGACTGGTGAATCATGATTTCCCTTTACAAAAACCATGTTGACTCTTCCCCAACAAATTATGTTCATCTATGTGTCTGACAATTTTGTTCTTGACTATAGTTTCAACCAGTTTGCCCGGTACTGAAGTCAGGCTTACCAGCCTGCAATTGCTGGGATCAACTCTGGAGCCCTTTTTAAAAATTGGCTGCACATTAGCTATCCTCCAGTCATTTGGTACAGAAGCTGATTTAAATGATAGGTTACAGACTACAGTTAGTCGTTCTGCAATTTAATATTTGACTTCCTTCAGAACTCTTGGGTGAATCCCATCTGGTCCTGGTGACTTATTGCTGTTTAGTTTATCAATTTATTTCAAATCCTCCTCTAATGACACCTCAATCTGGGACAGTTTATCAGATTTGTCACCTAAAAAGAATGGCTCCGGTTTGGGAATCACCTTCACATCCTCAGCCATGAAAAGTGATGCAAAGAATTCATTTAGTTTCTCCGCAATGACCTTAACATCCTTGAGTGTTCCTTTAGCATCTCGATCATCCAGTGGCGCAACTGGTTGTTTAGCAGTCTTTCTGCTTCTGATGTATTTAAAGTCTTTGAGTCTTTGGCTAGCTCTTCTTCAGATTCTTTTTTGGCCTTCCTAATTATATTTTTACACTTCATTTGCCAGAGTTTATGTTCCTTTCTATTTTCCTCACTAGGATTTAACTTCCACTTTTTAAAGGATGCCTTTTTGTCTCTCACTGGTTTTTTTTACTTTGTTGTTTAGCCACAGTGGCACTTTTTTGCTTCTCTTACTATGTTTTTTTTTTTAATTTGGGGTATACGTTTACGTTGAGCCTCTATTATGATGTCCTTTAAAAAGTTTCCATGCAGTTTGCAGGGATTTCACTTTTGGCGCTGTCCCTTTTAATTTCTGTTTCACTAACCTCCTCATTTTTGTGTAGTTCCCCTTTCTGAAATTAAATGCGACAGTGTTGGGCTGCTGTGGTGTTTTCCCCACCACAGGGATGTTAAATTTAATTATATTATGGTCACTATTACCAAGCAGTCCAGCTATATTCACCTGTACTCCATTTAGGATTAAATCAAGAATTGACTCTCCTCTTGTGGGTTCCAGGAGTAGCTGCTCCAAGAAACAGTCATTTAAGGTGTCAGGAAACTTTACCTCTGCATCCCGTCCTGAGGTGACATGTACCCAGTCAATATGGGGAGAGTTGAAATCCCCCATTATTATTAGTGAGCTTTTTATTTTAATAGCCTCTCTAATCTCCCGGAGTATTTCACAGTCACTATCACCATCCTGGTCAGGTGGTCAGTAATATATCCCTAATGCTATATTCTTATTATTAGAGGATGGAATTACTATCAGTAGAGATTCTACGGTACTGTTTGGTTTATATAAGATTTTTACTTCATTTGATTCTACGCTTTCTTTCACATATAGTGCCACTCCCTGACCAGCACAACCTGTTCTGTCCTTCCAATATAATACCCTGGTATTACTGTGTCCCATTGATTATCCTTATTCCACCAAGTTTCTGTTATGCCTATTATATCAATATCCTCATTTAATATGAGGCACTCTAGTTCACCCATCTTATTATTTAGACTTCTAGCATTGGTAAAAAAGCACTTTAAAAACTTGTCACTTTTTAGCTGTCTACCATTACGTGATATAATTGAATGGGACTTTTTTTCATTTAACTCTTTCTCATCAGTTCCTACCTGTATTTTATCATCTTCCATCCTCTCCTCCTTACTAGGACATACAGACTCTCCATTAATAGATCCTACCCTAAGGGATGTCTCTGTCCGAACCACATGCTGCTCTGCACCTGTCGGCTTTTCCCCAGGTCTACGACCTTTTTAACTTTAAGTGCCAGCAATCTGGTTCCATTTTGGTTTTTGGTGGAGCCCATCCTTCCTGTATAGGCTCCTCCTTTCCCAAAAGTTTCCCCAGTTCCTAATAAATCTAAACCCCTCCTCCCTACACCATCGTCTCATCCACGCATTGAGACCTTGCAGTTCTGCCTGTTTAATTGGCCCTGTGCGCAGAACTGGAAGCATGTCAGAGAATGCTGCCATGGAGGTCCTGGACTTCAATCTCTTATTAGCAGCCTAAATTTGGCCTCCAGGACCTCTCTCCTGTCCCTTCCTATGCTATTGGTATCTACATGTACGACAACCACCGGCTCCTCCCCAGGACTACGCACAAGTCTATCTAGATGCCTCAAGAGATCTGAAAACTTTGCACCAGGCAGGCAAGTCACCGTGCAGTTCTCCTGGTCATCGCAAACCCAGTGATCTCTGTTTCTAATGATCGACTCACCCATTACTAATACCTGTCTCTTCCTAATAACTGGAGTTCTCTCCCCTGGAGAGTTATCCTCCGTGCAAGAGGATACCACAACATCATCTGGAAGGAGGATCCCAAGTATGGGATTGTTTCCCTCTGCTCCAGTTGGATGTTCTCCTTGCCTGAGACTTTCCTCCTCCTCAACAGCACAGGATTGTTCTAAGAACTTATAGGAAAACTCTAATTTTCTATTAAATTCTACAGGAATATCATATATGACTACTGTGTGGCAATTTTCCCTCTCCTGATGATGTAATGCCCGCATATCCACTGATGCTATATTCAAACCTATTCCTGTGAAGTTCTGCCTTTAAAAGTTCTGTAACTCAGTGAGTGACGGACTATACCAATTCCTGTGTGTCCCATCTTCAGCAGTAATATGCCACGAGTGACAGCAAGAGACTTTCTAGTTTGTCACCGTATGGGTAACTTAAAAGAAATCTATAGAACTGGTCGGGAGTTTCTCAAACTTTTTTTGTTTGTTTGGCCAGCAAATGTTGATTCGTTGCAATTGAAACTTTTTGCAGCAAAGGGCTGGTTTCAACTAATTTCTTGACTCAATTTTTTTGGCAGAAAAATATTTTATAATCATCAAAATATTTTGTTTCTACATTTTCAAAATATAAAATTCCAGTTTTCTGGTTCAAAATGACTTTTTTTATTTCAACATTTAAACTAAGTATAGTAATTTTAAAAAATGGCCAGTACCAAAATGTGTTTTCAAATTATCAAAACATTTCAGTGGAACTGAACCAACTTTTTTTTCCAGATTTTCATTTTGTGAATTTTTTTGAGACTCTGACTTTGTCCAGGGAAACTTTTCTGAAATAGAGAAAGTGCTCGGCAACTGGGGAAAGTATTCCCACGCAGCCCTGGAAAGCTGCCAAAATGCACCCCAGGTTCACATTTCTGGTGGGTAGCTGCATATTTGGTGATTCATTAGCTGGCTGCTCTGGCATGCAAACCGTACAGCTTGCTGAGAGCCCTTGCTAATCCCAGCCTGGAGTCTGAGCCCGCACTGACCCCCTGCTTTAAAACAAGGTCCTTCCACTAAGCACAGAAGGCTGTCGGGAAGAAAAAGACCTGACAGTGTTCCAGACACAAGGTGAGAAACCGCCCTCCTGGCTAACACTGGTGCTTGAAAGCATTTCAAATACAGCGAAAATGGCACAGAGATAAATTTCAAAGCTGCAAATATGGTGCTGCTACGTGCACAATAGTTACTCCTCTGGGAGCCACTTCTCTTTGCAGTAATAGAATCCAGCGTCAACAGTGCGCTGGCCTGTCTGACGTGGTTAGTCTTTACCTGCAGTGTACCTGTGTGTAATGGGTGAAACCCACTTTACCCACAGAAAATCAGAAGCATCTGTCTCTTGAGGGTGACTCAGGAAGCCGTAACCTGTTACTAGGAACAGGAGTAGCAGCTACAGACCTTCCATTGGGGCCCACTGGCTGTGTCCCTTCTGAGATGTCTGAAAAGTGCCCAGCTTGTCCTGGGTGCAACCCTGAATTAGTACCACAGATTGCACTGGGCTGCTAATATTCCGTTGCAGTGTCTGTGCGTCAAGGCTGAAATCAGACAAACTCCTGGCAGTAGACATCCCTTTTCAAGTGTAGACTGAATCACAGCAATGTTGCTGGTGGGAGAGCAGCACAGTGCTATTTGCACTGGCCTCACAGGTTTTTCATAGCTTTTAAGGCCAGAAGGGATCGTTCTGATCACCAGTTTTCCCTGTGTAGGCCAGAGACCCTCACCTAGGGATTCCTCCTCCAAGCCCAGCAACTTTTGGTTTCTAAGGCCTGTCTTATAGATGGACGTCATCTTGAATCTCGGCACAGAGGACACCAGTGAAACAGCAATGTTAGTGTAGGCTGTGAGGCTCTATTTTAAATCTATCACCTACAGGCAAGTCCTGCAGGGACACTAGTGGTCGTGAATGCCATGGAGCCACTGCAGTTGTGTTGCACTAGAAGGGATTTGGCACAAGCCTGGAGCACAGATCCCCATGCACTGTGGAGCACAGCTCTGCAAGGCTCCTTTGGCTTGTTGTGAGGAAGGCCAGATTGTGACCAATGGAACATAACTACAAGACTCCACCGGCCAAAGTCTCTGGGGAAGTGCCCAGCAGCTGTTGGGAGTCTGCAGACCTCCATCTGCCGTCGCGGCTGGAGGATGCCTCCATGCCCAGGAGGAACATTTCTCCCCTCTTACCTCTAACTGAGGCAGGCTTCTGTGCAGCATAGTCATTTATTCAGGTTGTGCACTGGAAAGAAGACCTGAACCTTAGCCAGAAGGCAGTGAGTTAGGGGCATCTGTGTAACACAAGCAATGGATGGTGCCAGACAGACTCTAGCAGGTGTAGGAAAGAATTGGAGAGATAAGGGTCGATTGGAGACTAAAAATCATAGGGATGATTTGTTTGAGCTCACAACCCTTTAAATCAGGCTATTGCAAGTTAGAAACTTAGGGCTAGCAGGCAGGTGGAGCAGGAATTTCAAGGATACTCCACCTTGTCCAAATAAACTCCTCTTCATCAGTAAGCATGTCCATGACAGGGCTGGACCACCCCTCTCCCCACAGGAACTGACTTGGCATCAAAACTGAAGCAGCATCTCCAAGAAATTGGGATGGAAGATGTGTCCTACCTTAGCATTAGCGAGACCATTACTGGCCGCTGGGCCCAATTCTGGAATCTGTACTTTAAAATGGGTACTAACAAATTAGAAAGGGCTCAGAAAAGAGTTACAAGAATGATTTGCAACCTCACTTGGAGTTTGCCACTTCCTGGAACTCTGGACTGAGCCTCTAGTGGTCCCACCCTATGAACAAAGTCTCCTTCCCCAGGAGACTTTGGCCTGTGGAGTCTTGTAGTTATGCTCCATTGGTCACAATCTGGCCTTCCTCACACCAAGCCAAAGGAGCCTTGCAGAGCAGGGAGAACTGGAAGTCCTGGCACAGTCAAGGAATTATGATGTGATTGGAATAACAGAGACTTGGTGGGATAACTCACATGACTGGAGTACTGTCATGGATGGATATAAACTGTTCAGGAAGGACAGGCAGGGAAGAAAAGGTGGGGGAGTTGCACTGTATGTAAGGGAGCAGTAATGATTGCTCAGAGCTCAAGTATGAAACTGCAGAAAAACCAGTGTCTCTGGATTAAGTTTAGAAGTGTGAGCAACAAGGGTGATGTCATGGTAGGAGTCTGCTATAGACCACCGGACCAGGGGGATGAGGTGGACGAGGCTTTCTTCCGGCAACTCACGGAAGTTACTAGATCGCAGGCCCTGGTTCTCATGGGAGACTTCAATCACCCTGATATCTGCTGGGAGAGCAATACAGCGGTGCACAGACAATCCAGGAAGTTTTTGGAAAGTGTAGGGGACAATTTCCTGGTGTAAATCCTGGAGGAACCAACTAGGGGCAGAGCTCTTCTTGACCTGCTGCTCACAAACCGGGAAGAATTAGTAGCGGAAGCTAAAGTGGATGGGAACCTGGGAGGCAGTGACCATGAGATGGTCGAGTTCAGGATCCTGACACAGGGAAGAAAGGAGAGCAGCAGAATACGGACCCTAGACTTCAGAAAAGCAGACTTTGACTCCCTCAGGAAACTGATGGGCAGGATCCCCATGGAGAATAACATGACGGGGAAAGGAGTCCAGGAGAGCTGGTTGTATTTTAAAGAATCCTTATTGAGGTTACAGGGACAAACCATCCCGATGTGTAGAAAAATAGTAAATATGGCAGGCGACCAGCTTGGCTTAACAGTGAAATCTTTGCTGATATTGAACACAAAAAAGAAGCTTACAAGAAGTGGAAGATTGAACAAATGACTAGGGAAGAGTATAAAAATATTGCTCGGGCATGCAGGAGTGAAATGAGGAAGGCTAAATCACACCTGGAGTTGCAGCTAGCAAGAGATGTTAAGAGTAACAAGAAGGGTTTCTTCAGGTATGTTAGCAACAAGAAGAAAGTCAAGGAAAGTGTGGGCACCTTACTGAATGAGGGAGGCAACCTAGTGACAGAGGATGTGGAAAATGCTAATGTACTCAATGCTTTTTTTTGCCTCTGTCTTCACGAACAAGGTCAGCTCCCAGACTACTGCACTGGGCAGCAAAGCATGGGGAGGAGGTGACCAGCTCTCTGTGAAGAAAGAAGTGGTTCGGGACTATTTAGAAAAGCTGGACGAGCACAAGTCCATGGGGCCGGATGCGCTGCATCCGAGAGTGTTAAAGGAGTTGGCGAATGTGATTGCAGAGCCATTGGCCATTATCTTTGAAAACACATGGCGATCCGGGGAAGTCCCGGACGACTGGAAAAAGGCTAATGTAGTGCCCATCTTTAAAAAAGTGAAGAAGGAGGATCCGGGGAACTACAGGCCAGTCAGCCTCACCTCAGTCCCCAGAAAAATCATGGAGCAGGTCCTCAAGGAATCAATTCTGAATTCACTTAGGGGAGAGGAAAGTGATCAGGAACAGTCAGCATGGATTCACCAAGGGCAAGTCATGCCTGACTAATCTAATTGCCTTCTATGACGAGATAACTGGCTCTGTGGATGAGGGGAAAGCAGTGGACCTGTTGTTCCTTGACTTTAGCAAAGCTTTTGACACGGTCTCCCACAGTATTCTTGCCAGCAAGTTAAAGAAGTATGGGCTGGATGAATGGACTATAAGGTGGATAGAAAGCTGGCTAGATTGTCGGGCTCAACGGGTAGTGATCAATGGCTCCATGTCTAGTTGGCAGCCGGTATCAAGTGGAGTGCCCCAGGGTCGGTCCTTGGGCTGGTTTTGTTCAATATCTTCATAAATGATCTGGAGGATGGTGTGGATTGCACCCTCAGCAAGTTTGCAGATGATACTAAACTGGGAGGAGAGGTAGATACGCTGGAGGGTAGGGATAGGATACAGAGGGACCGAGACAAATTAGAGGATTGGGCCAAAAGAAATCTGATGAGGTTAAACAAGGACAAGTGCAGAGTCCTGCACTTAGGACGGAAGAATCCCATGCACTGCTACAGACTAGGGACAGAATGGCTAGGCAGCAGTTCTGCAGAAAAGGACGTAGGGGTTACAGTGGACAAGAAGCTGGATATGAGTCACCAGTGTGGCGTTGTTGCCAAGAAGGCCAATGGCATTTTGGGATGTATAAGTAGGGGCATTGCCAGCAGATCGAGGGATGTGATCATTCCCCTCTATTTGACATTGGTGAGGCCTCATCTGGAATACTATGTCCAGTTTTGGGCCCCACACTACAAGAAGGATGTGGAAAAATTGGAAAGAGTCCAGCGGAGGGCAACAAAAATGATTAGGGGACTGGAACACATGACTTAAGAGGAGAGGCTGAGGGAACTGGGATTGTTTAGTGTGCAGAAGAGAAGAATGAGGGGGGATTTGGTAGCTGCTTTCAACTACCTGAAAGGGTGTTCCAAAGAGGATGGATGTAGACTGTTCTCAGTGGTAGCAGATGACAGAACAAGGAGTAATGGTTTCAAGTTGCAGTGGGGGAGGTTTAGGTTGGATATTAGGAAAAACTTTTTCACTCGGAGGGTGGTGAAACACTGGAATGCATTACCTAGGGAGGTGGTGGAATCTCCTTCCTTAGATATTTTTAAGGTCAGGCTTGACAAAGCCCTGGCTGGGATGATTTAGTTGTGGATTGGTCCTGCTTTGAGCAGGGGGTTGGACTAGATGACCTCCTGAGGTCCCTTCCAACCCTGATATTCTATGATTCAAGCATGTGTTTGGATAGAATACTTGCAACTTCCCTGGCCTTGTAGAACGACTGTCATCTTAGTCTGTCAGGCTGTCCTGCTCAGAATACAGTCAGTAGCAACATTCCCTTGGCTTCAATGGACACTGAATAGGGCCTCCGAGCAGTGAGATTACCCCAGCTTTGTCATTCACTCTCTGTCCTCACACTCATAGAATCATAGAATATTAGGGTTGGAAGAGACCTCAGGAGGTCATCTGGTCCAATCACCTGCTCAAAGCATGACCAGCACCAACTAAATCAGGGACCAACACCAACCAGGGCTTTGTCAAGCCAGGCCACTCCATTTATTTCTACTCTGAGATCAACAGAAAACAACATCTGCTCATTCTTTGGCTAACCATTTTCTGAAATGCACTAATGCTTTAATTGCAAAGCCATTTGTGGTGCTCTCCAAATGAAACCTGCTGCTCAGGTGAAGGGACAATGCACAGCCTGGGGCATCTCCCCAGATACCCCATTGTTCCTGCATGCTGCTAGCAAGCATGGATGAGAGAGCAGGTACTCCTTGCAAGGAACACTGGTGAGCGCCTTAGCAGCAGGCAGCTGTGCAGTGGTGTGAGCAATCCACAGGGAAGATGATACAGGAAGGGAGAAATCCTGAGCA
The DNA here is from genome assembly GCF_965152275.1 of Natator depressus. NCBI lineage: Eukaryota > Metazoa > Chordata > Testudines > Cheloniidae > Natator > Natator depressus. Next base: position 132,614,696 of record NC_134239.1, read on the forward strand.
GGGAAGCAAATGAGGAAGGTTTACCTCCCTCTCTGGAACTTGGTGAAGCAAGCTACACTGTCAGCTGTTCCTTTGGGCAGCAGGGAGCCCCTTTGCATTGGTTTGACACTTAAAGAAGCAGTGCACTTGGCACTTTCTTGGCACTTAAAGAAATCTCTCAACTGCTTAGGTTACACTGAGGTGTGGGGAGAGGCCTCTCCTCATCCAGCCACTGCTCTGACTGTTCTGTCACTGTCACTCCGCAGAATTTCAGCACCTATCTCCTTATCTGCATGAGACCTCTTGGCTATAAGGTCGTTCTTTGCCTCTCTAGTTCTTCTACTCACTTCCAGGGACTCCAGTGGTAGCTATTCGGTGCATAGCTTCCTCTGAGACAGGAATGTATGTGAGAAGGGTCTGGGCTAGTTACCCTGGACATAAATGCTATAGCATGAATAATGGAGATAGGGGAGAAGGGAGTTTATGCTCTCATGAAGGACAGTGGAAAATTTTCCATCACAATTGTTTTTTGATGCGAAAGTTACTTTTTGTGAAAAATTTCTGTTAGTTGAAAACCTATCAGCTTTCCATGAAAACGTTGCCTTGTCAGCAAAAACACCTAAACACCCAAAACGTTGATTCTGAAATGCCGCTGTGGTGCCTCATGGATGTTTTCAGCTGCCTTGTGCCTCCATTCTTCCTTTAGGGTCATGCTCCTCAGTAGCACTACAGTTCCCATGCTGCACCATTGCCAAAGGACTCCCAGAATGCACCATGGCATTTCAACAAGAAGGGAGACGTCATCCAGCCAGGGAGTCCAGCCCATGGAGGAGAATGGGCACTCAAACTACAACTCCCATGAGGCACAGCAGTGGCATTTCTGAATAAACATTTTTGGTTTTTTTTCACCAAAAAACGAAATTTTCTGTGGAAAATTTCAATTAGGTAACTTTTCCATTTTCATCAAAATTTTCCACCCAAATACAATTCTGACTAGCTCTAGTCCTCAGCCATGAAGCGTAAAGAGTATTTTTTAAGCTTTGTAATAGTTTTTCTGTATATGTATGGTGGGGCTAGTAGAAATTCTTCCCCACCTGCCAGTTTGTGGCATCAGCAATCAAAATGTCTGAGAAATCACTGAAATGTGGATCGCCTGTATTTTGTTCATGTCACACCATAATTGATGGATTATAATATTTGAGAACTAAAACAACTGTTTTAAAAATAACTTATCATCATGTGAAATAAACTACTTGATTAAAAAGAAAACTGTCATGGACCATCAAAAGAACCCCCCACATTGGTGATCAGTCAGGTGTGAACTCTGGACCTTCAGCTCTGCCACAGACACCCTGCATAGTCTTGGGCAAGTTCCTTAGTCTCGCTGTCCCTTTTTCAAAGGGGAAGCAGAACACTTTCTGTCTCGCTGGTGAGGCCTTTGGGGCAGGGACTGACTCTTCTGTGTCTACATATGCTGCCTAGCACAACAGGACCCCAATCACGGTTTGAGCCTAGACACTCCCATAATACAACTATTACTGGTAACAACAACAACAAAAACCTCAGGCTGCAGGAACAAAAACTAGCAAGTAAATAGCTCTGGCAAGAGAGGCTGTCCTTTGCCAATTCAGCCTAGTAAATCATTTGCCCACACTGCAGTATTTCACACTGCAGAAGATTTCCCTACACCTGACATACGTGTGTGTGTGTGTACACACACAGAACAAGGAAGTAAGCACTGTGCCTCTTGCTAGGGCTGTCTGGAAAAGAATTCTGGTTTGTGAAAATGTCACTGTTTTGGTGTTTGGTTTGTTCTGCAATGGGAGAAAATGACCCATAGAAATTTGTGTAAAAAAGCAGCAGAGAGAGCCCTGTTTCCAACAAGCCAATCGCTCAGTGATGTGGGCCCTCACTGGTGTGGTGGAAGGCTGACGTTCTAGTCCTTGCTCTGGCTCAGTGTGGCACTCTTCTCCAAAGCAGTACCCTGGAACCCCATATTTACCATGGTGATATGATTATGATGTGGTTTGCACAAAGTATGCCTTGTAAAGTATCATTTTAAATGGCTTGATCTGTTGACCATTAATATCCTGTTGAATTGTATGTGCTATCATTGTATGTTGAGTTATGAAGTTTTGCTCTGTGTGTGTTACTGAACTATGTTGTGAAGTTAGGAACACCCCAACCAGCCTTTCACACTGACAACCCATTAAATGGAATCCACACTCCCAGGGACTGTTCCAGAAACCTGTACAATGGAGACATCTCAGAGATAGCACGTAGATATTGGAGACTGCTTGACTCACGGCATAGTAAAGGATCTTTCCAGCAATCTGGAAAAAAACTACAAAAGAGGGGAAGTGACCTCATCACTTGGCCTCTCTCCCCTCACAACTGAACACCAGGAAACACATCTGGAGGACATAGACTGAAGTGGGGAGGTGGTCCCAGGCCGAAGGAGACATCCAGCCTGTGTATGGAAGATCTGTGACCTGCTTCTATTGTCTATCAGGGTGAGACAAGGCTTGAATCAAATCCTAATTTATAGAACTCAGATTTCAATTTTACTTTTATTTTTTAAGTAACCAACTTTGAGCTGTATGCTTACTACTTAAGATCACTTAAAATCTATCTTTCTGTAGCTAATAAATCTGTTTTATATTTTACCTAAAACTGTGTGTTTTGGTTGCAGTGCTTGGGAAATCTGCTCAGAAGCAAGGTCTGGCACATGTCATCTCCACATCAAGGGCGGGGCAGACTGGGTAATAAACTTACACTGGTCAGGCTTCTGACCAGGACAAGACACTATAGCCCTGGGTTCCTAGGCTGGGGAGCTGGGGGAATTTACTGGAGCCTGTCTATTGTTGGCTCATGAGTAGCTGGGAGAACATTCATGTAACTCAGTTGGGTGTGTCCCTGCCTGTGGATGGCTGTGTAAGTGCAGTACTTGGAAGGGTTTGTGGCTTGTCACAGCATCACAGTGTGAGAGGGAGCACAGGTGGGTAAGTAAGACAGAGGTCTCAGTGGTACCCCCGTTCCAGGTTGTGCCTCAGGGAACCCATCACACTCATTCAAGTCTGGGTCTCCCACAAGTGTCCTAACCAGCAGGCTATAGATTTAGTCACAGTTTCAGTAAATTGGCATTTTCTGATTAGAGAACCCTTGAGCAGCCCCACTTCTCTCAGAGAAAGGATGTAAACATGTTGCCTTTGCAGTCACAGTGAGTTTCCATCTCTTTCCACTAATAATTCATTACGAGAGTGCAAGGCTGCAGTACAACTGTGCTACTTAATGATTCTTCTCAATTATATTTCAGGTATATTCATGATACTATTAGCCTTTCTAAAAGGGAGTTAGTAGGACCCAAACCTCACAGAGTGGAGGCCCTTGGAATAATGTGTGTTTTGTTCTCACAAGGCACAAAGCCTTTTCTTCTTCCTTCTGCTCCCCATTATACTTGAATGATGGCATCTGTAGCACAACAGAGCTTGTCCTTAGCCAGAGCCATTTACGCACGCTGCAGTGGGGTGGGAGGCTGATGCCTCGTGGGAAGCAGGCTGTGTGATAAATATAAAGGGAAGGGTAAACACCTTTAAAATCCATCCTGGCCAGAGGAAAAACCCTTTCACCTGTAAAGGGTTAAGAAGCTAGGATAACCTCGCTGGCACCTGACCACAATGACCAATGAGGAAACAAGATACTTTCAGAAGCTGGAGAGGGGAGAAACAAAGCCTCTCTCTCCATCTGTGTGATGCTTTTGCCAGGGACAGAACAGGAGTGGAGTCTTAGAACTTAGTAAGTAATCTAGTTAGATATGCGTTAGATTCTGTTTTCTTTAAATGGCTGAGAAAATAAGCTGTGCTGAATGGAATGGATATTCCTGTTTTTGTGACTGTTTGTAACTTAAGGTTTTGCCTAGAGGGATTCTCTATGTTTTGAATCTAATTACCTGTAAGGTATTTACCATCCTGATTTTACAGAGGTGATTCTTTTACCTTTTCTTCTATTAAAATTCTTTTTAAGAATCTGAATGCTTTTTTCATTGTTCTTAAGATCCAAGGGTTTGGGTATGTGTTCACCTGTGCAAATTGGTGAGGATTTTTATCAAACCTTCTCCAGGAAAGGGGGTGTAAGATTTGGGAGGATTTGGGGGGGAAAGACGTTTCCAAACAGGCTCTTTCCCAATTATATCCCTGTTAGATGTTTGGTGGTGGCATGGAAATCCAAGGGCAAAGGGTAAAATTAATTTGTACCTTGCAGAAGTTTTAACCTAAGCTGGTAAAAGTAAGCTTAGGAGGTTTTCATGCAGGTCCCACATCTGTAACCTAGAGTTCAGAGTGGGGAAGGAACCTTTACGCAGGTGGAAGGCCTCTGACATCTGGGGTGTTGCACTGGTATAAATGGGATTAGAATCAGGCCCACTGAGCACATGTTCCCATTTTAGAATGTGTCAATTACCTCCAAAGTTATAGCCCACCTTTAAAAATCCATCCACCATGGAAATCTCATCCCTCCAGCATTGTCTGGACCCCAGATGCGGGCAGGAATGATTCATGCATTTACTGATGCTGCAAAGCACTCACAGACATGCACGAGCTCGTCTGGGGGTGAGGGTGTGTGTGATGAAGAGCTGTGCCCAGCCTGCCACTTCCCTTTTAGGAGTTTACAGAAGATAAATTCCCTGTTAATCCAGAGCAATTTAACAGAGCCAGCTCCACATCCCTCCCTACAATAGCTCCCATGAGGCTTCCTTGTGTGGCAGCTGAGGCCAGTACATGGCCAGGGGCCAAGCCACTGATTCCGGTGCAGCAGGGGTGCTGGAAATCCTGTGAACAAAATGGGTGCTGCAGGTGCTTGACTCCCCTGGGAATCCAGCCCCAACCCCCGCTGCTCAGTGCAGAGTCCCGCACCCACATGCTGGAGCCAGGCTGAGTGTCCCGAGGGGCCGGGGGGGGCGCTGAGCTGGTGGCATGGGTTGTGTGGCCTGGGTTTTGTAACACTGAGCTGCAGGGACACCGTGCCCAGTGGGTGTGCAGCTCCCCACTGCTGATCATTTTGCATTAGTGCAAGTGAAAACACAAGGGACCATCTGGGTGGGGTGAGCACGCGCAATGAGGTGCTGGCAGCGGTGGGAGCAGCCAGAAGGGGGCAGTATGTTCTTGCTCCACAACATTAAGGGCTGCCACAGACACAGTGAGGCTCCGATGCGCTGGTTTTAGTAATTATAGCCAGAGATCCCAGGCCCAGCGCCATCTGTACACTGTGGTTTGGTGGCTTCGAGTGGTGTCCACCCCAGACATCAGCGAGGCCCCCTAGAGAGAGCTCCCAAATGCTCGTGAGGGCTATTGCGATACTCGTCAGGGGCACAGCTGAGGATGGCAGGCGGAGCAGCCTATGGGCTGTAGGAGCATGACAACCGAGGAAGCAGCCCAAGCAGAGATGGGACCTGGCTGTGCTTACAAGGCAGAATGGAGGGACGGGCACAGGGAGGGACTGCACAAGGGACATAGGAACAGGGACAGGCGACCGCGTGGGTCCTGGGCTTGGAGGGGTGCCAGGCTCTGAGGGCATGCTGGGCTTTGTGGTGTGTGGTTGGGGGAGGGAGTTGGGGAGGTAGTGTGTGTGCCAGACTTCGGGTAAGCGCTGGGCTCGGGGGAGGCGGCAGGCTTTGGGGGAGTGGGGGTCAGTGATGATGGAAGTGGTGAACCAAGCACCTTCTCGCCCCACCTCCCTGAGCCCTGTCACACTCCTTGTCCCCCACAACAGGAGTCAGGAGTCCCTGCTTCACAGTGTGCTGGTCCAGGTTCTCTCTGGAGCATGTCATGCTCATTGCTACCCCGTGGGCTCTCCTCCTCTCCAGCTTTCCTGGGAGGCGCATTCCGGGCAGCGGGCTGCATCTATGGAGCATGGCAAGTCAGCCAGTGATTGCCTATTGCCCTCATTCTGGTTGACATCGCTCATGCTGACTGGCTGCTGGCAAGCCACCCACAGATGCCTTAGAGCTGCCGACTTTATTACCGGGGCTCTGACGCTGCTGGTGCTTTTTTGTTGAAAGAGTTTCTCTCTGCTGCCAAAAGTAAATGCACTTGTCTTTTCATTTTTAGTAAAAGGGCTAATTTAGGCTAAACCAATCCAATAGCAGATTGCGTGTGAAAGCAGCTCTATGCTTTGGTTCAAAAATAAAGTGCTCAATTGATTTTCTGCACCAGATGTCGAGACTGAAATCCTAGGATTTCCATTTTGTGATTTCATTATTTAAAGCATTCATTTGTGTTTAATGTGCTTGAAGCTGCTCATGACAGCCTGGCCAGAGACATAATCAGCTTTCAGCTGCAATGCCAAAGGCGTGTGTTAGTCACAGTCATGGGTGCTGCTATTGGCACTGATCCCTGAGGTGGAGAAGGCGGCAGTTTGTCTAACCAGATGGTTGCTGTCTAGAACTGATGGCTCATGATACAGCACGGTACATGCCGGGGAGGGGGGGGGTGTGAACGTGAAAACCCTTTCTGGTCTAGCTTTTACAGTCACTTGGTGCCTCAAGCGTCCCCCAGGGAATCAGGGCCAGGCACCTCTTTACAGTGGGTTGATCAGGCTAACGTAAAACAGCAGAGCCATTTTCAAAATATGCTGCATCAACCATGTGGAGCTGGAGCTTTCCTGCCATAACAGCGACCTGGGAACTCACACAGGAAACTAAAACCAGCCAAGCCCAGCTGAGCGCCTGGTCCCTGGCTGAGGCCCAGCCCAAAATCGACTGTTAAATTACAGCCAGGGTTTAATTAGCCGTGCAGCACAGAGCGCTATGATGATAGTTAAGCCTGCGATTCTGCCATGGAGGGCACAAAAGTCACAGATTCTGTGACTTTCTGCTACCTCCATGGCTTCTGCAGTGGTTGGTGCAGCTGACTCCAGGGCTGCCCAAACAGCCGGCCGTGGGGGCCAGCTGCTCGGCCAGTCCCTGGGGCCAGCCACACCAGCCGCTGCTCCAGCAGTCCCAGGCAGCTCCAGGAGCCACCGAAGCAGCAGCCGGTGCGGCTGGTCCTAGGGACTGACCAAGACACAGTCCTGGGGCCTGTCCTGGAGCCAGCCGCACCAGTCACTGCTGGAGTGGCCCTGTGGCCAGCCACTTGGGGCTGGGGGTGGGAGGGGCGTCCCTGGGGCCAGCTGTATCAGCCACTGCTCGGCTTGCCCCAGACAGCTGGCATCTCTGACGCAGTAGCAGGTGAGGCTGGCTCCGAGAAGCACCCAAGCATCGGTCCCGGTGGTGGCCCTGGGACCAGCCACACTGTTTGCAGCTTGAGCAACCAGGAGCCAGCCACACTGGCTGCTGCTGGAGTGGCCCTGGGCAGCTGGACCTGGGAGTGCCAGAGCATCAGTCCAGTGGGCACCCTGGGGACAGCCTGAGCAGCAGAGCAGTCCTGGAGAGTGATCCTGGAGAGCAGCGGCTGTTGGGGCCATCACCCCTCAGCCCTGGAGCAGGGGCTCCCTGCCCCTGACATTGTAGGGCTCTCCCCCAGAAGCAGCGATTTAGTCATGGGTATTTATAGTAAAAGTCAGGGCCAGGCCATGAGCTGTGAATTGTTATTTATTGCCCCTGACCTCGCTGTGCCTTCTACCAAAAGTACCCCTGACTAAATCTTAGCCTTAGTGACAGGCACAACAGAGACATCACAAGTGACCGTGTACTCCGTTGCTGACTGAGTCTGGGGTCGGGGAGCATAGTAAAGGGGAAGGGTAGTGAGATTACAGGGTGGCCTGGGTCAGGGCAAGCTGTACCTCTGACACACATCCCCCCCACACCCCCTCCCCCCATCAGTTTCTCTGTGAAAACCCTGTCCAAGAGACAGGCCTGTGTCTGTAACTGGCTCAGGGTGTAACTCTGCAATTCACCCACTCCTAGCCTGGCTCCCCAGGTCACTCCTGCCTATCGAGGCCAGATGGGGGATTAGCCCTCGGCTGTCGACGTTCCTTTGGCAGCTGGCACCAGTGTGACACTGCAGTGACTCACGTCACCTTGTTCACAGAACTATAACAAAGAGGAAAAGGGTTAATACCAGCAAAATGCTGGAAAGGGTTAACGAGACTGAGAAGGCGCCAGTTAAGCCCCACCTGATGGGAATTAGGTGGCCTAAGTAACCCCTGAATGATGATGGCAGGAATGGGCATGGGAAGGGGGCTGATGGTGTTCCATGAAGGAGGAGTGCTGGGCAGAGACGGGCTCCATCTTACGAAGAGAGGGAAGAGCATCTTTGCGAGCAGGCTGGCTAACCTAGTAAGGAGGGCTTTAAACTAGGTTCACCGAGGGAAGGAGACTAAAGCCCTGAGGTAAGTGGGAAAACGGGATACCGGGAGGAAGCACAGGCAGGAACGTCTGTGAGGGGAGGGCTCCTGCCTCATACTGAGAATGAGGGGTGATCAGCAGGTTCTCTCAAGTGCTTATATACGAATGCCCAAAGCCTTGGAAACAAGCAGGGAGAACTGGAGGTCCTGGTGATGTCAGGGAATTATGACGTGATTGGAATAACAGAGACTTGGTGGGATAACTCACATGACTGGAGTACTGTCATGGATGGTTATAAACTGTTCGGGAAGGACAGGCAGGGCAGAAAAGGTGGGGGAGCAGCACTGTATGTAAGGGAGCAGTATGACTGCTCAGAGCTCCGGTACGAAACTGCAGAAAAACCTGAGTGTCTCTGGATTAAGTTTAGAAGTGTGAGTAGTAAGAGTGATGTAGTGGTGGGAGTCTGCTATAGACCACCGGACCAGGGGGATGAGGTGGATGAGGCTTTCTTCCGGCAGCTCGCAGAAGCTACTAGATCGCACGCCCTGGTTCTCATGGGTGACTTTAATTTTCCTGATATTTGCTGGGAGAGCAATACAGCGGTGCATAGACAATCCAGGAAGTTTTTGGAAAGCGTAGGGGACAATTTCCTGGTGCAAGTGCTAGACGAGCCAACTGGGGGGGAGCTTTTCTTGACCTGCTGCTCACAAACAGGGAAGAATTAGTGGGGGAAGCAAAAGTGGATGGGAATCTGGGAGGCAGTGACCATGAGATGGTCAAGTTCAGGATCCTGACACAGGGAAGAAAGGTAAGCAGCAGGATACGGACCTTGGACTTCAGGAAAGCAGACTTCGACTCCCTCAGGGAGCGGATGGGTAGGATCCCCTGGGGGACTAACATGAAGGGGAAAGGAGTCCAGGAGAGCTGGCTGTATTTCAAGGAATCCCTGTTGAGGTTACAGGGACAAACCATCCCGATGAGTTGAAAGAATAGTAAATATGGCAGGCGACCAGCTTGGCTTAATGGTGAAATCCTAGCGGATCTTAAACATAAAAAAGAAGCTCACAAGAAGTGGAAGGTTGGACATATGACCAGGGAAGAGTATAAAAATGTTGCTCGGGCATGTAGGAATGAAATCAGGAGGGCCAAATCGCACCTGGAGCTGCAGCTAGCAAGAGATGTCAAGAGTAACAAGAAGGGTTTCTTCAGGTATGTTGGCAACAAGAAGAAAGCCAAGGAAAGTGTGGGCCCCTTACTGAATGAGGGAGGCAACCTAGTGACAGAGGATGTGGAAAAAGCTAATGTGCTCAATGCTTTTTTTGCCTCTGTCTTCACTAACAAAGACAGCTCCCAGACTGCTGCGCTGGGCATCGCAACATGGGGAGTAGATGGCCAGCCCTCTGTGGAGAAAGAGGTGATTAGGGACTATTTAGAAAAGCTGGACGTGCACAAGTCCATGGGGCTGGACGAGTTGCATCCGAGAGTGCTAAAGGAATTGGCGGATGTGATTGCAGAGCCATTGGCCATTATCTTTGAAAACTCGTGGCGAACGGGGGAAGTCCCAGATGACTGGAAAAAGGCTAATATAGTGCCAATCTTTAAAAAAGGGAAGAAGGAGGATCCTGGGAACTACAGGCCAGTCAGCCTCACCTCAGTCCCCGGAAAAATCATGGAGCAGGTCCTCAAGGAATCAATCCTGAAGCACTTACATGAAAGGAAAGTGATCAGGAACAGTCAGCATGGATTCACCAAGGGAAGGTCATGCCTGACTAATCTAATCGCCTTCTATGATGAGATTACTGATTCTGTGGATGAAGGGAAAGCAGTGCACGTGTTGTTCCTTGACTTTAGCAAAGCTTTTAACACGGTCTCCCACAGTATTCTTGTCAGCAAGTTAAAGAAGTATGGGCTGGATGAATGCACTATAAGGTGGGTAGAAAGTTGGCTAGATTGTCGGGCTCAACGGGTAGTGATCAATGGCTCCATGTCTAGTTGGCAGCCGGTGTCAAGTGGAGTGCCCCAGGGGTCGGTCCTGGGGCCGGTTTTGTTCAATATCTTCATAAATGATCTGGAGGATGGTGTGGATTGCACTCTCAGCAAATTTGCGGATGATACTAAACTGGGAGGAGTGGTAGATACGTTGGAGGGCAGAGATAGGATACAGAGGGACCTAGACAAATTGGAGGATTGGGCCAAAAGAAACCTGATGAGGTTCAATAAGGATAAGTGCAGGGTCCTGCACTTAGGACGGAAGAACCCAATGCACCGCTACAGACTAGGGACCGAATGGCTAGGGAGCAGTTCTGCGGAAAAGGACCTAGGGGTTACAGTGGACGAGAAGCTGGATATGAGTCAGCAGTGTGCCCTTGTTGCCAAGAAGGCCAATGGCATTTTGGGATGTATAAGTAGGGGCATAGCGAGCAGATCGAGGGACGTGATCATTCCCCTCTATTCGACATTGGTGAGGCCTCATCTGGAGTATTGTGTCCAGTTTTGGGCCCCACACTACAAGAAGGATGTGGATAAATTGGAGAGAGTCCAGCGAAGGGCAACAAAAATGATTAGGGGTCTGGAACACATGACTTATGAGGAGAGGCTGAGGGAACTGGGATTGTTTAGTCTGCAGAAGAGAAGAATGAGGGGGGATTTGATAGCTGCTTTCAACTACCTGAGAGGTGGTTCCAAAGAAGATGGTTCTAGACTATTCTCAGTGGTAGCTGATGACAGGACAAGGAGTAATGGTCTCAAGTTGCAGTGGGGGAGGTTTAGGTTGGATATTAGGAAAAACTTTTTCACTAGGAGGGTGGTGAAACACTGGAATGCGTTACCTAGGGAGGTGGTGGAATCTCTTTCCTTAGAAGTTTTTAAGGTCAGGCTTGACAAAGCCCTGGCTGGGATGATTTAATTGGGGATTGGTCCTGCTTTGAGCAGGGGGTTGGACTAGATGACCGCCTGAGGTCCCTTCCAACCCTGATATTCTATGATTCTAGTGGGAGAGGGTGTAGAAAACATCCTCAGGCAAACAGTAGTGTGGGTTAAGAAGGTGCAGCCCTTGGCCACAGCCTAGGGTGGGCTCTGCACTGGAACGTGGCATAGAGAGCAGGTCCAGGTTCCCCCACCAGCCCCTGGAACAGTTCGTCCTGTGGGACTTTGATACTCCTGGAAGGGGCACATTAACCAGCAAGCCAAGTCACGAAGAAAGTGCAGCCCCGACTGCCAGAGCGTGAGAGAGAGGCTGTGGGGCATGCGAATGAGTGATGGCTGGGGGTGAGGGGGCTGAGACCTGGACTGCCGTAATCCCCAGAACAGCCAGGAGAAGATGTCCCATCAGGGAGTGAACCCTGTGACAGGCCTATCCACATATTATCTCACCTAAAATGAAGCCTTGCATCTGTAGGTGCCCTCCCACCCCCACTTTGTACCTGCCACCCGCTGAGCACTGGGGTTAGGCCACAGCTTCTTGTTGTCTGGCTCTCTGGTGGTGTCACTCCCTGCAATCACAGGCAGGCTTTTATCCCTTGCCTGTCTGGCCTGAGCCCCATGAATCTGCTCGATCCAGTTTATGCAGTTGCCGGGCAGGCTGAGGGAGGCTGACAGTAGTGGCTTCACTGTATTGTGCATTGGCAGTTGTCTGCCTTCCTGGGGCTGTGTTAGTGTAACCCACTCACCTCCTGGGTGTGGGGTTCTGGCCCATCTAGTGGCACCGAGCCCACTTAGAGACAGAGATAAAATGAGTCTGCTCTACAGCCTTAACTAACAGCTTGTTGGCATTTAGCTCATGCAGTAGAGGCTCATGCACTAAGCTCCAGAGGTCCCAGGTTCGATCCCACCCACCGACGACCGAGGTCTGTCGGTGCTACAGTAGTGCTCCCCGGAGTCAGCTAACTCTGCCCCCAGATGCTGACAGCATGCCAGTAAGCCTACAGCCAGAGGCACACACATAGCTCCTCAGTTCATCACACAGGGCGTCCCATCTGCAGGCACCTGAGCCAGGTCAGGCCGTGATTGGCAGTGCTTTACCACAGAAGGCTGTTAGCAGCTGATGGCCACCGGTCCCTAGAAAACAGTTGGCATTCTGGGCCTGCGTCTACCGGTCAAGAAGCCCCTCACAGTTGGCACCCCTCACATGACAGGCTCCCTGTAGCGGCCATGGTGTGGAATGGGCAGGGGGACTGAACCAGCCCTTGTTCCTGCAGAAGCCACTCACACCTTCCCCGCCTGGAACAGGCTGGAGCTTCCTGAGGGCAGGGAGAAGCGACTCACCTGGCTGCTCCGGAGCTGCTTTGGGAGCTGCAATGTCAGGCCCCTCAGGCCAGTCGCTAACCGCATAGTGACACGGGCAACAGGGAGAGAGAGAGAGAGAGAGTGTGTGTGTGTGTGTGTGACTGGCGCCCACTGGCCTTATGGTGGGTGGAGCTGAGACGCTGGGGACAGCGAGGGACTGGGTTTTCAGGACTCACTTTATGCATTTGACACAGCATGTTGGTTCGAGCCAGAGACACTGGCTGCCCTGGGGCGTCAGTGTCTTGCTCCTGGCAAACACCTTTGTAATCATCTGGGCACAGGCAAAACCCTTCAGTATCCTCAAGGCATTAATAGGCATGTGGGATGGTCCAGCTAACGGACACTTAGTCCCATGGTGGGTTTTAAACGTTGTCAGTAAAACAGAACAAGTGCAAGATTCTACTTTATCCTTCCTCCCCCTGCCCCGCCCTTCGGCCAGCATCACACACTCACCCGCTGGTTAACCCTAACCAGAGCAACCGAATCCAGCAAACATGGAGTCAGGGGTCTGCCTTGGACTGTAAATCCCACATGGCCGGTGTGTTTTCATGGGCACCATCTCTGGGCACTGGGCAGCTACACCTCCTGTGCTCATTGTACAGTGCAATAACAGCACAGGATGTGGCCCTGGGGAGCTGCGCTGGATGTGCCCATTACAGCTTCCTTTCCCTCTTGCAGGCGGCTCCTCCCTCTGTGTCTCTGGCGCAGATAATCTGTGCTGATTGCAGCCAGCGGAAATTCCTTCTCATACCCCAGTCAGTGTGAGGCATCCCTCCCTGGAGAAGTGGCAGTGACTTCACCCCAACCTTTGTAACTCACCGACCTGCTGTGAGCAATGTGCTTCTACACACAGCCCCCTCCACCTTGCCTCTGCCCACCCCTGCACCCCTCCATGACCCCAGGATTACACTGCTTCTGCTGGAGCCATGCTTCCGGGGGCTTCCTGCAACACAACTGTCCCTAGGGACATACCCCCAGGGGTCAGGCGAGAGAAGCAGCATATGTTATTTGCATGCTCTGTGCTGCTTTAGCTGCAGGTGTGCATGGCGATAATGTAATAGAGCTTGGCTGACCCCAGCATCCCACATCGCCCCGTGCGGCCATTCCTTGCCACCCAAGCCTGCCACTAGACCCCCCTGGGCAGCAGCACTGCCTGTAAGCAATGTGGGAACAACACCGCTCTGCCACTTGCTCTGGATTTAAATTACTTGTTGTCCTCAGCCATAGTGGTCATTGTTTTTCCAGACTCACCATATAACATACAGTAGCCCGCAGCTGTCACATGAACCACCAGACAGGGGAATAGCTTGAGACGCTGGGCTCCTGTGAGGCATGGCTGAATATCTCCCATCCGGATGTTAAAAACAAAACAGCAAGCGACCGGAAAGAGCAGCCACATAGAATCATGTAAACACTAAAAGAAAAAAACTCAGACTGCTGGTGCTAGGAGCCAACCCTTTTGGACTGTCGAGGTTGAATCCACAGAAATTGTTTGAAATTAAAGTCGTTTCAAAAGAGCAAAGCAGAAAATTGGGAGTGTTAGAAAGCGCGATTGAACCAACATGCTGTTGTTCACAGCAGGCGAGTGAAAGCACGGCTGCCCAGTTAACCATTGCTTGATCTTGTGAATGGTGACTAGCTCTCATCCGCAGAGCAATGTTCAGAACTTGTAAAAATACTAAAAACTAAAGCCAATACAGAAGTTTTGGGCTGATGCTTCTACTCACTAAGCTAATATGGCTGGTTTCACTGTGCCTAATCTCATGCATTTGTCTCTGCACCTGTGGGTTCTTATCCTATATAAAGGCTGTGAGCGCTCGGGGGCTGAGACTGCCTGTTTGTTTTAGATGGGTTGTGACATACCGGGGCACAATCCAGACCAGTTGGGGGCTGTGACATCCCTGTCCTGAAACCTTGGGTGGCTTACAATGCCTTGCTGTGAAGCTTCCACCTGGGCCACTCACAAACCGCCTCCAGCATGCAAGCCACACCTTCAGTGTCTGTGTGTAACTGCAATCTGCCAGCTACACCATGGCTCTCACCAGCCTTGGTTACACTGCAGGGTGACCCCCAACACACACCCCATCCCAGCTCTTCCCCCAGAAATGTATGTCCTGTACTGCCTAGCCCTCTCCTGGACAGGACAAATATAGTGTCTGTTATTCCTTTAAGGAAATAATATACCAACTCATTACCTTAAATAGTTACCCATACACTTCAATTTAAACACACTGGATTAAGTCAAATAAGTTTATTGACTACCAATAGATAGATTTTTTAACTGAGTACAAGTAATGAGAATAAAAGTTAGAAATGGTTACAAGAAGAATAAAGATAAAATGCTTATTAGGGCCTAATTTAACAAACTATGTTAGATTTAAGAAAATGTGCCAGCCGATTACTGACAAAACTCCCAGGTCAGGACCCTCCTAAATCCAACAGCTGTTTACCCTTTTCTTCTTAGGTGTGATGCCACAGAGAGACAGGAAGAGAGAGGAAGGATATCTTGCGGTGTTTGTCCATACAGTTTATAGTTTCAATCCCCATCTTGAAAACCATCTCCAGCTGAGACACTGGTGGTTTTCTCACCTGTTTGAACTTTCTTTGTTTTCCCTCCCTGCTTGATGACTCTGTTGACTGCTTAAATGCAAATTAAGGCAGTCACCCATTGTTTTGTTTAGGACAGACCTGTTTGCTGACTTCTGCTTGGATAGAGTTTATCATACGTGTTAGTAACATCATACAGAAGAATCTTATAATGTCACACACAGAGTTGCCACACATATAGAGACACCTCCTGTCCACTGGCCCACTAGGAGGTTGTCCAAGATAGAGTAAGTCTGCCTAGGAGCTTTTTAAACAACTTTGGGAAACTGAGTCTGAAGCACCACCATATGCTCTGCATTGTATGTCAGTGTGTCACCTCAGACCAGACCCACTCAGATAAAGCACAAGGAACAAGGTTTTAGTGTGCAAAGAAACAGAACAGGATGACAGTGCAGTAGCCTCCTCTCGGCTTGCCTGCCCCGTGTTCCCAGCTTCTGCCAGTGCTGGAACTTCCTGCTAGGAGGGAAGATGGGACGTCCTGGCAGCAACCAGGAAGTTCTCCCAACATGCCGCCATTTGTAGTCCACAACTGGCAGTTCCCATGGCAGGTGCTGCTGAAGCAAACTGGACCTTGGGCTACGTATATTTTACCAGGACCATACTGACCTGCAAATATGAGTATTCAAGTACCACCTTACAAGGCACACTTTGTACAGAGATTATTACAATAGTGTGGGGTGTATATTCACCCAGGGGTACATTCCGTCATAGTGGGTACAGTCCCCAGTACATTGAGACCCTAATCCATGATCCCACTAAGTACTACCATAGTAAAAATAAGTAAAAGCCTCCATTAATTAAATCTGTGCCAATGGCTGATACCGCCTGGATGGGGAAAGCCTGGAGAGCTGCTCAACGCTGCTTAGCACAACCGCTGCTCTGACACCTGCCGGCAGCTGAGACCTGGTGCACTGACAGCAGTGACCATGAGAGAGCCTGAGCTACAGTCCGAGTTCTCAGCTGCGCTCAGTGACACGGGCATAAAAGCCAGAATAACCATGTCTCTTCCCTAGGGATTGAATTTACACGCTCTGCCTGAGCGAGGTAAGGCAGGGGCATGGCTGGGGGAGAGGTGCAGGGACAGAGCACAGGTGCATTAGGCAGCTAGCGCCTAGACTCCATGATCCTGTTTATCACCTTACACAGTTCTGAATTACATAATATCCCATGCTCAGACCTCATGGGACCACTGAGATTGCTAATCTATGTTCACTAAATTACGCTTCCAAATGGCTGGCGTAAAATAAGTCAGCATCAGAACAAAACAACCCAGGGACCTGCCTTTGTGCACTCCCATGGATTTCAGGAACTCCACTGACGCCTTCCAAAGGCTCAATATAATGCTCAAATAAATTGGTCAGTCTCTAAGGTGCCACAAGTACTCCTTTTCTTTTTGGGAATACAGACTAACACGGCTGCTACTCTGAAACCTTCCAAAGGAGTGGGCATGATTGGCTTTTATGGGTGAGTCAGCCCATCGCTCTAATTACCAGCTGTTTGAGTAATATAAAACAATTAATACATGTTATGGCCATAAACAGGGTGAAGGGCCAGCTTGTCATCAAGGTTCTTGCTTGCGTTTTTTTCTGCTGGTGGAACGTGTTTGTGGAAGCACTCTGTCTCCGCGACACTGGATTGTGTGTTATCACCACATTTGTCACTTTGTTACACTAACTGTGGGGTTTAGCTCACAAATTACAGATTTAGATGTAATTTAAAAAAAATATAGAACAAACTGATCATAAATTTCCCAGCAGTGTGAGAAAAAAAATAAAGTCGGCCACATGACCCTGCTTGTTCAAGTCTCCTGCAGCACATCAGCCTGATCTAGGCTTTGCTCAGCAAGGAAGTCATCTGTGATGCACTCAGTCACCTTTCCCTGCTCTCGTGGCTGGAGCTGATCCACGTGAGCAAGTGTGTCCCATGCCTGCGCACACATCCACCTTGGGCAGCTGTTGTGGTTTATTCCTTAGGTCTCGATGAGACCGAAACAAAATAGATAAAAGCCAAATGTGAACAAACTCGTACTGGCCAATTTACCCACTTTCTTTAAAAGTCCATCTCTGGGCTGAGATCAGGGCCCCATATAGGAGACAGCCACCTGAGGGCAGCTGCTGTTCCCAAGTGCAGTGTTGCCAGGGAGGGGCTGGTAGCTCTGCCGCCCCACTCCCCCAAAGGGGGTCATATCTGGGTGGGCTGGAGCACGACTAGGTCCTGCATCCCCCATGCACTCAGCAGTCAGCACTGGGAACCCACAGGCTGCATTTTTTTTAAAAAAGTGCAATAAATGCTGCTTCCAGCAGAGGTCTGTCTATGGCCCCTCCCTGTCACTTGAGCATTGCACCCTCCAATTAAATGAAGGCATTACTTCAAGTTTGTATCACCAGTTTCACTCCCAACAGGCAACTGACTTGCTGCAAAGCCCCAGAGTCTACTATCACGAGCGGTCACCTTTTAGCATGTGCTTGAGGGATCACATGCAGGTAAATTTAGACCAGCAGCAACAGACCTTGGTCTGCTTTTTCAGGTGAGCAAGCCCATGCCACAGTGTCCCTCTGCTTTTGCGCACTGGCAGGGCCATGGGATGGACAGGACTCCAGCTCTCCAGGGGCACATGCTCCTATCATGAAAAAGAAGTCCTCTGCCCCTGGTGGCAGTGTGATTGGATCCCCAGCTGAGATACTAGCGGTTTACATTTGTTCCAGCTTTCATTTCAGAGAGGTGGTACATTTTCAAGGAGCACGATGGCAATTTTAAAATGTTGGTTTTGGGGTTCGTGGATTAAATGCTGGGCCTGACAGACTTGACTGTGTCCCTTCAACTGTGCACCCATTCAGAGATCTTAGGATCAGTGCTCAGGAAATTCATAAAAACTCCATGAAACTTTTATGAGGCAAAATCCAATTTCCCCTCTCTAACACCAAGACGTTGATACAAAGGTTATTGTAGAAGTGTGTCAGTGCTTACAAATGCACTTTTGGTTTTGAGCTATACTGAATTTCTGACAATGAAGAAGAAATAAGCAGAAAACCTCAATTACAGCTGCCCAAATTGGCTCAGTATGAGCTACATGAAAGTCACAATGGGCGTTCAGAATCTCAGGGGAAAATGAATTACTGCGAACCTTTCAGTTCCATTCAAGACCATGATCCCTCAGGTGACAGCTAAATCTCCCCCACAAAAGCTGATTAGCCACTGCAGGTCCTGCATGTGAATTCCTTGGGTTTCCTGTGGCATTTATCAAGAGATTATGTAAACCCCAGATAACACTCTCACACTTGCTTTATTATTCATTTGGGACAAGGGAATGGAAGAGGTTGGAATAATGGCCAAATGCGAAACTGTCTGTCACTGGTCCCCAGAGCAGCCAGAGGGGGCTGAGTGCGGCCTCACAGCCCAGGCTGGGCTGCGGTTGGTGTGCATTTCTTGGGGTGACACAGTCAGTGAGAAGCCAGCTCCGGGCTGGTCATGGGAGTGCCAGACAATGGATGAGGTGTCATCGAGGAGTCCAAACTGCAGCCTCAGCCTGGTGGAGCTCTTGAGGGCTGTGCCAGGGATGGAATGGGGAGCTAGGGAACGCACTGGCTCATGTTGCCGGGACTGACACCATGGTATCAGTCAGAAGGGGCTGGGCCAGGGGCTGTGACGAGGCTTCAGCTGAGCCCTAAAGACTTGAGCTGTCAATGAGCATTTCCCTCCCTTTGTGTTTGTCTCTCACCAGGAAAATGTCCTGTGCAGTCTCCCTGCTTCCTACCTCGCTTCTCCTGTTCCTTAAAGGGGTCCTTGAGCATGCATGTGTGTGCTAAGACACTGCCCATCTCTGTGCATAGGCAGGAATAGCTTCTCCCGCCCATCCCCACCACGAACCAGTTCTTCCTTGTCCTGGCCCTTAGAACCTTTCCCCATGGAGGAGCTAGCCTGCCTGTTTCGGGGTGCGTAATGGCCACTGATCTGGAAGAGTTAATATCCACAGCAATGGCCCATCTGTCCCTGGAAGCGCCAGGGACGTGATACGACTGACAGGTTCAGTTCAATGCCAACACTGCCTTGTGAGCTGTTTTCTCTGAGCAGCACATTCAACACTTCATAGAATCATAGAACATCAGGGGTGGAAGGAACCTCAGGAGGTCATCTAGTCCAACCCCCTGCTCAAAGCAGGACCGATCCCCAATTAAATCATCGCAGCCAGGGCTTTGTCAAGCTTGACCTTAAAAACTTCTGAGGAAAGAGATTCCACCACCTCCCTAGATAACGCATTCCAGTGTTTCACCACCCCCATAGTGAAAAAGTTTTTCCTAATATCCAACCTAAATCTCCCCCACTGCAACTTGAGATGATTACTCCTTGTTCTGTCATCCGCTACCACTGAGAACAGTCTAGATCCATCCTCTTTGGAACCCCCTTTCAGGTAGTTGAAAGCAGCTATCAAATCCCCCCTCATTCTTCTCTTCCGCAGACTAAACATCCCCAGTTCCCTCAGCCTCTCCTCATAAGTCATGTGTTCCAGTCCCCTAATCATTTTTGTTGCCCTCCGCTGGACGTTTTCCAATTTTTCCACACCTTTCTTGTAGTGTGGGGCCCAAAACTGGACACAGTACTCCAGATGAGGCCTAAGCAGTGTCGAATAGAGGGGAACGATCACGTCCCTCCATCTGCTGGCAATGCCCCTACTTATACATCCCAAAATGCCACTGGCCTTCTTGGCAACAAGGGCACACTGTTGACTCATATCCAGCTTCTCGTCCACTGTAACCACTAGGTCCTTTTCTGCAGAACTGCTGCCGAGCTATTCGGTCCCTCGTCTGTAGCGGTGCATTGGATTCTTCTGTCCTGTCAAGTTTCCTTCCCCACTCTGAACTCTAGGGTACAGATGTGGGGACCTGCATGAAAACCTCCTAAGCTTACTTTTACCAGCTTAGGTTAAAACTTCCCCAAGGTACAAATTAATTTTACCCTTTGCCCTTGGATTTCCACTGCCACCACCAAACTTTATATGGGTTCTTGAAGAAACGGAGTTTGGATACGTCTTTCCCCCCAAAATCCTCCCAACCCTTGCACCCCACTTCCTGCGGAAGGTTTGGTAAAAATCCTCACCAATTTGCATAGGTGATCACAGACCCAAACCCTTGGATTTTAGAACAATGAAAAAGCATTCAGTTTCCTTACAAGAAGACTTTTAATAGAAGCAAAAAGAAAAGAATCACCTCTGTAAAATCAGGATGGTGAATACCTTACAGGGTAATTAGATTCAAAACATAGAGAACCCCTCTAGGCAAAATCTTAAGTTACAAAAGAGACACACAGACAGGAATAGTCATTCTATTCAGCACAGCTATTTTCTCAGCCATTTAAAGAAATCATAATCTAACACATACCTAGCTAAATTACTTACTAAATTCTAAGACTCCATTCCTGTTCTGTCTCCAGCAAAAGAATCACACAGACAGACACAGACCCTTTGTTTTTCTCCCTCCTCCCAGCTTTTGAAAGTATCTTGTCTCCTCATTGGTCATTTTGGTCAGGTGCCAGTGAGGTTACCTTTAGCTTCTTAACCCTTTACAGGTAAGAGGATTTTTCCTCTGGCCAGGAGGGATTTTAAAGGGGTTTACCCTTCCCTTTATATTTATGACACGCCCCCCAAATCTCAGCTAGGGTGAAACGCTGGCTGGAATTTCTTCCTGGAGCTCTAGGAAAAAACAGAATCAATAAGACACATGCACCTCTAAATATACTACCAAGTACATAAAGACTAACAATATTTTCCACATCTCAAGGACAATTTTAACCAGTTGATTCTGGGAAACTTTCACGGGAGAGTGCATTAGCCACTTTGTTAGAAGCTCCTGAGATGTGTTGGGTGTCGAAATCAAAATCTTGGAGAGCTAAGCTCCACCGAATAAGTTTTTTGTTATTTCCCATGGCAGTATGAAGCCACTGTAGCACAGCATGGTCAGTTTGCAGGTGGAAACGCCGTCCCCAAACATATGGGCGTAGCTTTTCCAGGGCGTAGACAATGGCGTAACTTTCTTTTTCACTGACTGACCAGTTGCTTTCCCTCTCAGACAGTTTTTTGCTGAGAAACACTACAGGGTGGAATTCTTGATCCGGTCCTTTCTGCATTAAAACTGCTACCACACCATGCTCGGACGTATCTGTGGTTACTAGGAACGGTTTGTCAAAGTCTGGGGTCCTTAGCACAGGGTCAGACATGAGTGTCGCTTTATAAGATGGTTAAAGGCCTTCTGACACTTTTCGGTCCACTGAACGGCATTTGGCTGTTTCTTTTTGGTTAGGTCTGTCAATTGGGCGGCGATTTGGCTGTATTGCGGTATAAATCGTCTGTAATAACCGGCCAAGCCTAAGAAGGATTGAACCTGTTTAATTGACTTTGGGACAGGCCACTTTTGGATAGCATCCACTTTGGCCTGTAGGGGGCTGATAGTTCCTTGACCCACCTGGTGTCCAAGGTAAGTCACTCTGTTTAGGCCTATTTGACACTTCTTAGCCTCAACAGTTAGTCCTGCCTCCCTTATACGCTCAAGGACTTTTTGTAGATGTTCCAGGTGTTCTGCCCAGGAATCCGAAAATAGGGCCACATCATCAAGGTAGGCGACTGCATATTCTCCTAATCCAGCTAGGACACCATCTACAAGTCTTTGGAAGGTGGCGGGTGCATTTCACAGCCCAAAAGGGAGCACATTAAATTCATACAGCCCAACATGGGTGGTGAAGGCTGACCTTTCCTTGTCGGATTCATCTAGCGGTACCTGCCAGTACCCCCTGGTTAAGTCCAAGGTAGAGATGAACTGGGCCCGTCCCAGTTTCTCTGATAATTCATCTGTGCGTGGCATTGGATAGTTGTCTGGGCGAGTTACAGCATTTAGCTTATGGTAGTCCACGCAAAAACGTATCTCCCCATCTGGTTTGGGAACTAGAACCACTGGAGATGCCCATGCGCTTCCAGAGGGGCGGATTAAACCCACTTGTAACATATCCTGGATCTCCCGGTCTATAGCAGTTTTAGCTTGAGGAGACACCTGGTAAGATTGGACTTTAATTGGGTGAGCATTACCTGTGTCAATGGAGTGGTATGCCCGTTCAGTCAGTCCTGGGGTGGCTGGGAACGTCGGCGCGTAGCTAGTGCACAGCTCCTTGATCTGCTGTTGCTGCATACCCGCAAGGGTCATGGAGTGGTTCACCTCTTCCACACCACCAGCACTTTTCCCTTCGTAGTAGACACCTTCAGGCCACTCAGCATCATCTCCTCCCTGGGCTGTAAACTGACAAACCTTTCATTCTCTGGAATAAAAGGGCTTTAGAGAAGTAATATGGTACACCTTAGGCTTTCGGTTGGAGGTGGGGAATGCTATGAGATAATTAACACCTCCCAGGCGATCCTGGACGGTGAATGGCCCTTCCCACGACGCTTCCATTTTATGGGCCTGGAGTGCCTTTAAGACCATGACCTGGTCCCCTACTTTGAAGGAATGCTCTCTGGCAAGTTTATCATACCAGGCTTTTTGCTCTTTTTGAGCATCCTGTAAGTTTTCTTTAGCAAAGGCTAAAGAGGTTCGGAGGGTGTTTTGTAGGTTGGTTACAAAGTCCAAAATGTTAGTTCCTGGAGAAGGTGTAAATCCCTCCCATTGCTGCTTCACCAACTGTAATGGCCCCTTAACCTCAAGGCCATATACAAGTTCAAACGGGGAAAACCTTAAACTGGGATGTGGTACAGCTCTGTCGGCAAAGAGCAACTGCTGCAACAGTAGGTCCCAATCATTGGAGAGCTCATTTACGAATTTATGTATCATGGCCCCCAAAGTTCCATTAAACTTCTCCACCATGCCATTTGTTTGATGGTGGTAAGGAGTGGCAACCAAGTGATTTACCCCATGAGCTTCCCAAAGGTTTTCCACAGTTCCTGCCAGGAAATTAGTCCCTGCATCTGTGAGGATGTCGGAGGGCCAACCTACCCTGGCAAAAATGTCTGCTAGTGCCTGGCACACACTTTTAGCCCTGGTGTTGCTCAGAGCTACTGCTTCCAGCCATCGGGTGGCAAAATCCATGAAAGTCAGTATGTACTGCTTTCCTCTGCGTGTCTTTTCTGGAAAAGGACCCAGAATATCCACAGCTACTTGCTGAAATGGAACTTCAATGATGGGGAGTGGCTGGAGAGGGGCTTTGACCTGGTCTTGGGGTTTCCCCACTCTTTGGCATACCTCACAAGACCGGACATAGGTAGAAACATCCTTGCCCATTCCCTCCCAGTGGAATGACCCCCCCAAACAGTCTTTGGTCCTGTTCACCCCAGCATGGCCACCAGGATGATTGTGGGCTAAGCTCAAGAGCTTGGCCCGGTATTTAGTTGGAACTACCAACTGTCTCTGAGGATGCAAGTCTTCCTGGTGTCCACCAGAAAGAGTTTCCTTGTACAAAAGTCCTTTTTCTACAACAAACCTGGATCGATTAGAAGAGCTGAGAGGCGGTGGGTTGCTCCGTGCCGCCGTCCAAGCTTTCATCTGCTTCCTGTTCAATCTGGAACTGTTCCCTTGATGCTGGAGACATCAGTTCCTCATTGGATTGTGGACCTATGCTTGGTCACTCTGGAAGCGATGTAGGGGATGGGGCTGTTTCCGTTGACTGTGAACTGCTTTCCGCTGGGACACTATGTTGGGGTTCAGGCTCTGGCTGAGCCTCTTGTGTAGGGTTATGGGCTGCTGCCGGTTCAGGTTCGGTGGGGCCGTCTGGTGTTGAGGTTGCAAGTACTGGATTCAGTGCTGGCAATGGGTCTGGTGCTGATTGTTCCGCTGGTTCCGGTTCTGGGACTGGTTCCGTCTGGGTCTCTGGGACTGGATCCACTACTGATGTTGCAGACATTGGCCTGGGTGTCTGGGTCCATCACCTCTGACCGAGTCCTGATAGAAGTTTCTGGAACAGAGCTAGGCAACACGGCTTGTTTAGCCTGGCTGCGGGTGACCATTCCCACCCTCTTGGCCCGCTTCACATGATTGGCCAAGTCTTCCCCCAACAGCATGGGGATGGGATAATCATCATAGACTGCAAAAGTCCACGTACCTGACCAGCCCTGGTACTGGACAGGCAACTTGGCTGTAGGCAAATTGAAAGAATTGAACTTGAAGGGTTGAATCGTCACTTGGATCTCTGGGTTGATTAAATTGGGGTCCACTAAGGAAGCATGGATAGCTGACACTTGTGCTCCGGTGTCCCTCCACGCGGTGACCTTCTTCCCGCCCACACTCACAGTTTCCCTCCGCTCCAAGGGTATCTGAGAGGTATCTGGGCCTGAGGACCTCTGGTGTGATTCTGGTGCAATGAATTGTAATCTGTTGGTGTTCTTGGGGCAGTTGGCCTTTACATGCCCCAGCTCGTTACATTTAAAACATCGGCCAGCTGACGGGTCACTGGGGCGAGGCGGGTTGCTGGAGAACGGGGTGGTGGGACGATAAGGTGTCTGGAGGGTTCTTTGGGAGGTAGGTGGGGCCTTGAGCGGCCCCTGGTAATAGGGTGTGGTCTGGGGTTGTCCCTTCTGGTCTCCGCTCCAACTGAGACCAGTTTTCTTCTTCTCGGCCACCTCTACCCATCTGGCTCCAATCTCTCCTGCCTCGATTACAGTTTTGGGCTTCCCATCTAGGATGTATCTTTCTATTTCCTCAGGAACACCCTCTAAGAATTGTTCCATTTGCATTAGGAAGGGCAAATTTACTGGAGATTCAACACTTGCTCCTGATATCCAGGCATCCCAATGTTTCACAATGTGGTAGGCATGTCAGGTAAATGACACGTCTGGTTTCCACCTTAGCACTCTGAACCTCCCATGAGAATGCTCGGGTGTTATCCCCATTCTGACTCTCGCATTGGATTTAAACAGTTCATACTTGTTCATGTGTTCTTTAGGCATTTCAGCCGCCACCTCAGCTAAGGGTCCACTGAGCTGCGGCCGCAGCTCTACCATGTATTGGTCGGTAGGAATGCTGTACCCAAGGCAGGCCCTTTCGAAGTTTTCTAAGAAGGCCTCAGTATCATTGCCTGCTTTGTAGGTGGGGAACTTTCTGGGATGGGAAGTGGTACCTGGAGAAGGATTGCTAGGGTTAGTTGGTATATTCTGCTGAGCCTTTACCTTCTCCATCTCCAGTTTATGCTTCCTCTCTTTTTCCTTCTCCTCCTCCACATGCTTCCTTGCCTCCATTTCCCTCTTGTGGGCAGCCTCCTTCTCCATCCGCATGAGTTCTATCTGTCTTTAATGTTCCTTTTGTTTTTCAGCAGCCTCAAATCTGGCTAATTCCAGCTTTTGTTGAGCCATGGAGTCTGTCATCCTAACCTCTCTGTTTTTAACTAACTTTACATCCGAGATTTAGAAATAAAACAAACAAAACTTGGCTTGTAAAATTTTGCTGTGCTGGAATAGGATACCTATTCTCTGATAGTGACTGTCAGCCTACAGAAAAAGACAATTCCCTTTGTCTCTGCTGTGGCCCCAAATCAAAGCAAAAAACCTCCACTACTTGGAAACCTCCTTTCCAGCAGCACAAAGGAAAAAAAAATTTCCTTTTCAAATCTGTGGTCCTTGTAAAAAAAAATCAAAATCCTAAAAAAAAAAAACCCTTCCACTTTTGTCTCCAGGCAAATGGGTAGAACACCCCCCTATTTACTTTTAGGGGGAAAAAACCTCAGGTTTGTGAAGACTGTGAATTTCCCTGCAGGAGGTTAACTACTCTGCCTCCAGGCAAAGAAAACCTGCAATTCACACAGATAATCCCCTTTTGTCTCTTCTCTGGCCCCAAAGCAGAGAAAAAACTAGCTGCTATCAGCTGGACTTCCTTTCCAGCAGCCCCAAAGGAAAAAAAATATTTCCTTTTTAAAATCTGTTTTTCTGGTTCAAAAAATCTCAAATTGATCTCAAAAGGATTTCAGGTTAATCCTACCACTCTGCCACTATGACAAGGTTCCTTCCCCACTCTGAACTCTAGGGTACAGATGTGGGGACCTGCATGAAAACCTCCTAAGCTTACTTTTACCACCTTAGGTTAAAACTTCCCCAAGGTACAAATTAATTTTACCCTTTGCCCTTGGATTTCCATTGCCACCACCAAACTTTATCTGGGTTCCTGAAAAAATGGAGTTTGGACATGTCTTTCCCCCCAAAATCCTCCCAAACCTTGCACCCCACGTCCTGGGGACGGTTTGGTAAAAATCCTCACCAATTTGCATAGGTGACCACAGACCCAAACCCTTGGATCTTAGAACAATGAAAAAGCATTCAGTTTCCTTACAAGAAGACTTTTAATAGAAGTAAAAAGAAAAGAATCACCTCTGTAAAATCAGGATGGTGAATACCTTACAGGGTAATTAGATTCAAAACATAGAGAATCCCTCTAGGCAAAACCTTAAGTTACAAAAAAGACACACAGACAGGAATAGTCATTCTATTCAGCACAGCTATTTTCTCAGCCATTTAAAGAAATCATAATCTAACACATACCTAGCTAGATTACTTACTAAATTCTAAGACTCCATTCCTGTTCTGTCTCCGGCAAAAGCATCACACAGACAGACACAGACCCTTTGTTTTTCTCCCTCCTCCCAGCTTTTGAAAGTATCTTGTCTCCTCACTGGTCATTTTGGTCAGGTGCCAGCGAGGTTACCTTTAGCTTCTTAACCCTTTACAGGTAAGAGGATTTTTCCTCTGGCCAGGAGGGATTTTAAAGGGGTTTACCCTTCCCTTTATATTTATGACACGTCCTAAGTGCAGGACTCTGCACTTGTCCTTGTTAAACCGCATCAGATTTCTTTTGGCCCAATCCTCCAATTTGTCTAGGTCCCTCTGTATCCTATCCCTACCCTCCAGTGTATCTACCTCTCCTCCCAGTTTAGTGTCATCTGCAAACTTGCTGAGGGTGCAATCCACACCATCCTCCAGATCATTAATGAAGATATTGAATAAAACCGGCCCCAGGACCGACCCCTGGGGCACTCCACTTGATACCGGCTGCCAACTAGACATGGAGCCATTGATCACTACCTGTTGAGCCCGACAATCTAGCCTGCTTTCTATCCACCTTATAGTCCATTCATCTAGCCCATACTTCTTTAACTTGCTGGCAAGAATACTGTGGGAGACAGTGTCAAAAGCTTTGCTAAAGTCAAGGAACAACACGTGCACTGCTTTCCCTTCATCCACAGAACCATCCACAGAACCAGAGAGAAGGTGGGAGAAGTCCAGTCTCTCTCTCTCACTCACACACACACAATTTTCCAGCAGTCTGGGCAGTAATAAGCCATCTAGCTGGATTTGGGATGTTCAGAGACTACACTCCTGGGTACCAGATAAGTAGAGAGAGAGCTGGGAGGTGCTCAATTAGTATGCTGAAGTGCCTGACTGCACTAGCTGAATGACAGGCAATGCCCCTGTTTCTATGTCCATGCAAAGCAGAACTGCTCTGTATTGTGCACTGCTTTATAGGGCGGGGGTGGCATGTATGAAAGCCCCCTAGCCTCACATTGGGGTGAAACAACAGAACTAAGGGCCCCATCTCCTCAGCCCAGAGACATTCAGATTGTTTCTAGCCTGGCAAAGAAAAAACACATAATTTGCATGCCATTGTTTGTTTATTTTTCAGCGTAGTCACCCTTGACATTAATGCGCAGCTGCAGCTGGTTTGTTCCTGTCTCATGGAAGCCCTTGTCCTGCACACCCAGAAAGCCTCCAGTTGCTGCAATTGCCTCTTCATCATCATTGAAACTCCTCCCACAAAAGTCTTCCTTCAACTTGGGGATCAGGGAAGTGTGAGGGAGCCAAATCTGATAACTAGGCTGGATGAGAACCCATGTCAAAGCATCAGCCACAATCCTGCTCATTACTTTTGGTGTGTTTGCTTGAACCTGCCCCCAAAGGTCCTTGGAAATAGCAAGTCGCACTCTCGTCTCATCAGCACTCACCAATCTTGGCACCCATCTTGGTGACACCTTCCTCATGCCCAAGTCTTCACTGAGGATGGTGTGAGGATCCAGTGCTGATGACCACTGGCTCAGCTTTGTGCCTGACTGTTGCTCTTCTGTCATTTGTCACCATCTTGTGGACTGTGTCAACTTCCTCTGGTGTGGTGGCCTCTAGGCGGCATCCTGACCTTGGCTCAGCCTCTGTGCTAATTTGCTCACATTTAAATTCAGCAGCCCAGTTTTGGCCATGGCATATGAAGAGGGACTCATGGATCTCCTTTGGGGGTCAAGCCTTTCTCATGGAGGTACTTGATCACTGATCTGATTTCAATCTTCTCCATTTTTCAAATCCCCAGTCACTGAGTCATTTCCACAAGTTCTGCAAGAATGGCAAAATAGCTACTAACAACAAAACACAGCAAAATGTCAGTCGTTTGCCCTGTGAAATCTGTTGGGCCCTAGCATATCATTAACTAGGTCAGGTTAGACACTTTCTTAATGACCTCTGTATTCCCCATTAAGGGGGTTCAGCTTGCGCCGGGGTTAGCATTCAGCCTCACCATGTATTTTCAGACCTGTTGTTTCCCTTATCTCATTTCTAGTGTGTAGGAAAATGGCATTTAGTTTCAAATCATTATATGTCGCTTTGCCCCTTTCATGCCAACACGCTTTACTAGCTCTATCTCTCTGGGCTTCTCCAGGGAAGGCACTAGCCAAGCTACAAAATTTTGTTTTCTGTGTCATTTCCATATTATCTCAATGACCATAATTATTTTTAAACACTGTAAGTGGGATTAGTGTCAGAAATGTTAGCTAATAGACCAAATAAGTCCTCTTTAGCATTTATGCAAAACACAATAGCATGGATTCAATGAGAATTATTCACGCTTTGCTTTACACAGCATTTGGGATATTTGTGGATTTGAAAGCACTTTCCTTCCAGCAAGACGCTCAGACCTATCTCTAATTTTAACAAGGCTCTGCTCCTCCAAGGCAGTTTATGTTGTAGGTTGTAGCATGTTGAATCACAGCCCAGCGGCTGCCACATATATTCTTTATCATCCAGTTTAAACCTGTGCTTCATATCTGCCACATATCTTATTTTAGTATCAAAACATTATACTTGCTAATCAGCTAAACTCATGTGTAGTAGGGAGGTGGCCATGCAGGCACCCCACCCTCCATTTTCTCCTGGGTCTCTCAGTGGACTTTCCACCACCCAAAGCATTTAAAATAAGAATCCCCTTCTGCGGTCTCATTGTTTGGGTCTTGGCACAGTTTCCAGTGGCTCTCCAGGTCCAAACCCTCTTTACATGAAACTGGGATTCTTTTTTGCACAAAAGTTAAGACCATGGTAAGAAAGAAGACAAAGCTTGTAACTCTGGCAAAGGAAGGAAGCTGTAGCTCACCAATAGGTGGAGTGGGTAAAACTTTACAGGACAAATTCAAGATGGCATTCTGGACTAACCTGAACCAACTGATATGAGCTGGTGGCCACTGCTATGCTCTCCTGGTCTCTGATCTTGTCGCCTCTCCCATATTGTGCACAGTTGGACCTGGTCAATGAGGGCATTGGACCCTGTTACCTGGTGGTGATTCAGGAGGTGTTGCACTTCGTGCAGCGTCAGTGCTGGGATTATTTCCATGGTGGTGTTGGGGGATTCAATATGGGGTCAGTAATACTGCACAGCTGGAAGTGACACTTTTGAGCACCAATCGAGTATCACACTCAAGAAGCTGTTTGCACCCATTTGTTAAACACAAAGCTTAGTTTTCCTTTGGCGTTACTAGCAGTCTTCTTAGCCACACAACACATAGCAATGAACACTGCAGCTCAGGCAACAGGCTCTCATGCTCACCCAACCCTATGGGGCTGAGCATGGGCGGCTGGCCTGAGTCTCTCCTGGAGCCTCAGCATGCACACTGCAATTCTTAGTGTGCTAGCACGAGTTCTGTTACATGCATCTGTCTGCCCAGAGAATGGTATCCTGAGATGTTATTGGCAGGACAAGATGGCTTATCAAATCCTCAATTGTAAAGAGAAATGGGATAGTCAGACTGCATCTGTCAAGACACACAGCAGTCGGGACTTCCAGTTCTACAGCATTGTGTGGTGACCCCATAAGGCCCTGTTAGACATCTATGGGTGATCCCAATTTGGAATGGGATGCCAGAAGAATTCCTTTCTGGTTCACGCCATAGCTCTTTAATGAGTATGAAATGTCAAATCATCTGTGAGCAAATGTGTCTAAATTGGAGGGGTGCCTTGAAAACAAATATTTAAAAGCCAGGTGACTGCAGTATAAATTACTGAAATGTCAAAATATTCACATTATCCATAGGTCATTAAACACTCCTGTAGATGTAAACATTCCCAGTCTTATCCATGGTGTAATATTGGGAAGGACACAGATGTAATCTTGGCGATGGGATGCGTTACACTTGCTGACCTGCTGTCTAATATTGACATTGAGGGATGCATTACATACACCAATCTTCATCTTAATATTGATGGTGTTATGCATTGCACTCTCTGGCCGATGGTTTAATATTGATGGTGTCATGCATTGCACTCTCTGGCCGATGGGTTAATATTGATGTCATACATTGCGCTCTCTCAGACATGGGTTAATATTGATGGAGCCATGCACTGTGCTCTCTGGCCGATGGGTTAATATTGATGGTGTCGTGCATTACATTCTCTGACCAAATGTGTAATACTGACGATGTGATGAATTACATTGACTAATCCATTGATGGTTAATATTGATGGTGTCTTTCATTACACCCACGTTCTTTTTTTAATTCCACTGGACGTGGAGGAACTGTCCAATAAAGTGTACACAAATATTTGCTTGAATAGTTGAATAATTTAATTTTCCCTGGATTCGTGCTCATTCTGCCTTTGCTTTTCACAAAAATGATTCCAGACCTGCTCTGCTAGCCTGAATCCTAGTACAAAGCATCATTTAAGCTCACACGTTTCTATGTTCCTGGAAAATGAATTTAAACTTTTTATCTGATATGATAGGAGAATTATAGCCATCCAGTCAGCAAACACAAATGTGCCTTGGCTTATTTCACCCCATCTTAACTAAGCAAACTGCATTAAATTTAATTAGCAAACCACAGAGTTTAAAAAAAAAAATGTTCGAGTGAATACATTCAAGAAAATTGTGAGCTGCTCTTGGCCATTTCATAAATGCAAAAAAGCCAAATTCACCACACAGATTGTGATGAATTATTTGCACATCTCTGTATTCAGCACCAAGCAACCATATCTTCTGTCATAAATATAAAGGGAAGGGTAAACCCCTTTAAAATCCCTCCTGGCCAGAGGAAAAACCCTTTCACCTGTAAAGGGTTAAGAAGCTAGGATAACCTCGCTGGCACTTGACCAAAATGACCAATGAGGAGACAAGATACTTTCAAAAGCTGGAGGGGGGGGGAGAAACAAAGGCTCTCTCTGTCTGTGTGAAGCTTTTGCCGGGAACAGAACAGGAATGGAGTCTTAGAACTTAGTAAGTAATCTAGCTAGATATGCATTAGATTCTGTTTTCTTTAAATGGCTGAGAAAATAAGCTGTGCTGAATGGAATGTAGATTCCTGTTTTTCTGTCTTTTTGTAACTTAAGGTTTTGCCTAGAGGGATTCTCTATGTTTTGAATCTGATTACCCTGTAAGGCATTTACCATCCTGATTTTACAGAGGTGATTCTTTTACTTTTTCTTCTATTAAAATTCTTCTTCTTTTAAGAACCTGATTGCTTTTTCATTGTTCTTAAGATCCAAGGATTTGGGTCTGTGGTCACCTATGCAAATTGGTGAGGATTTTTATCAAGCCTTCCCCAGGAAAGGGGGTGTAGGGTCTGGGGAGGATTTTGTGGGGAAAGACGTTTCCAAGCGGGCTCTTTACCGGTTATATATCTGTTAGACGCTTGGTGGTGGCAGCAATAAAGTCCAAGAGAAAAAGGAAAATAGTTTGTACCTTGGGGAAATTTTAACCTAAGCTGGTAAAAATAAGCTTGGGGGTTTTTATGCAGGTCCCCACATCTGTACCCTAGAGTTCAGAGTGGGGAAGGAACCTTGACATCATCATTTTGGGCTAATCATCTTTAACCTAACCCCTAGCAAACGTTTGATGGAAAGGAGAACTTGTTCAGGTTTAGATAGGAGAAGCCTCCTCAGCTGAACTATCAGCAGTGATCTGCTCTGTTCCCAGTGGGAACTATCTGTCCCCAGTGGCATTTCGGAAATTGGAAAGGAACCATATATACTATGTGTGCCCTTGAAATCCATGGGGCAGCCAGTACATTGGGGCAGATGGTGGCACTAATATTCTGTACTCTGAAATAGGGGAGATAAATGGACTCATTCAGCTGCTGAGTATCACAAATACTAGTAAAAAGAAAAGGAGGACTTGTGGCACCTTAGAGACTAACAAATTTATCTGAGCATAAGCTTTCGTCAGCTACAGCTCACTTCATCGGACGCATTCAGTGGAAAATACAGTGGGGAGATTTATAAACACATAGAACACGAAACAATGTTAGTCTCTAAGGTGCCACAAGTACTCCTTTTCTTTTTGCGAATACAGACGGCTGCTACTCTGAAACAAATACTAGTGCTATTCAGCTAACTAAGCAACCCAACTCTGACCTGGGCTGCCCAGAGCTGAGACCTGTTACTGAGAGCCGCAGTCACAGGCTGTACAGAAAGAATGCAGAGAAATGAAATGATCCAGAGGTGAGAGACAAAGATGATGAAAGGGATGCAAGGCAAGCCATATGACTGAAGGAACTGGGTATGTTTAGTCTGAAAAAGAGGAGATTAAGGGGGGACATGATAGTGGTCTTCAAATACTTGAAGGCCGCCATAAAAAAAAAGATTGAGGAAAGTTGTTCTCTCTTGCCAAAGAGGGCAGGAAAAGAGGCAATGGTTCCAACTACAGCATAGCAGGTTTAAATTAAATCTCAAGAAAAACTTCCTAAGAGTAAGAACAGAAGGACAATGGAACAGATGCCTAGGGAAGTTGTGGAAGCTCCTTCACTGCGGGTTTTCAAAAGGAGGCTGGAGCCACTGGTCTTAGATGATTTAGACACAAGTCCTGCATTTTGGCAGGGGGTTAGACTAAATGACTCGTTAAAAATTACTTAGACAAATTAGATATCTTCAAGTCACCAGGGCCTGATTAAATCCATCCTAGAATACTCCAGGAGCTGACTGAGGAGATATCTGAGCCATTAGCAATTATCTTTGAAAAGTCATGGAAGATGGGAGAGACTCTAGAGGACTGAAAAAGGGTGCACAGAATATCATAGAATATCAGGGTTGGAAGGGACCTCAGGAGGTCATCTAGTCCAACCCCCTGCTCAAAGCAGGACCAATCCCCAACTAAATCATCCCAGCCAGGGCTTTGTCAAGTCTGATCTTAAAAACTAAGGAAGGAGATTCCACCACCTCCCTAGGTAACGCATTCCAGTGTTTCACCACCCTCCTAGTGAAAACATTTTTCCTAATATGCAACCTAAACCTCCCCCACTGCAACTTGAGACCATTACTCCTCGTTCTGTCATCTGCTACCACTGAGAACAGTCTAGATCTATCCTCTTTGGAACCCCCTTTCAGGTAGTTGAAAGCAGCTATCAAATCCCCCCTCGTTCTTCTCTTCCGCATACTAAACAATCCCAGTTCCCTTAGCCTCTCCTCATAAGTCATATGTTCCAGTCCCCTAATCATTTTTGTTGCCCTCTGCTGGACGTTTTCCAATTTTTCCACATCCTTCTTGTAGTGTGGGGCCCAAAACTGGACACAGTACTCCAGATGAGGCCTCACCAATGTCGAATAGAGGGGAACGATCACATCCCTCGATCTGCTGGCAATGCCCCTACTTATACAGCCCCAAATGCCATTGGCCTTCTTGGCAACAACGGCACACTGGTGACTCATATCCAGCTTCTTGTCCACTGGAACCCCTAGGTCCTTTTCTGTAGAACTGCTGCCTAGCCATTCGGTCCCTAGTCTGTAGCGGTGCATGAGATTCTTCCGTCCTAAGTGCAGGATTCTGCACTTGTCCTTGTTGAACCTCATCAGATTTCTTTTGGCACAATCCTCTACTTTGTCTAGGTCACTCTGTATCCTATCCCTACCCTCCAGCGTATCTACCTCTCCTCCCAGTTAAGTGTCATCTGCAAACTTGCTGAGGGTGCAATCCACACCATCCACCAGATCATTAAGAAAGATATTGAACAAAACCATCCTGAGGACTGACCCTTGGGGCACTCCGCTTGATACTGGCTGCCAACTACACATGGAGCCATTGATCACTACCCGTTGAGCCCGACAATCTAGCCAGCTTTCTATCCACCATATCGTCCATTCATCCAGCCCATACTACTTTAACTTATTGGCAAGAATACCGTGGGAGACCGTGTCAAAAGCTTTGCTAAAGTCAAGGAATAACACGTCCACTGCTTTCGCCTCATCCACAGAACCAGTTATCTCATTATAGAAGGCAATTAGATTAGTCAGGCATGACTTGCCCTTGGTGAATCCATGCTGACTGTTCCTGATCACTTTCCTCTCCTTTAAGTGCTTCAGAATTGATCCCTTGAGGGATCCCTTGATTTATACATCAAGAACATATACACTTGTTCTGAGGTCCAGAAGAAGGTGAGAGGCAGACAGGGTTAAAGGACTCTGGGTAAAGATAAAAGGAGAAAAATAGGAGTGATGTCACGGTAGAGGTCTGCTATAGACCATCAAATGAAGAGGAGGAAGAAGTGGATGAGGCATTTCTAGAACAACAGAATTATCCAAAACACAACAAAACATTAAAAACAGTAATGCGGGACATCAAATACTCAAGAGACCTGTTGGAAAAGTACTACAGCAAAACACAACATTTCATATAGATTCTTGGACTGTTTTGGGGAAGCTTTTTGTTCCAGCAAGTGGAGGAAGTAACCAGGGAGACAGTCATTTTATACTTGAATCTGACCAACAGGGAAGAATTGATTGTGAATCTGAAGGTAGGAGACCATTTGAGTGAAGGTGATTATGAAATGATAGAATCATGGAAGCTAAGGCAAGGGTAAAATGAGAGCAGCAGAGTAAGAATAATAGACTTCGAAAAAGCTGATTTTAACAAACTCAGGGAACTGGTAGGTAAGCTCCCATTGGAAGAAAATCTAAGGGGAAAAAGGAGAGCAAACATTTTTTCAAGGAGGCAATATTAAAAGCACAACTGAAAACTATCCCAACACAAAGGAGCGACCAGAATAATTAAGAGGCCAATATGGCTTCATGAGGAGCTCTTTAATGATCTGAAAAATCAAAAAGGAGTCCTACAAGAAGTAGAAACATGGATAAATTGCTCAGGAAAAGCACAAAAGAATAGCATGAATATGTAGAGACAAAATCAGAAAAGCTAAGGGACAAAATAAGTTGTACCTAGCAAGGGACATAAAAAGCAATTAAAAGAGAGAGATTCTTTAAATATATTAGGAGCAAGATAACAATGAAGGAAAGTGTAGGTCCTCTCCTTAGCAGGGAAGGAGTGCTAATAATTGATGACATCAAGACAACTGAGGTGCTCATTGACTATTTTGCTTCAGTCTTCACTAAAAAGCTTGATGGTGACCAGATACTCAACACAATTAATATTAACAACCAGACAGAAGGAATGCAAGCCAAAATAGGAAAATAACAGGTTACAGAATATTTAGATAAGTTAGAAATATTCAAGTTGGCAGGGCCTGATGAAATTCATCCAAGACCAAAAGGAACATAAGAATATAAGAATGGCCATTCTGGGTCAGACCAATGGAACATCTAGGTCAGGATCCTGTCTTTGAAAGTGGTCAGTGCTAGATACTTCAGAGGAATGAAAAGAACAGCATAATTTTGAGTGGTCTATACCGTTTTGTTCAATCCCAGCTTCTGGTAATTGAAGACTTAAGAACACTTGGATCATGGGATTTCCTCCCAGATCATTTTAGCTAACAACCATTGATGGACCTGTCCTCAATGAACTTATCTAACTTTCTTTTGAACCCAATTCTATTTTTGGTCTTCCTACATCTCCTGCTCATGAGTCTCCCAGGCTGACACCTCAGCAAGTTCAAGGATGACACTAACCTGGGGGGAGAGGTAGATACACTGGAAGGTAAGATAAGGTCCAGAATAACCTAGACAAATTGGAGAATTGAGCCAAAAGAAATCTGATGAGGTTCAACACGGACAAGTGCAGAGTCCTGCACTTAGGACGGAAGAATCTCATGCACCACGACAGGATGGGGACTGACTAGCTAAGCAGAAGTTCTGCAGAAAAGGACCTGGGGATTACAGTGGATGAGAAGCTGGATATGAGTCAGCAGTGTTCCCTTGTTGCCAAGAAGGCTAACGCCATATTGGGCTGCATTAGTGGGAGCATTACCAGCAGATCGAGGGAAGTGATTATTCCACTCTATTGGCACTGGTGAGGCCACATCTGGAGTATTGCATCCAGTTTTGGGGCTCCCATTACAGAAAGGATGTGGATAAACTGGAGAGAGTCCAATGGAGGGCAATGGGGCACATGACTTATGGGGAGAGGCTGAGGGAACTGGGCTTATTTAGTCTGCAGAAAAGAAGAGTGAGGGTGGATTTCATAGCAGCCTTCAATTACCTGAAGGGGGGTTCCAAAGAGCATGGGGCTAGGCTGTTCTCAGTGGTGGCAGATGACAGAACAAGGAGTAATGGCCTCAAGTTGCAGAGGGGGAGGTCTAGATTGGATATTAGGAAAAACTATTTAACGAGGAGGGTGATGAAGCACTGGAATGGGTTACCTAGAGAGGTGGTGGAATCTCCATGCTTAGAGGTTTTTAAGGCCCAGCTTGACAAAGCCCTGGCTGGGATGATTTAGTTGGGGATTGGTCCTGCTTTGAACAGGGGGTTGGATTAGATGACCTCCTGAGGTCTCTTCCAACCCTAATCTCTGATTGTGCATTGTGTGAAGAACTACTTCCTTTTGTTTGTTTTAAACCTGCTGCCTATTAATTTCATTGAGACACCCCTAGTTCTGGTGTTATGTGATGGGGTAAATGCCACTTCCTTATTCACTTTCTCCACACCAGTCATGACTTTATAGACCTCTATCATATCCTCTTTAGATATTTCTTTTCTAAGATGAACAGTCCCAGTCTTTCTAATCTCTCCTCGTAAGGAAGCTGTTCTAAACCCCTAATCATTTTTGTTGCCCTTTTCTGTATCTTTTCCAGTTCTAATATCTCTTTTTTTTCCTGGGGTGACCAGAACTGTATGCATTATTCAAGGTGTGGATATACCATGGAGTTATATAGTGGCATTATGTTATTTTCTGTTTTATTATCTATCCCTTTCCTAATAGTTCATAACATTGTTAACTTTTTTCACTGCTGCTATGCACTGAGCTGAAGTTTTCAGAGAACCATCCACTAAAGCTCCCAGGTCTCTTTCTTGAATGGTAGCAGCTAATTTAAAACCCATAATCATAGATTTGTAGTTGAGATTATTTTTTCCAATGTGCATTACTTCACACTCATCAGCATTGAATTTCATCATACATGTTGTTGTCCAGGCATCCAGTTTAGTGAGATACCTGTGTAACTCTTTGCTGTCAGCTTTGCATTGAACAATCTTGAATAATTTTGTATCGGCTGCAAATTTTGTCACCTCACCATTTACTCCCTTTTCCATATCAGTACTGATCCTTTGGGGACCATGCTATTTACCTGCCTAAAACTGATCATTTATAGTTTCCTTTGTTTCCTATCTTTTAACCTATTACTGATCCGTGAGAAGACCTTCCCTCTCATCCCATGACAACTTACTTTCCTTAAAAGCCTTTGGTGAGGGACTTTGTCAAAGGCTTTCTGAAAATGGAAATACACTATGTCCAGTGGATCCCCCTTGTCCACATGCTAGCAGACTCCCTCAAAAACCCCTAAAAATTGGTGAGGCATGATTTCCCTTTACACAAGCTGAGTTGGCTCTTCCCACAACATATCATGTTCATCTATGTATCTGATAACTCTGTTCTTTGCTATAGTGTCAACCACTTTGCTTGGTACTGACATTAGGCTGACTGGCTTCTAATTGCTATGGTCACCTCTGAAGCCTTTTTCAAAAATTGGTGTTACATTAGGTATCCTCCAGTCATCTGGTAGAGAGGCTGATTTAAGCAATGGGTTACATACCACAGTTAGTAGCTCTGCCATTTCATATTTTAATTCCCTCAGAACTCTTGAGTGAATACCATCTGGTCCTACTGACTTACTACTGTTTAATTTATCAATTTGCTCCAAAACCTCCTTTAATGACACCTTAATCTGGATCAGTTCATCCAATTTGTCACCTAAAAAGAATGGCTCATGGGTGGAAATCTCTCTCACATCTTCTGCAGTGAAAAATGAATTCTTTGCACCAGGCATCTTCTCTGCAGTTACCTTATCTTCCTTGTGTGCTTCTTTAGCACTAGCTGAAGCAATCTCACAACCATTTTAAATTTTCTTTGAGAAGTCACGGACGATGGGTGAGGTACCAGATGACTGAAGATGGGCAAATATATCTTACAAAGGAAGAACAAAGAGGATCCAGGGATGTATAGACCAGTTAGCCTGATTTCAATACCTGAAAAGATACTGGAACAAATTATTAAACAACCAGTCTGGAAGCACCTAGAGGATAATAGGGTTATAAATAACAGCCAGCATGGATTTTTCAATAAGAAATCATGCCAAACCAATCTAATTTCCTTCTTTGACAGGGTTACTGGCCTAGTGGATGGGGGTGAGCGAAGAGGTAGATGTGATATGTCTTGATTTTAATAAAGTGTCTGACAGAGTCAAAGGGAAATGGGGTCTAAGTGAAAATACTATAAAGTGAGTGCAAAACTGGTTGGAAGACCATACTCAAAGAGTAGTTATCAATGGTTCACTGTCAGACTGGGAGGGTATATTTAGTGGGGTCATATGGGATCAGTCCTGGGTCTGGTATGATTCAATATTTAAACACTTGGATAATGAAGTGGAGAGGATGCTTATAATATCTGTGGATGACACCAAGGTGGGAGGGGTTGCAGACACTGTGTAGGACAGGATTAGAATTCAAAATGGCCTTTACAGATGGAGAATTGGTCCAAAATCAACAAGATGAAATTCAGTAAAGACAAGTGCAAAGTACAATTTAGGAAGGAAAAAAAATCAGATACACAGCTACAAACTGGGGCATAGTTGGCAAGGCAGTAGTATTGCTGAAAACCATCGGGGGATTACAGGGGATCACAAATTGAATAGGAGTCAACCATGAAGCACAGCTCTGCATGGGTGCTTGGTGCAATTGCATTGAGTGGCAATTGGGGATCTGCCACAGCTGCTCCCTCAAGTGTAGCAGGGCAGAGGGAGGCCAAAAACCACACTGGTAACTCCAGTTTTTAGGCTGAAGTAGCAGCCATAAAGCTCTCAATCGGCAGCTGGCACTTTTCCCTCCTTTGATTGTGGTTCCTCTGTGCTGGGCAGGGTCACTGGGACAGGACTTGGGTCATGCTATCTGTGTGCCATGTTCCAAAGTTAGTTTAGTAAGGAGTTTAGAGAAGGGACTATAGACACAAATACAGTGCAACATTAATGGGAAACTCCTTTTCAATTTTTGAACATTTTAAAACACTTGCATTATTTAAATTAGCAGTTGAATCCATACAGCTCTAGCCAGCCAGGAATAAGCAAAGGAATCCTGAAAATAAATACTCACTCATTTAAATGAATGAGCACTCATGCCAGATAAGCAACTAAGGAATGGATTTTTAGAGTTCATTTAATAGTTATCCTTACATTTGCATTCATTGACCATGAGATACGGTTCCTTTACCAGCCCAGAGGCCATGAGTGTCAATCACCTTATATTCTGCTGCCAGGAAAGGCAATCTTATCTCCACAAATTGAGAAATGCTCCACCAAAGATGCCCTCTGAGAGCATTGCTTCATTGCTTTTCGAATCATCTTTCTGTGATAGAAAAGGCAATCTGACAGCAGTGAGACTGTTCAAATGGGTACCTGCTAATGATATACCTTGAGTTGACACATTAAAGCAACCTGAATTAAACTATAGCAATCCATGTGTGAAAGTCATGCAAAAATCTCCAAGAAACCTTTTACCTTAAATATTATGGATCACAGTGGTTTCAAAAAAGAATGAAGAAAACCAAATGTACCCAAGTGTCTCATTCAGACAGTATAGCTCTGGAAACAGAATCATTGTCAGACAGTGTGGTCTTGTTTGGCTGGATTAATTCATGCTCTAGAGTAATTCTAGCATCTGGCCTCCAAGGGCAGATCTAGCAATCTCTCGGCAAACAGAGCTCCCATGAGCTACAGCAGAGCTTCCCTGGTGAGAATTAGGGATGGGCCCAAAGTCTGAAGTGTCTAAACCCCAGCAAGAGGTAGGAATTATTTTGCTCAATCAGAATAACTAGCACTAAGAGGAGGAAATTGGTGCATGGAAAATGTAGGTTGTATCTCAGGAACGAACATTTCTTGGCAGTGAGATCCAGCAACAACCTACCAATGCAAAGATGGAAATTGAAAGGCTCGGGGCACTGAAAACTAGTCCGGGTATCACCTGAGTACATACAAATAGATTGAGAGGCCAAAAGGGACCATTGTAGGGATCTCCTGACCTCCTGCATGACACAGGCTAGAGAATGGCTCTGAATTAACTCCTAGGGATCCAAGCTGTGCCACAGGGCACTGGGAAAGGGAGGCAGTGAGGTCCACTGGACAGGACACCGGGGTTCTGTTCCTGGCTTTTCTGCTGACCTGTGTTGTTCAGGGCACAGCCCTTAATTTGTCAGTGTGTCTGTTTTCTTTTCTGTCAGAAGGGATAACACCACTTACCTTCCTCTGTAAGCCACAGTGAAATCTCTTGGTGAAAGCAGCTGTTTCAAGACACATTCCCAACTGCATCTAGTAGAATATAGAATCATAGAATATCAGGGTTGGAAGGGACCTCAGGACGTCATCTAGTCCAACCCCCTGCTCAAAGCAGGACCAATCCCCAACTAAATAATCCCACCCAGGGCTTTGTCAAGCCTGACCTTAAAAACTTTTAAGGAAGGAGATTCCACCACCTCCCTAGGTAACGCATTCCAGTGCTTCACCACCCCCATAGTGAAAAAGTGTTTCCTAACATCCAACCTAAACCTCCCCCACTGCAACTTGAGACCATTATTCCTCGTTCTGTCATCTGCTACCATTGAGAACAGACTAGATCCATCCTCTTTGGAACCCCCTTTCAGGTAGTTGAAAGCAGCTATCAAATCCCCCCTCATTCTTCTCTTCCGCAGACTAAACATTCCCAGTTCCCTCAGCCTCTCCTAAGTCATGTGTTCCAGTCCCCTAATCATTTTTGTTGACCTCCGCTGGACTCTTTCCAATTTTTCCACATCCTTCTTGCAGTGTGGGGCCCAAAACTGGACACAGTACTCCAGATGATGCTTCACCAATATCGAATAGGGGGGAACAATCACGTCCCTCCATCTGCTGGCAATGCCACTACTTATACATCCCAAAATGTCATTGGCCTTCTTGGCAACAACGGCACACTGGTGACTCATATCCAGCTTCTTGTCCACTGGAACCCCTAGGTCCTTTTCCGCAGAACTGCTGCCGAGCCATTCGGTCCCTAGTCTGTAGCGGTGCATGGGATTCTTCCATCCTAAGTGCAAGACTTTGCACTTGTCCTTGTTGAACCTCATCAGATTTATTTTGGCCCAATCCTCTCATTTGTCTAGGGCCCTCTGTATCCTATCCCTCCCCTCCAGCGTATCTACCTCTCCTCCCAGTTAAGTGTCATCCGCAAACTTGCTGAGGGTGCAATCCACACCATCCTCCAGATCATTAAGGAAGATATTGAACAAAACCAGCCCGAGGATCAACCCTTGGGGCACTCCACTTGATACCGGCTGCTAACTAGACATGGAGCCATT
Organism: Natator depressus; assembly: GCF_965152275.1. Taxonomy (NCBI): domain Eukaryota; kingdom Metazoa; phylum Chordata; order Testudines; family Cheloniidae; genus Natator; species Natator depressus. Next base: position 132,656,801 of record NC_134239.1, read on the forward strand.
GATCACTACCCGTTGAGCCCGACAATCTAGCCAGCTTTCTATCCACCTTATCGTCCATTCATCCAGCCCATACTTCTTTAACTTACTGGCAAGAATACCATGGGAGACCGTGTCAAAAGCTTTGCTAAGGTCAAGGTGCAACACGTCCACTGCTTTCCCTTCATCCACAGAGTACATGGGGTCAGAGTGTTACAAAGGTTTCTTTGTCCACATTCAGCAGCAATGGTGACACAGCAGCTCCAGTTCCATCAGTCCCATGATGCTTATATTCTCTCTGTTTAGCTAAAGCATATTTTGGACCATTTTCTTTTACAGTTGGGACTTTCCCAGGGCTGAGCAGTTGTGTATATGGAATTTGACATACACAGTGTTTCACATTCCCTTTATCACAGTTCATGTGGCTACACATATACGGTTAGCTCCTGCTGTGGTGAAGTGAGATACCCCCAGACCATCCTGGCAAGTGACCCACACCCCACACTGCAGAGGAAAGTGAAACTCCACCAAAGTCATTGCCAATCTGACCAGGGTGAAAATTCCTTCCTGTCCCCACCCATGGTGATCAGTTAGACCCTGAGCATGTCAGCAAGCACCTGAGCGAGAGGATGCTCAGTGCCATCTCAGAGCCTGGCCCACCCTGTACAATGTCCCAGCTCTGGCCACAGTCATCCCTGATGCTCTGAGGAGGGAGATAAAACAAAACAAAAAATCCCAGAATACATGGGGAGGGAAGAATCCCTTCCTGAGCCCTGCCAGGACCCAACTGAAACCTGGAAGCATGAGATTTTGGGAACCTAAAACAAACCTGAAGTGAGCCCCAGACCTGCTGGGCCCTGCCCTATGCAATCACAAACAGCCTAGTCATATAATGCACTCATAATTTGTCCATCTCTCCCTTAAAACAAGTTAAGCTATGTGCCCCCACACCTCTTATTGAGCCCAGAACCTCACCTCTTTGATGGTTAGAAATCATCTAATTTCTAGCCCGAATTTGTTCATGGCCAGTTTATTCCCATTTGATCTGGTGCCACTACTGTCCTTTAGCTACAATACCTCTTCACCCTCACTGGTATTTACCTCCTAATGTGTTCACAGAGACCTATCATATCCCCTCAGCCTTCCTTCTGCTAGACTAAACAAGCCAAGCTCATCTAGTCTCTGCTATAAGATCGGTCCTCCTGTCCCTTGATCATTCTAGTAGCTCTTCTCTGCACCTGTTCCAGTTTAAATTCATCTTCTTGAACACAGATGACCAAAATTGTACCCAGTATTCCAAATGAGGTCTTACTAGTGCCCTGTACAATAGGATTAATACTTCTCTACTGTCACTGGAAATGCCTCACCTGATACATTCCAGGATCATATTGCCTTTTTCAAAGCCACATCACAGGATGAACCTTAGACTCAAGTTCTTAGGAGAAATCCATTTTAATTTAGTGACTTTCTACCAAAAAAGTCAGTGAATCACCAGGGACATCTGGAGTGAAGCTCCAGTTCACATTGTGAGCCTGGAAGCACGAACCTCGCTCAATGTAATAAATGAGAATGTACCCAATTGCTAAAGCTGCTGAGGAGCTGTCTCCTAGTGTCCACTGCATAGTTAGGGGCTGTGCGGAAGTTAATTTTACAGGCATGGCAAAGACAGAACAGTTATTTCCTGTGACTATCACAAAGGGATATTGAACCAGCTGCTCTCCAGCTGCATTGCCTGCTTCTGCTGGATGCCCCTGGGAAGCGGAGGAAACCACCACACAGCTTCACTTGCAAAGCTTTCCCCAGATTGTTGTGGTGTGAAAAGGCAGCAGCTTTTTTCTTTCACATCCTCCCCAGCAGAGGGGGAGAGTAGCCCCACAAGCCCTCTGATCAGATGGAGTGGGTGAGAGAAAGGGTGTTGCAGTGTAGTCACACTGGGCTTGAGCTAACGTGCCAGTTTAGTGTGAAACAAAAATGGCTCTGTCTGAGGTATAAAGCAACAGAGCCTCTTCCCTCTAGGGTGAAAAGCAACTGAAAACACCAAACCTACAGCAGTCTCCCCCTGGGCTTAGAATCATAGAAGAATATTAGGGTTGGAAGAGACCTCAGGAGGTCATCTAGTCCAATCTCCTGCTCAAAGCAGGAAAAACAGAAACTAAATCCTCCCAGCCAGGGCTTTGTCAAGCCTGACCTTAAAAACCTCTACGGACGGAGATTCCACCACTTCCCTAGGTAACCCATTTCAGTGCTTCACCACCCTCCTAGTGAAATAATGTTTCGTAATATCCAACCTAGACCTCCCCCACTGCAACTTGAGACCATTGCTCCTTGTTCTGTCATCTGCCACCACTGAGAACAGCCGAGCTCCATCCTCTTGGAACCCCCTTTCAGGTAGTGGAAGGCAGCTATCAAATTCCCCCTCACTCCTCTCTTCTGCAGACTAAATAACCCAAGTACCCTCAGCCTCTCCTCGTAAGTCATGTGCCCCAACCCCCTAATCATTTTCATTGCCCTCCGCTGGACTCTCTCCAATTTATCCACATCCCTTCTGTAGTGGGGGGACGAAAACTGGACACAATACTCCAGGTTTGGCCTCACCAGTTCCGAATAGAGGGGAATAATCACGTCCCTCGATCTGCTGGCAATGCTCCTACTAATACAGCCCAATATTCCATTGGTCTTCTTGGCAATGAGGGTACACTGCTGACTCCTATCCAGCTTCTCATCCACTGTAATCCCCAAGTCCTTTTCTGCAGAACTGCTGCTTAGCCAGTCTGTCCCCAACCTGTAGCAGTGCATGGGATTCTTGCATCCTAAGTGCAGGACTCTGCACTTGTCCTTGCTGAACCTTATCCGATTTATTTTGGCCCAGTCCTCCAATTTGTCTAGGTCACTCTGGACCCTCCCTCTCCACAGCTTAGTGTCAGCTGTGAACTTGCTGAGGGTGCAATTCATCCCATCATCCAGATCATTAATAAGGATGTTGAACAAAACCAGCCCCAGGACCGACCCCTGGGGCACTTTGCTTGATACCGGCTGCCAACTAGACATCGAACTGTTGATCACTACTTGTTAAGCCTGATGATCTATCCACCTTTCTATCCACCTTATAGTCCATTCATCCAATCCATACTTCTTTAAGATGCTGGCAAGAATACTGTGGGAGACTGTATCAAAAGCTTTGCTAAAGTCAAGATATATCACATCCACCGCTTTCTTCGTATCCATATAGCCTGTTATCTCACCATAGAAGGCAATCAGGTTGGTCAGACATGACCTGCCCTTGGTAAATCCATGTTGACTGTTCCTGATCACCTTCCTCTCCTCCAAGTGCTTCAAAATGGATTCCTTGAGGACCTGCTCTGTGATTTTGCTGAGGCCTGAAGTGAGGCTGACCGGTCTGTGGCTCCCCGGGTTCTCTTTCTTCCCTTTTCTAAATGTGGGCACTATATTTACCTTTTTCCCCCATCATCTGGGACCTCCATGAATTTTCAAATATAATGGCCAATGGCTCTGCAATCACATCAGCCTACTCCCTCAGCAACCTTGGATGCATTAGATCTGGACCCATGGACTTGTGCATGTCCAGCTTTTCTAAATATTCCTTAACCTGTTCTTTTTCCACTGAGGGCTGCTCACCTCCTCCCCATACTGTGTTGCCCAGTGCAGCAGTCTGGGAGCTGACCTTGTCTGTGAAGACCGAGGGAAAAAAACAAAAAACATTGAGTACATTAGCTTTTTCCACATCATCGGTCACTAGGTTGCCTCCCCCATTCAGTGAGGGGCCCACACTTTCCCTGACCTTCTTCTTGTTGCTAACATACCTGTAGAAACCCTTCTTGTTACTCTTAATATCCCTTGCTAGCTGCAACTCCATTTGTGCCTTGGCCTTCCTGATTACACCCCTGCATGCCCAAGCAATATTTTTATACTCCTCCCTAGTCATCTCTCTAAATTTCCACTTCCCTTTTTGAATTTAAGCTCACCGAACATTTTTGAGGATTGGTTTAATCATCATTTTGTACCAAGTGTCAGGAGCTATTACAACAACAGCTATCTTGCATTTAAAGCACTGTCAATCCTCAGTGATGCTCGTGGTCATCCAACCATCCTTGACGACATGCATCCTGACATCAAAGTGCTGTTTCTGCCCCCCAACACCACCTCATTGTTGCAACCCATGGACCAGGGGGTAATCACATCCTTCAAGGCCTACTATCTCAGGAGCACATTTGCCCAGGCCATCAGGGCAACTGAGAAGCAAGGTGGACCAACTCTGAAGGAATTCTGTAAGGGCTTCAACATTTACCTTGCAGTTAAGAACATTGGTGAGGCATGGAATGAGGTGCAACAATCCAATATGAATAGTGTTTGGAAAATTTTTTGTCCTGACTTTGTGTCTGATTTCCAAGGATTCACAGACACTGTTGAAGAGGTGACCCAAGTAGTTGGTGAGATTGGCAAAGAACTCAACTTAGATGTTGATGAGTTGCTGGCATCACATTGTGAGGAATTAACTAAATGAGGACCTCATTGAATTGGAAAAGCAGAAGATGACAGAGGAAGAAGATGCACCCACTGCTGAGACTCCTGCATGTAAAGTCTTGACAACAAAAGCGTTGGCTGAGGCATTTCAGCATTTGGAAATTGCCATGTCCCTGTTTGAGGAACACGACCCCAACATTGAACGCAGTGCATCTGTGAATAGGGGCATATCCAATATGCACAGCTGCTACAGAGAAATTTACAAGGAGAAGAGGAAAACATCTGTCCAAACGTCCTTGGATACTTTCTTTAAGCTTGCAGAGAAGACTTCAGAGAAGACTCCAGAGAAGCCCCCAGCCAAGAGCCCTTCAAAAAGTTCTGGAAAGTGAAAGCAGATGTGATTTTATATGTTTCTTTGAATGCTCTTTACCAAATACATACACTGATGTTCTACATTAGTCATCTAGAAATCATTTAGTACAAAAATCTGGGTTATTGTGGTGAAAATAGTGTATCAAGCCTTGGTTCAGGAACCAATCCCCCCCTTTATACCATTAATTCCTATGAGAAAAGCGGTTTTGACTTACAACATTTCGACTTACAATGCAATTCTGAGGAACAAATTGTGTCGTAAGTCCAAGGACTCCCTGTAGCATTATATCACTGCAGAGACTTCATCTGGAATAATGTGTCCAATTCTGGTCTCTCATGTTTAAGAAAGATTCAAATTGGAACAGTGCAGAGAAGGCCAACTAGGATGATCCAAGAAATGGAAAACCTACCTTATGAAAGGAGACTCAAAGAACTTGGCTTGTTTAGCCTCACCAACAGAAGGCTGAGGGAAGACACGATTGCTCATTGTAAATAGATCAAAGGGAGAAAAAGCAGAGAGGGAGAGGAGTTATTTAAGTTAAGCGCCAATGTGGGCATAAGAACAAATGGCCATCAACAAGTTTAGACTTGAAATTAGCTGAAGGTTTCTAACCATCAGAGGAGTGAAGTTCTGGAACAACCTTCCAAGGGGAGCAGAGGGGGCAAAAAACCTGATTTGTCCCAAGACTAAGCTTGATAAGTTTACGGAGGAGATGGTGCGATAAGACTGCCTAAAATGGCACATAGCTGATCTGCAACTGCTAGTAGCAAAAATATTCCCAGTGGCCAATGATGGAATGCTAGATGGGGAGTGCTCTGAATTCCTACAGAGAATTCTTTCTTGCTGTCTTGCTGGTGGGTCTTGCCAAAATGCTCAGGGTCCAACTAACAGCCATATTTGGGAACAAATTTTCACCCGGGTCAGAGAGGCAGGTTTTTTTGCCTCCCTCTGAAGTATGGGGCATAGGTCACCTGCAGGTTTAAACTAGTGTAAATGGTGAATTCTCTGTAACTTGAAGTCTTTAAAACATGATTTGAGGACTTTAGTCACTCAGCTAGATGTTAGAGGTCTGTTCCAGGAGCAGGTGGTGTTCTGGGGCCTGCAACGTTCACAAGGTCAGACCAGATGATCATGATGGTTCTGTCTGTCCTTGAAGTCTATGAATCTATCTTTGGCAAACTGCTGGTTTATAACAATGTCCAGAAATGCCCCTGTCTGGGGGTTCCTAGGAGCACCTCACACTGAAGCGTATCTCTTCTCTAGGTGAGCTCAGTGCTTATGCAGGGTGCTGGTTGTCCCAAAGGGCAAGCTGCTATTTCTCTGTATCTACATGTGTTTAGTACAGTCTCTCTTATAACTTTGTCCACTACAGTCCAGACAAATTAAAATGTGCAACAGTCAACAAAGCTAACAGAATGTTAGGAACCGTTAGAAAGGGATAGATATTAAGACAGAAAACATCATAATGCCAGTATATAAATCCATGGTAAGAACACATCGTGAATATGGTGTGCAGTTCAATCTCAAAAAAAATATTAGAATTGAAAAAGCATAGATAAGGACAACAAAAATTAAGGATATGGAATAGCTTCTATATGAAAAAAGATTAAAGAGATTGGGACCACTGTTCCCCCTAAGCTGTGCCTGTGCACGTTTGCGTGCGCACACAGATCCTAAACCCCGTGCACACGGTGAAACACTGCACACACAACAATTTGCACAGAAGCACAACAATTTTCACAGAAGAAATTTTTTGCACACACGGCCTGTCAAAAATTAGAGGGAACATTGATTGGGACCTGTTCAGCTTATACAAGAGACAACTACTGAGAGGGGATATGATAGAGGTCTATAAAATCATGAATGGTGTAGAGACAGTGAATAAGGAAGTGTTATTTACCCCTTCATGTGACCCCTGATCTTTGTGTTACCCAATGAAATTAATAGGAAGGAGGTTTAAAACAAAACAAAAAGTAGTATTTCTTCACACAATGCACAGTCAACCTGTGGACCTCATTGCCAGGGGAGCTTGTGAAGGTCAAGAGTATATCAGAGTTCAAAAAAGAACTAGAAAAGTTCATGGAGGATAGGTTCGTTAATGGCTATTAGCCAAGATGGTCAGGGATGTGACCCCTGCTCTGAGTGTCCCTAGCCTTTGATTGCTAGAAGCTGGGATGAGATGACAGGGGATGGATCACACGATTGCCTGTTCAGTTCATTCCCTCTGACGCACCTGGCATTGGCCACAGTCAGGAGACAGGACACTGGGCTAGATGGACCATTGGTCTGACCCAGTTTGGCCGTTATGTCCTTATGTTAAAAAAAGTTTTTAAAAGTCCTTATGTTAAAATTTTTTCCAGTTTAACAGTGATGGTGATTAATAATTAGAACAAACTACCAAGGAAAGTGGTGGATTCTCCATCGCTTGATGTCTTCACATCAAGATGGCATACCTTTCCAGAAGACATCCTTTAGTAAAACATAAGTAGCAGCCCTCAACAGTGAATGGAAAAGGGTGAAATTCTGTACTGCATTATACAGGTGGTTAGACTAGATGCACTAATGATCCGTATTAGCCTTAAACTCTGTGAATCTATGGCTCTAAGGGCCAAAGCTGAATTTCAGGGGGGAAGAAGTGGTAACAAGAGGCCAAATTAATTGCTGGGGTCACTCCTTTGACTTCAATGGGCTTTCACAAAGCAAAGATGGAAGCACTGGGGAACAATGTCACCTACCTGTCGACTGGTCTGGAAGTCTTCAAATTTCACGTTACCAATGGGAGTCCACAATACAAACAATGGCTCAGAGGGGAGGAGCTCTGTGATTTCCCATCCATCTCCCTTTCAGTGAGGAAATGTGTATTAGAGGGTACAGAACAATAAAGAGAAACAAATTAGTATAGCAGTGAAACATTACTGTAATTGTTATTACTGAGCCCTCGGCTGCCTTCCATGCAACCAAAATACTGAGCAATCAAGATATCCTTTTCTTCCATGGACATTTGCATAGGGTAATTGTTTGTTCAGATTCAGTTAATAACTTTAAATGGCATCCCTACAAAAAACCATTAAACATTGGGGATTTTGTTACATGTATTGCATTGTGAAATCAGTGTGATAAACAAGCCATGATATGTTTAGCAAACTATAATGGTAATGAAAGTACATTAAACTATAAATCGCCCTTTTGTTTCTTTTCTACAATAATTCGGTATCACTGGCATATTTATTAAAGTCTAACCACAGCAATGGAAAGCACTGTTTTTATTCATTGGCACACAAACCCTGATGTGTGAATAACAGGGTTATTTCATCTACTCACTGCTGACATTTTCCAGAGCTACAATTATGAGTCTTGAAAGCATCAATAAGTCGGTAATTTTATTGGGCATTTCTCATGTTAATACTCCTTTAGCTTTGTTTCATATACTGTAACCCAAACACACTAAACCTCATCTTTATGAGTAAAGATGCACTTTACTCATACACTTGCTATATACTTTCTCTGCAGTGACCTCAACACTGTTAACACAAAACTGCTCTTGGGAAACAGGGGAGTAAAGCATCAAAGTCTAGACTTCCTAGGGACTTGAAATGTTGGGTTTGGGTTTTGCAGTGAGTTAATGGGGGTGCTGTCATATCCCTGCAGCCTTCCAAGGTTGATTGGGCTCGTTTTGTACGCAATCAGGTTCTGCAGAAATGCACAGACTGTATCAGGCTCCATGCTTGATTCAATCCCTGAGGAATTAACTCCTGGTTCCCCAGGGAGGGGGATGTCACTATGCCAACCTAGGGGGGCTGGAATCTGAACAGGTTGCAATTCAGAGCAGTAATGTACAAGAGCACCACTCTCACCACCTACGCATTTCCTATGCAAGGGTGAGTAGGCACCTCCACAGCATTTCTAGGGTATAGCTTCTCTGCAATGTTTGCCAGTGCTGATGGGAGAATCAATGGCCACAGCACGGGGGAAAGTTTGGAGCCCAGCTGGGCTTTGGCCATGGCACCAGCCGATCCTGTACTGGCCTCCAAGGAGGAAGGCCTGCACTCACCATGGTTCCTGATTGATCACCTTCAGGTAATACACAGCTTAGCTATCGAGAGCCAGGATGAACTTGCAATACAGGTGAAATGTGACCTTAGTCATCTGTTTCCTAGCACCATCTTAATATGGCCAGAGATGTCCCCTGGCTGGGTTCAGTGAGCAGTGGTGAAGGCAGCTTGAGCTGACCATGGCAGGAAGGAGGGGGGGCTTAGGGAAGTGATAAAGTACTTGCCTGGTGTTGAGGATCTCACGAGAGAACACTACAGCTGGCCCAGCATGCTGAGAGAGGCAGTACTTAAGAGCTGGCTGGTGGGAGGGGTGGGATTTAGCAGGAGTCCTTGCCATTGGATTGGCCCATTGTTTATCTCATGATCAAGCACAAGGCAGGTAGGGCCCTGGGATAGAGTGTGAGCATTGCTTATTTCATCACCTCATCTCACACCTTCATTACTCATCCCTCATTACTCATCACACCTTCATTACTAACACTTTCTTCTCTCTGACTATGACCTTGCTCAGCTCACACCATTCAGAACTCTAATGCAAAGATCCTTCTCCCAGCCTGTCGCTTGGACCACCTCACCCCTCTCCTTGCATCCCTCCATTGCCTCCCTCTTCTCCACCTCATCAAGCATAAGTTGCTTGTCTTCACTTTCAAGGCCCAGCACAACCTATCTCCAACCTAGTTACACCTCTCATCCACTATCAAGACGTTGGCTCCCACCTTCAATCAGCCCATGATGCCAGCTTCCATTGTCCACTTGTTACATTTTCAAACAAACACTTTTATGTTTTCTCCTGTGTTGCCCCTCATGCATGAAAGGAGGTCCCCATAACACCTGCAAAGCCACCACATTGTCCTCCTCCAAATCTACATGGGTGGGTCCCATAGTGATGCCCCATCATTCCTGGACCCCAGAGCTCATGGTATGTAACTGGAATCACATTATTGTCTTTTACTGCTGAGTAATGGGTGAATGATTTCTTGTACTGTTCTGCTTGGTAAACATTGTGGCTAGCAGCTGCAGAAAAGAACAGTACATGCAGGGGTGAGGGCAATGGAGCTAAATCCAAATTAACTTCTGGACAGTTCCTTAACTTGGTGAAAGATTATTTGTTGTAAAAAGGACATGTTCACTCTGATCTGTTTGCTGGCTCATTATAAAGCTGATGCACTGCTATATCTATATTTATCTCAGCACTAAAGTAAAAGTTAGTGCAAACAACAATCATTATGTAGAAATACTTTTCTCCAGTGCCTGGAGTCTGAGAGGTTCCTCGTACATTGTTTGCCTTTGGATACATAAAATGAGTGAAGAAAGAAAATACATCCTTTAATTTTGGGGCTGATGCTAATTCAAGTCTTCTCGTTATCATTCCTTCCTTGGAGAAAATCAAATTGGTTCAGTCAGAGACTTTCTGCTTTTGGCTGGTCTAACTTGACTTAGGTCAGCAGATGTAAAAGCCAATGCTTCTTAATTAGACAACAGTGTCCAAAAAAGGCTGTAAGCTCCTTTATCAGCTCTAGGAGCTGGGATGCATTCTGGTGCATGGGAAGGGAATTTAAGGTTTGTGAAGGATTCCTTGCTCCCCCAATGGTGCATCCACTCAAAAACTCCATGTGCAATCCTGACACTGCATGACTTCAACATGTGTGTGGCACAAGCATGCATGTGGGCCTCAGCCCACAGTGTAAAATGCTGCCCCTTCATATTCAACTTACTGCACAACTAGATCCTTCATCACACTTCAGAAGCTCTCTCAAATGGAAAGCATGTTCTGGGTACAACCGTGATTATCTACTTTGTGAAGACATTGGAAATAGTCCAGGGCCAAACCAACTGGCCTCCACCAATGCAATACACCTGGCTTGGAAGCCTTCAGCACTTAGGAAATCCCAAATAGTACACTACCCTGCAGTGTATCTTCTCAGCAACACAGGCTACTGCGAGCTCAGCAGATTTGCCCTCCACTCTCTATACTGTCAGCCCACAGAATTTCAAATCAAGTCATTATTGTCAAATCACTCCATGGCCTGGGCCCTGGTTACCTAAAAGACCATTTAAAGCTCTGGGATGAAAACTGTAGTTGACAACTTTGGCACTGTGGGACTGACTCAACAATAAGGATGAAGCTCATTTGTGCAGGAGACAGAACCTTTGCCGGGGGCAGTCCGAGAGTGGAATGAACTGCCTCTGGAATGTAGGTCCATCACAAACCTCCCCACTTTACACTCCAAGTGCAAGGTGCATTTCCTTGACTTTGCTTTCTCTAACACACACCCCACAAGTACATGTATTAAAACAAACAGCTACCGATATACACTACTGCAGGCACCCATCTCACTGGGGAGAGGATGAGACAACCACCAACAACATGACTAACATCTGTAACACGCTTAATGCACTGCTGGAGGGCATTCAGATATGACAGGAATGAGCACAGCATAACAACCCGGATAGCATAGAAGAGAAGTGATAAATGGTAGCCAATCCTTATCTATCTCCTGAAACCAAATGGCCTCATTACAGGGTTTATTGATGCCCTGTGTCCATCCCATGCTATTGCTATTTATTATTCTTTACCTTGCACTAGGACCTTGATGCCATGACTCGGCTGAACCCCTGTGTGCTGGATGCTTTTGTCACAGTAAATCTAGTGCTAACGAAAGGTTCTGGCTTCACAACCCTTTGGGCTGACAGATGGCCTTTATCCTCCAAATGAGCGGAAGGGGTGGTGACAGCCCAGGCTTTGCTTGTTCAGTGCTCCCTGCCAACCTGTGTGTGTGTGTGGGGGGGTAGTTTAACTTCCCTGCCTGCTATTCTATATATGTGCATTCCCTCAGTGGTGCCATGGGGCGGACACATGAACTTGCCTAAGTGCTGACATCCTGCTAGTGCAGAACTCATGAAGGAGCTAAGCAAAGCCCCTAAGGGCACTTGGATTTAGTACTGGGGTATGGGAATGGGGTTTGGGCATTCTGGCCCAGTGCTCAAGGAGGAGCAGTATGGCTGATCTGCAGAAGCCGAAAGAGACCACTTACTCAAAATAATACATGAAGAAAAAAGTAAATTTGAACTCAAAAATTATGCTTAACGGGAGCATTGGCGCTCATGCAGCAACACACTTAAACGCATGAACAGCTCCACTGGAGTCTGTGGGAATGCTCAGGTGCTTAAAGTTAAGCATGTACTTAAGTGCTTTGCTAGATCTGGACCTTAGAAAAGAACTGTCAGCCAATTAGAGAAGTCCCATTGCAACCCCCATTAACACAGCATGGAGGGGGACAAGGTGGTGATGAGTGCTGGGAACAGGGGCTGAAGCACATGCTTAATCTTTGAGCAGTCCTGCTCCATCAAGTTTGAGACACATTGGTAGGGCGGGGCTGAAGCTGCCTTTGCCTCTTCTGTACCCTGGCCAAACAGCGCATGCTAGCAAGGCACCTTTGGCATTCCTCTTTGGGTTCAGCTTAAACGATTGTAAATGAAATGTTTGAGTGTGGATTATTCTTCAAAAGTGGCTTTTCAAACTCTGTGCCAACCTCAGTCCCCTCCAGCGAGACAGCCTTTTGTTTCCTCTCTTTTAGTGAAGGTCCATGACTCATCCCCAAGAATCCCTATTTATTTCTAACAGGAGGAGGAAATTCCCCAAGAGACAGCAGCTCAAGAGCCTTTAATAGTTCCTCTCTCCTACAGTGGCATGCCTTTAGAGGAAATCAGTGTTATTCAATGGAATTCATCTTGCAGCCCAAATAGTACTTTTAGAAGGCCAGAACTGTATCAAGACTAATTTTATTTTTGTGCCCCCATTTCCAAGCAATTAGCACTGGATATTTTGTCAAATTCATTATTTAACAAATTTCCCTTTTTTGTTCAAATAATTTATCTGATTAATGCTTTCCCCACTGCTTAGCCAGCCCTTGCTGTCATGCTGGCAGTATGCTGAGTAGTGTTCTGGAGTTTGATTGAGATAAGCTCTCAAAATGCTGATGTTTGTCTGAGTGTTCTTGGAACCTCTCAATTATGCAAAATTAGGAAGCACCTCCCATGAGATTAGCCCATGGCTTAGAAATTCTGTATCTCTAAATCTGTTCCAGGCTACAGAGTCAACCTTCAACTGCAAGAATGAAAAATAATAGAACTAAAGTCAACTCAGTTACTTGCCAGTCTCACTACTGTTTCCATTCATGTTTGGTGAGTGTTTTGGGCACTCACCAAATTTTAAATCACCTTTACTTTGAAATGGCTACCCTGTCCCAACAAAACTTAACTTTTCGAAAAATCCTTGAGTAATTCAAGCTTTTAGCCTTTTCATCAGCATCCCACTCCAGAATAAGAATGAATTATTTCTCCCCTCATTTTAGTGGCTATTTTGTAAATGGTTGGTAGAGGTATCATGTGTACCCCTCAGCTCTGTTAACTACATGAAAAAGCTAACAGATTTTCATCTGACTTTAAAACCCATTGAAATGCAAGCTCAAAGCTTTAAAGGCAAGTACTTTTCTGTGAAAGATTTGTTTTGGTTCATTTCCTTTGCAATTACATTAATGTTTAATGAAAATAGATTATGAAAAAAGGCTCAGAATAGTAATTTTCCTGAGCCGATTATGTCTATGGAGGTGGAACAAACACCAAAGGTAAGAAAATGGATTTTAATGGGTCTTTCAAGACATCTGGAGAAGTATTATGTTATTTAATGAGAACTCTTTTTTCATCTATATTTCAATTCATGCCTAATGATGATACTCTCAGGGTGTTATACCACCATTTACTGAGCACTGCCAATTGCTCTCTGCTGTGAGCAATCCTCGAGTGGAAAGAAACAGCATCTCCTAAGAAGGCACGCTGTCAAATCCTCGCTCAGGAAGCAATTTGTTGCATAATGGAACAATTAAAATACAAAACTTTAAATAAAAATAACCACACTGGGACACATATTCCACATGGGTCAATTGCCACAGCGCCCCTGGAGCGGGAGGAACTCTGGCAGCATGCATCACTGAGGATCTGGGCCCCACCCTGGAATGTTAAGCTTGGGGTGGATGAATTGGCTCAGATAAAATAGTTATTCACCAAACCTTTGCTTGAAGCAAACCTCAAACAAAACTTGAGGTTAAGAGTCTGAATCTCCTTTCCTCGTTACTTTTCCATGAGTTTCTGCATTTCCAAGACTTTGGCAAAACTACACAGAGAAATTCCAGAGTGGCAGGGACCTGATGGCAATTTGACTTACCAGGGCGTAATGCCGGAGTCACCCCATTTCAGTCCTTGGCCTTACAGAGGTGTGAATCTGGCATTCAGGAAACAGGAGTCAGGCCTTGGGAGAAGCAGTTCTCACTGTGTTTCCCAGCAAGAAGCTGAAGCAGCAGGACTCTGACAAGACAGCCTGTTTCTAAAAAGAGGTTTCCAGCCCAGATGCTCAGCCGGTGTTAATCCACTGAGGTCAATGGAGTTATGCCGGCTTATACCAGCCAGTCATCTGGTCCACAGCATGGCCACAGATAAGGTTAAAATAAGCATCCTGACATTGGCTGCTCATCCAAACTGAAACACGGGGCAACCCCATCTGTGAGGCCAGCTCAGAAGGCAGCACTTGCACTTAGGAAATTAATTCAGGGAAAAGTGTTTCTGGACATATAATGACATCTGTAGAAGTACTAACTTCTTGCAGCGATACTCCATGATGGATTGATTGGAATCCAAGGAAGGAAACTGAATTTTTAGGTTTCAGAGTAGCAGCCGTGTTAGTCTGTGTCTGCAAAAAGAAAAGGAGGACTTGTGGCACCTTAGAGACTAACAAATAAATTTTTAGGGTGACACAATTGGGTTGTATTGCTGTCAGCACCTGCCTCTCGCAAGCACCCCCTATCTGGCCGATACATGCCTGCAATACCTCAGTTTTGAACACAGCAGCACCCACCTCTCGCCGGCGGCCCCTTTCGGGTTGGGTGTGAGCCTGCTTTTCTTTCTTACAATGAGGTGGCACCTGCCTCTCATGAGCACCTCCCTGGCCAATAGTTGTTAGGCGAATCTTTAGTGACAGCCCTCCAGCCAAGTCACACACACTGTCCACCCTCTCCAGGGTATACAGTTTCTAGTTCTTTCTCCCAGACTCGGTATGAAGCCGTAGCAGGAAGGATTCCTCCCCAGAGGCACTGCCTTCTTTAACAGCCCAACAGGTGCCCACCATGGTACCCTCAGCTGGTGTCCTTTTAGCAGCCCCCTTCTGGACTCAGTCTTCAACCAGCCCAGCGGGACCCAGCATGGTACCATCACCTGGTCTGTCTAGGTTCTGGGCTCAGTCCCCTGGGCTCAGCCTGCCCGCACTGACCTGTCTATGGTCCTGCTGCTCTTCCAGCCAGCTAGGCACCCGGTCTTCTGCAGCCTTCCCTGGGCTCAGTTTTGCCTGCCATCAGCTGTCCACAGTGCTGCTGCTTTTCCAGCAAGCCAAGCACCCAGTCTTTGGCAGCCTTCCCTGGGCTCAGTCCTGTCTGCAGTGAGCTGTTCACAGTTCTGCTGCTCTTCCAGTCAGCCACCTGGTCCCCCTTTTTCAAGCTCCAGGCCGCAACTGACTGCTCTGCCTCTACTGCTTCCTTTTATGTGGCCCTTCTGGACCCTGATTGGCTGCTCCAGCATCCCCTCTAGGCTTCCTGGAAGACTTCTCCTCTGCTCTTTTCTGGGGCAGGGCCACAAGGCCTCCAGCAGGGGGCCTCCGGAGCCAGTTCACCCAGTCACATAGGTATACAACCAAGACAAAATAAGTGGGGTGACGTTTTAGATTATAGGAAAGAGCTGCTGCTGGACATGTTTGAAGCATCACTTTCAAGATCTGTAGAAGTAAACTGGAAAAGCACTGGGAAAAAATGTAGGGAACTACTGGACATTAGCATGGAGTACAGGCCCTACAGTATGTGTATTTCCTCTATACTTATATTAGAGATCTAGAATAGACTAGAATGTGCAATATAATTGTAGGTGCCCATGATGTTACTGTGCCAAATAGGGGGACAATATTATGACTCTTGCAGTTCTATTGTATCAAACCAGTTTCTAAATTACCATCTTAAACAGCAGTGCTTTTCTTTAGTCAATGATCGAGTGCAAGTATTATATAGACAGTGAATATTTAAATACCCTTGCATCTCTATCACACCAGTTCTCTTATCCTTACTTTTAACCAGATACAGAGTCGTCTTTTCTCTATATGGTATTTACTGAAGTTTTATTATTGTCTGTCTGTTTTTTAAAATAACTCACCTGACAATTCTTCTCTTTTCAGACTTGTTAACCTGCTGTATCCAATACTGATTGAAGAGTCCTGGTTTCTGAAACTGATTCAGATGAATAGAGGAATAGATAAAAGCTTTCCCCTTTTCTACTATTCTTCTCTAATGATCAGTGAAGAAATGAATGGCTTCTCTTTGTATTAGTGATTGGCCTTCCATTGATCATTGGCTCAAGTCTTAATCTGTCAGTGCACACCTACCCTGAAGCCACAACTCTCTTGTTAATTTGAAAGACTGGTAAAACCAATGCTTGTTCATATCACTTGATAGGGTTTAGGATTGTCAGCCAATAGGATGCTGTCATGTATTTTATATGGATGCAGTGTAGTTGTGGCTGTGTCAGCCACAGGCTATTAAAGAGATAAGGTGGGTGAGGTAATATCTAAAATACCTTCAAAGCGTGTCTCTCTCACCAGCAGAAGTTGGCTCAATAAAAGATATCTCCCCCTCTTGGCTCTCTAATGTATTTTATAGTTATTTACTGTTGCCTGGTATTTTTCTTTTGTAAATGTGGTCAGCGATATTGATTCTGCCTGTACATTTCCTAACTTAGTGGAAGAATTGCTTTTGTTAGCAGGCTCTATTCCCCCCTCAGTGGTTCTTTAGTGACAGGGAGTTATCTGCTTTTCCTCACGTGCTAAGGATTTCATGTCATATAGTCATACCGTTGAAATGACATGCTTAGAATGGCTCTATTAACATATGGCTCAGTCATACCTTATATGCACCTGAGCACACTATTTGTTGTGGTGATGGGGAGATTCCCCTATGTCCTTATGGAGGCAGCTCAGTGATGCCAGATACCCAGACGCACTCAGATGCTAAGGTGATGGGCCAGGTCAGTACCTGCACAGATGCATGTGGGATTAAGGTCTCCCTATGCAGATCCCTTTATTGGAGTAGGGCCCTTTGCTCTTCCCAGCTCATTTCTACACTGCCTTTCGTACAGGAGGATACCATGCATGGCTGAGTGTGAATCTGAAGGTTATAGAAAGGAAAGTGTCATCTCTAGTTTCACATACAGTTTTAATCTGGTAGGTTGAACATAGCTTGTACTAGTATGTGAGAATGGCTGGCTACAACCTGCAGTGTGTTTCATTTGTTCCATCTATACCTGCTGCTTTGATCCAGTTTGTGCAAAATCTCAGCACAGATCTCAACCAGTTTTGAATTCGAACTAATATTCTTGCTCTTCATCCCTAGAGAAGTAGTGATTTGTCTACCAGAGTTGCTTAAGGAACATTACAGAAAGGACAATTTGCAAGATAAACTACAGAGATATTTGCAGTCAACGGCAGGTAAGCAATATTAGATATATGTTTGAAATAGATGTAGGAAAAGACTAGTTAATGTAGAAGGAATTGTGGTTGACTGGACCTATTATTCTTATTCTTATTACATCCTTCTTTGTGTAAACCCAATTACAGAGGCAAATCAAAGTAGGTAAGTATATAATTTACAGCTTAGTTGCCTCTAGAGTAAAAAATGCTGGTGATACAAAAAACTGAAAATGAAGAGGCCAAACATGTTTTTGTGCTATTTATTGTTTATGCATGTGGAGAGGAGCAGATTGTTTAAACTATTCTGTTATAGATGAGTGCATTGGCACAAGTATTGATCTGAGATGTCACTGCAATGTCAAAACTTAAAGATTAACATAGAGAGTTGTTACCAGGAATAGGAGACAAAACTAATCAGGAAACACTATAAATTAAGCTATTTATTTAGTTGCTGATACTTCTGAATTTGGACAGTGATTCACTGTTGGATTTCAGGGCATTGGGCTTTCATTCTAGAGTGGTATGAATATTGATAAAGTTTGTAATATTGTGCTAGTGGGTTTCAAACTTGAAATTGTGAGACCTGCAAAACCTCCTGAATATTGAACTACCTGTTTTTTTTTCTTTTTTTTTTTGCGCAAAAGTGCTTCTGAATGAATCACTAGACCAGGAATTATTCAGAGAAGTTATGAACTAAACTCACACAAATATGATTTCTTTACATATTATCTACAAACAGAACAAGAGGCAAAAATCAAACCAGTTATTCATTAGAAATTGTAGTAATTTGAAGAATTAGATCTGGATCATTCCCAGTTCTGAGTGAACTTCAAAGTATTTGGCGCTTACATTGAAATTTGACTTTGGGGTAAGCACCCAGAAGTCTAGAGACTTGTCTAGGTGGGCACTTTGTTCACGACAAACTGGGGTGTAAATCCACAGTGTACTAGTGTGTCGTGTATTAACTGTCCTCAGGGACCCTGCTAAACACACTCAAAGTTCTATAGAGTGCTTTGATCTATTCTGCTTTGAAAGAGAAGTAGAGACCAAAGGTCACTTTGGAACTTTTAGTGCACAGCCGTAGGGTCCGCATGGACATTTAGTGTGCAGCAGTCTTGGGGGAGGTAGATTTACACCTCACTTTGCTGCATACTAATAAGCCCAAGGTGTTTATTCAAACTTCCCCAAACAGCCTCAGAAGGTCAGTCTTTGTTACAAGATTTCTGGTATTTCCTGCTTCTGGTCAAACTGAAGATTCTTTACAAAGAGAATTTTGTGAGGTATTTTAGCATTTAAGCGAAAGCACAGAGATAGAGCAGAGCCAGGCAGGCTAGAATTGGTTGAACAATGAGAAAAACTACGGACTTTTTTTCCATTTTTAATAGGAACTTCATAACTTTCAAAAAATTCCAACCAGTGCAAGTAATACCATTGTAATATTTCACTACTCTTTCCCCGCATCCTTATACTATACACATTATTTCCCTCATACAGTGAGCAGAGATTTTGCATTGAGCTATTCAAAAGGCTGGTCACTACCTGTTAGTGTCTGACCTCAGTTCAATATTAGCCCTTTAACAATTACTATCCTAAAGAGAGGTTATGAGTTTAGTGTCACTTTTTTTACTGTTACATTTGATGTTCAGGCAAATTGCAGGTCAGTTGCACTACACTGAGGAGTAAATGTAGCACAATATACTGATGCCAGAACAAAACTAATACCTCAGACAGAACCAAGTGTACATTCAAAAATATATTAAACAGGAAGTTAACGGTACTATGATCATTCTATTGTTTTTCATTCAAAGATTTTCTCCTCTCTAAGACTATGTCACACGACAAAACAAACAAACAACTAAAAACAAAACAAAAAACCCGTGGCAGCGAGTCTCCGAGCCCAGGTCAACTCGTGGGGCTACACACATAAGTGTAGTCGTTCCACGTGGGCTGGAGCTCCAGCTCAGGAACCCAGGGTGCTGGGGGGGAGAAAGGGTCTCTGAGCCTGAGCTCCATCCACAGCAGGAACGTCTATGCTGCTATTTTTAACCCTGTAGCACGATCCCCGTGAGCCTGAGTCAGTTAACCTGACTCAGTTAACCCGAGTGGTAGATAGGGATAGGATACAGAGGGACCTAGACAAATTGGAGGATTGGGCCAAAAGAAATCTGATGAGGTTCAACAAGGACAAGTGCAGAGTCCTGCACTTAGGACAGAAGAATCCCATGCACTGCTACAGACTAGGGACCGAATGGCTCGGCAGCAGTTCTGCAGAAAAGGACCTAGGGGTTACAGTGGACGAGAAGTTGGATATGAGTCAACAGTGTGCCCTTGTTGCCAAGAAGGCCAATGGCATTTTGGGATGTATAAGCACCCATCCTACAGTACATCTAATTAGAATGCCTGTCTCTATAGCTGTGTCTGCCATCTAGTGTATTATGGGATAATTTTGCTTCTAAGCCCTTAGCTAGAGAGACAGGATGATAGCAAAGGAAATGCACAACCAATGGAGGGATTTAGACAAACAGCAATTTGTAAAAAATTGAATTAATCTCTCTCCTGAAAGTGATATACTCCAGGGGCAGCACAAATCATTTAGACTAACCAATTATATATCCAACTAATGATTGTTCCGACAAGCCTGCATTTCTCCCCAGCTTACCTATCAAAATGTCATGTGAGACTGTGTCCAAAGCCTTGCTGAAGTCCAGGTATAGTATGTCCACTGCATTTCCCCTATCCAGCGAATCAATTACACCGTCAAAGAAATAAATCAAGCTGGTTTGGCATGATTTCTTCTTGGTAAATCCAGGGTGGCTGCTAGTGATCATCCCTCCGTCCTCTAGATATTTGCAAATTGAAAGTTTTTACATTGCTCTAGTAGCTTCCCAGGCATCAAGGTCAGGCTGCTATCACGACATGGTGAGTTACATAGGAACTGAAAATGTCCTAGGGTACAGCATCGCACAGTAGCATTAGTAAATGCAATAGGAGTTGAACAGAATAGGGTATTAGGATTACAAAATCAGGCTGAATATTCTTTTTTAAACAAGTGTTCACTGCTATTTCCATAACAGATCATCATTAAATCTTTCTTAACAGCAATAGATTTGTTGGTATGATCTTAGTGAAATATTAAGCCAAAGGGCCATAAATTCATAAGACATTAGTAAAATCTGCTTCAAGTACATTTAAAAATTAGGCAGGAAATTAAATTTTACAACTTCTCAGCTAAATAGTCTCTCTCTGGCTATAAATTAAAAATCTTAAGTGAGTTTGGGTAGCGTCAAGACATCTAGCTTTTAATGTATTTGCCTGAGTGTGATCTAAATTATTTCTTTTCAAAAATTTGCAAGAAGGTGAGACAATATCTTTAGAGCAATAAAAATACAGGAATAGTCCATCTAGCCCAGTATCCTGTCTTCCAACATTGGCCAGTGTCAGATGCTTAAATGACCAGAACAGGGCAATTTATCCAGTGAACCATCCCCTGTCATCCAGTCAGTGGCTTCTGGGAGTCAGTGGGTTAGGGAGACCCGGAGCATGGGGTTGCATCCCTGACCATCTTGGTTGATAGTCATTGATGGACCTATCCTCCAGCAATTTGGCTAATCATTTTTGAACCCAATTATACAACTGACTTTCACAACATCCCCTGGTTGACTGTGCATTGTGTGAAGAAGTACTTCCCTTTCTTTGTTTTAAACCATCTGCCTATTAATTTCATTTCGTGACCCCAGTTCTTGTGCTATGAGAAGGAGTAAATAACACGTCCTTATTTACTTTCTCCGCACCCGTCATGCTTCTATAGACCTCTGTCATATCCCCCGCACTGCCAACCCTCGTCATCTCTTTTCTAAGCAGGACAGTCTCAATGTTTTTAATCTCTCCTCATACGGAAGCTACCCCCTCATCATTTTTGTTGCCATTCTCAGTTCTTTTTCCAATTCTATACATCTTGTTTGAGATGGGACAACCAGAACTGCACGCAGTATTCAAGGTGTGGGCATATCATGGATTTACATAGTGTCATTATGATATATTCGGTCTTATTATCTATCCCTTTCCTAATGATTCCCAACATTCTGTTATCTTTTTTGACTGTCGCTGCACATTGGGTGGACGTTATCAGAGAACTATCCACACTGACACTTCGATCTCTTTCTTGAGTGGTAACAGCTAATTTAGACTCCATCATTTTGTATGTATAGTTGGGATTATGTTTTCCAATGTGCGTTACTTTGCATTTATCAACATTAAATTTCATCTGCCATTTTATTGCCCAGTCACTCAGTTTTGTGAGATCCCTTTGTAACTCTTCACAGTCTGCTTTGGACTTAACTGTCTTGAGTAATTTTGTATCATTTGAAAACTTTGCCACCTCACTGTTTACCCCTTTTTCCAGATAATTTCTGAATATGTTGAAATGTGCTGGTTCCAGTACAGATCCTTAGGGGACCCCACTATTTACCTCTCTCCACTGTGAGAAAACACCATTTATTCCTACCCTTTGTTTCCTGTCTTGTAACCATGAGAGGACTGATCCATGAGAGGACTTTCCCACTTATCCCATGCCTACTTACTTTCCTTAAGAGCCTTTGGTGAGGGACCGTCTCAAAGGCTTTCTGAAAGTCCATGTACACTATATCCACTGGATTACCCTTGTCCATATGCTTGTTGACCCCACCTCAAAGAATTCCAATAGGCATGATTTCCCTTTACAAAAGCCATGTTGACTCTTCTCCAACATATTGTGTTCATCTAGTTTCAGACACTTTGCCTGGTATTGAAATTAAGCTCCAGAGGTGATCTTAGTGCTTACAGGCCAGTAAGCCTTTTTTAAAAAAAATGTTACATTAGCAATCTGCCAGTGAGCTGGATCAGAGGCTAATTTAAGTGATAGATGACATACCACAGTTAGAGGTTCTGTAATTTCTTATCTGAAGTCCTTCAGATCTCTAGGCGGAATACCATAAGGTCTTGATACAATTTGATATCTGAGATTTGGCAAATTATGAGTGTTTAGATTATAAATTTGTTCCAAAAGCATCTCCACTGACACCTCAATCTGGGACAGTTCCTTACATTTGACACCTAAAAAGAATGGTTCAGGTGTGAGAATCTCTCTCACATCCTCTGCAGTGAAGACCATTGTGAAAAATTCATTTAGCTTATCTGCAATGGCCTTGCACTCTTTTAGCACTTTGATCATCCAGTGGTCCACAGGTTGTTTGGAAAGCTTCCTGCTTCTGCTTTACTTAAAAAAAAGTTGCCAGAGTTTATGCTCCTTTCTATTATCTTAAGTAGCATTTGCCTTCCAATTTTTAAAGGATGTCTTTTTGTCTCTAACTGCCTCATTTACTGTATTGTTTAGTAATGGTGGGATTTTTTTTTGGTCCCCTTATTGGGTTTTTTTTTTTGGCTGTACATTTAGTTTGAGCCTCTATTATGCTGTTTTTAAAAAGTTTCCATGCAGCTTGAAGGCATTTCACTCTTGTGACTATTCCTTTTAATTTCTGTTTAACTAGCTTCGTCACTTTTGTGTAGTTCCTCTTTTTGAGAAATGCTATGGTGGTGGCATTCTCCAGCCCATCCTGGGGTGACATGGACCCAGACAATATGGGGATAGTTTAAATAATTTAAGTAATAATCTCCCATTATTACTGAGGTTTCTGTTTTTGTAGCCTTGCTAATTTCCCTGAGTATCTCACAGTCAGTCACCATCCTGGTCAAGTGGTCGGTAGCGTATTCCTATTGCTATACTCATATTATTCAAGCACTGAATTTCTATCCATAGAGATTCTATAGCCAGTATTCTCTCTTTCTGAGAGTGCTAAAGTGATCAGGAACAGTCAGCATGGATTCACCAAGGGCTAGACATGCCTGACTAATCTAATTGCCTTCTATAATGAGATAACTGGCTCTGTGGATGAGGGGAAAGCAGTGGACGTGTTGTTCCTTGACTTTAGCAAAGCTTTTGACACGGTCTCCCACAGTATTCTTGCCAGCAAGTTAAAGAATTGTGGGCTGGATGAATGGACTATAAGGCAGACAGAAAGCTGGCTAGGTTGTCGGGCTCAACGGGTGGTGATCAATGGGTCCATGTCTAGTTGGCAGCCGGTATCAAGTGGAGTGCCCCAAGGGTCGGTCCTCGGGCCGGTTTTGTTCAATATCTTCCTTAATGATCTGGAAGATGGTATGGATTGCATCCTCATCAAGTTTGCAGATGACACTAAACTGGGAGGAGAGGTAGATACGTTGGAGGGTAGGGATAGGATGCAGAAGGACCTAGACAAATTGGAGGACTGGGCCAAAATAAAACTGATGAGGTTCAACAAGGACAAGTGCAGAGTCCTGCACTTAGGATGGAAGAATCCCGTGCACCGCTACAGACTAGGGACCGAATGGCTCGGCAGCAGTTCTGCAGAAAAGGACCTAGGGGTTACAGTGGACGAGAAGCTGGATATGAGTCAACAGTGTGCCATTGCTGTCAAGAAGGCCAATGGCATTTTGGGCTGCATAAAGAGGGGCATTGCCAGCAGATCGAGGGACGTGATCGTTCCCCTATATTCGACATTGGTGAGGCCTCATCTGGAGTACTGTGTCCAGCTTTGGGCCCCACACTGCAAGAAGGATGTAGAAAAATTGGAAAACGTCCAGCGGAGTGCAACAAAAATGATTAGGGGATTGGAACACATGACTTATGAGGAGAGGCTGAGGGAACTGGGATTGTTTAGTGTGTGGAAGAGAAGAATGAGGGGGGATTTAATAGCTGCTTTCAACTACCTGAAAGGGGGTTCCAGAGAAGATGGATCTAGACTGTTCTCAGTGGTAGCAGATGACAGAACGAGGAGTAATGGTCTCAGGTTGCAGTGGGGGAGGTTTAGGTTGCATATGAGGGAAAACTTTTTCACTAGGAGGGTGGTGAAGCACTGGAATGGGTTACCTAGGGAGGTGGTCGAATCTCCTTCCTTAGAAGTTTTTAAGGTCAGGCTTGACAAAGCCCTGGCTGGGATGATTTAGTTGGGGATTGGTCCTGCTTTGAGCAGGGGTTTGGACTAGATGACCTCCTGATGTCCCTTCCAACTCTGATATTCTATGATTCTATGATCTGTACAGACAGCGTGAAAACAGTTTCTTACCGCTGTCAGCATTGTGGGTTCATGTGTTCTCCTCTTTCTTCTTCTGGAGGTCACATGCTGCCAATTTTCTTCCTTTTTCTGAACTGCCCTCTCAGATTCTTCAGCATGCTGTGCCTGCAGTACCGAAAGCTGACTTCTGTCCAGAAAGCCTTCATTTTCTCTGATGCAATGCAGGTTTGGTACTTGGGTCTCTAGTCCTTTATCGTTCTCTTCCAATATGGAGACCAGCTTGCACTTTGTACAGACGAAGTCACTTCTATCCTCTGGGAGGAAGAGAAACATGGCACATACCTATCCATAACCGCTCACTATCCATAATGTCTTCCTTCTAAGAGCCTCTTCAGATGTTGTATTTACTGCTCAGAGAAGCCTGAAAGGCAAAAACAAACAACAAAAACCCTCTGGGCGAACTCCCTCTGTTTGCCTGTTCTCTGATCCCCTCACCTAAGCCATTTGCTGGCTTTTATAATCACTTACTCCCTTTCCAGCTGGGTCTGATGATTTTTCAGGGCTTGCTGGCCCCAGGACTCTGGCTCTTAAAGGGGCAGGCCACCCCTTTGCAATGTGTTTCACAGGGAACATTTATGAACAGTTACAGTTGTGAGGGTGAAATAAAATCACATGACAGGAAATAGAGGAAAAGCCTCACATGATTTTTTGCGAACTTTTAATTGGTCAGTTTTGTACAGCTCCAGTGCCCTTCCCCATAACGGGACAACGAAGAGACAACTGCAGAAATTCCAACAGAGAAAACATATGTTAGTGCTTTGCATCAGAGACAGTCAGCCTACAGACTTCCTGGGCACAGGAGAGCCTGAGCACTGAGTCTGGATCCAGACTCAGACTTCCATTACACTCCAGGGAGAAGCTCAAATGAGATTGGCGTACTGCTGTGTCAGACTCTTCTCCAAATAGGGGTAGATAACTTCCTGCCAAGTAGCATCTGCACTCTGCAAGCCAAGGCATTGTTCTATGTGCAGGCAAACCTGATCCTGTCTTGCTCGCTCAGGGTTGGGAAGGAATCTTTTCCGTCCATTTTATATAACTGGCCAGATGTATTTCTCTTTTCTTTCCCCCTCCACCCCAGCTTTTCTTGCCTCTCTCGTGAGGACTGGCCACTGCTAGATGACGGACTGAGCATTGATCTAATTTAGGGTGGGCAATTCCTATGTACCATTTACCTCCAGTGGCCTAATTCTAATGCAGTGAGTGGAGGCTGTTTTGTAATGTTTGCTTCATCACCACTTGTCTATTCAGCGACAATATCAGCAGAGAACAGACAGATTACTGAGGCACAATTCCCTGTGAATGTAGCCGAGTTAGCATCAACAATTGCATCTTTCCTGCCTTCTGTTCAGAATTATTCCAATTCTTTTCCTAACACATCTCTGCTATGAATTGTGGGAGAGTCAACTCACAACTGGAGGGCCCCCTCCTAGCTGGGCCTGGCATAGCAGTAGCAGGCTCTTCTCCTCTACCTTCCTGCTGATGGCTGACCATCCTGGCCTGCCTCTTCTCATGAATCAGCCCTCCAGCCACGTCATGTTTAGTCCCACCGCTTCCAGAATAAGAATGTCCAAACAAAATCTGATCCCTCCATCCAGCCTGCTGGCCTTGATTGTGGCCCCAGAGGTTCATACACCTTTTCTCAGGGCTTCCAGGCAGTCATATCCCTTTCACAGAGGCTTCAAGTCACCTTCCCAGGGGCTGGTAGAGGAGCACTGGCCTGCCCTCTACACTGGGTTTCAGTGCAGGGACCCTAGGACAGGCAGTCCAGGGTCACTCCACCAGATTCCTTGCTGCTGCTACCTCTGGCCTTCTTCCTCCCCTTACAAGAGCCTTCCTTTTCCCTACAGGTCTCTTCACTCCCTACTACCAACCTTCCTCTGTTATAGCTCCACCTAGCCCCTCCACAGCTGGCTTTCATCATTAATTAGGTTTGGCCAACCCTCCAGGTACAACCTCTCAGGCCCACATTAAACCTTCCACCATCTGTGTGGGGTAGCGCCCCCACTCGTGGATTCAATAGTCATGTGTTTACTTCCCACTCATTTCTCTCTCAAGAGGAACAATTCATTTCTCTGTTTAAGTCTGCTAACTGCTCAACACTATGACGCACACAAAAACCTTTAGACTACAAATCCAATAATGTGCTTGAAAATCTTGCAATATAAAGTGCTTGCTCAGCTGGGGATCTGTCTATGCTACACACACATCGTCTTTTTCTCTGAAATATCCTATGGGGATGAAATAAATATGGAATATTTTGATTCTTCGGAGGCTCATTCAAGGAATTTCCTTTTGTAGGTTTAAAATGCTCGTTTTTCTATATTTTTGTAGAATATGTTGTATCGCCTTCATATCAGTAAGATATGCTGCACACTGTGGTCCCATCTGTTCTGCCACAGGTGATAGGAATATCATTGCCTCAGAAATGCTCAAATGTTCAGTAAAGTGGTTAGGCAGATGTCTCTGAGTTTCTTCAGTTTTTTTACATTTCCTGCCAATTATGCACAGACACCTCCTAAAGACGTGTGAATGCGAAGTATTTTTAATAGTAAATAAAGGTGTACATGTCAATGTAAGTCTCACACTATTCAGTGGAGTATGTGCAGTGACTACAGAGTGTCTAAGGTTAAAATGTACAGGATGTTTCCTTTTTTATAATGCATTCCTGCAGGAAGACAGGTATTCCCATGTTAAAATATGCTGCATTTATGTGTCTGTCCATTTGTTGAAGGCTTTGGAAGTGGTTTTGCATTCAGCCATCCTCACCACTAAAGAAAAGTGGAATCCACCTGGATTTCCTAAGATAAAAGTCAGACAGATTGTGCCATTGATCTGCCTCTCCAAAGCCAGAACACCAATGCGATCGACTAAACAGACTACACTACTGTCATAAATATAAAGGGAAGGGTAAACCCCTTTAAAATCCCTCCTGACCAGAGGAAAAGTCCTCTCACCTGTAAAGGGTTAAGAAGCTAAAGGTAACCTCGCTGGCACCTGACCAAAATGACCAATGAGGAGACAAGATACTTTCAAAAGCTGGGAGGAGGAGAAAAACAAAGGGTCTGTGTCTGTCTGCATGCTGCTTTTGCCGGGGATAGAACAGGAATGGAGTCTTAGAACTTTTAGTAAGTAATCTAGCTAGGTATGTGTTAGATTATGATTTCTTTAAATGGCTGAGAAAGGAACTGTGCTGAATAGAATGACTATTCCTGTCTGTGTGTCTTTTTTGTAACTTAAGGTTTTGCCTAGAGGGATTCTCTATGTTTTGAATCTAATTACCTTGTAAGGTATCTACCATCCTGATTTTACAGAGGTGATTTCTTTACTTCTATTAAAAGTCTTCTTGTAAGAAAACTGAACGCTTTTTCATTGTTCTCAGATCCAAGGGTTTGGGTCTGTGGTCACCTATGCAAATTGGTGAGGATTTTTACCAAACCTTCCCCAGGAAGTGTGGTGCAAGGGTTGGGAGGATTTTGGGGGGAAAGACGTGTCCAAACTACGTTTCCCAGTAAACCCAGTTAGAGTTTGGTGGTGGCAGTGGAGATCCAGGGACAAAGGATAAAATTAATTTGTACCTTGGGGAAGTTTTAACCTAAGCTGGTGAAAGTAAGCTTAGGAGGTTTTCATGCAGGTCCCCACATCTGTACCCTAGAGTTCAGAGTGGGGGAGGAACCTTGACAACTACTTACACAACTGCAGAGATAGGTTTCCAGGTTTGGTTTGTAATCCATCCAAGTAATGGACAAGCACTGGCACATTCCTTTAGGTACAAGTAATCTGCTTAAAAATGGGGGCCTATTTAGACATTCCTGGAACTGCCAAATGTACATGGAGCCTAATCTTCCCCCGTGAAGTCAATGGGACTTTTGCCATCGACTTCAATAGGAACGGGAACAGGTCCTTTAAGATCCTAAGGAATTTGCACCCACACATCGGTATGTGTTATCACCTACAATGGCCATTCATATTCAGCCCTATGGATTTGGCTGATATTCCACTCAGTCATAAGTCACTGTGCCCACCTAATTAGAAAGTTGTCATTGCTATAACCATTTCAGCATGTCTGCTAGTGTCAGGTTGATAAAGATTACAATAAAATGCTGTAGAGCACTTGTTCACAACTGTGACACATGCCTTTTATACTGACACTGCCAGCAACTGACACTTTGCAACTGTATGGAATACCTGAACGTTACAGGGAAAGCATGACAGGGTAAACCCAGACTGACATAGCAGTTACTACGCGAAGTTTTGCTCCGTGCAATGCTCAGTAGTTGCAATGCCTGGATTCCCTCTCGCTGTGTCTCGTGAGATTAGAGAAGAGCATAGTACACTATTACTTTGTGTGAAGCACATCAGATGCCACCAGTTATCCATAAGTATCAGGGGGTAGCCGTGTTAGTCTGTATCCACAAAAACAAGAATGAGTCCGGTGGCACCTTAAAGACTAACAGATTTATTTGAGCATAAGCTTTCATGGGTAAAAACCCCACTTCTTCACTCCATTCATCTGAAGTAGTGGAGTTTTTACCCATGAATGCTTATGTTCAAATAAATCTGTTAGTTTTTAAGGTGCCACTGGACTCTTTGTTTTTTTGTTTTTTTGTTTTTACCAGTTATCCATGAAAATCCAGCTGAATGAAAATTACATAGAATCATAGAATATCAGGGTTGGAAGGGACCTCAGGAGGTCATCTAGTCCAACCCCCTGCTCAAAGCAGGACCAATCCCCAACTAAATCATCCCAGCCAGGGCTTTGTCAAGCCTGACCTTAAAAATATCTAAGGAAGGAGATTCCACCACCTCCCTAGGTAACACATTCCAGTGTTTCACCACCCTCCTAGTGAAAAAGTTTTTCCTAATATCCAACCTAAACCTCCCCCACTACAACTTGAGACCATTGCTCCTTGTTCTGTCATCTGCTATCACTGAGAATGTCATCCAGAACATCAGTGCCTGCACACTACTGAAATTCCACCCAGCACACGAAATCCTCTCAAATAATCTTGTGTGGTGTCTGCAGAAAATCAGCTAGTTCCCCTGATGTATGCTACTTCCCCATCAACTGAAATAAAATATGAGAGGAGGAAAGACAAATATATGGGCAACCGACTAAGCAAACACTTAACAGACTGGTATAAATTCTAGGATTTTTTAATCAAAATTGGCTCTGCTCATTTGGTCATTGTAGTTTAGTGTGTTTGATAAAACAGCTGAAATTTTTATAGGATGCGCATATTTCTGGGAATTTATTACACTAGCAAAATAGCTTTGTATTTAATGAATGAGCTGGAATGGCACCTGTGAACATGTCATGAATAAATTTATTAAGCATATGCTTCACTGTTATGGAAGCAAAAGCTCTTCCTGCAGGTAGGACCTTGATCATATCATTCTCTTCAGGGTGGACTGATTTCCAATAAAAGCAATTTAAATCACCAAGTGGAAAGCCTCAATTTTAATCACCTTTTCATTTGTACTTAAATTATTTTCTAAAGAAAGGTGCATTCTCGTTCGTTGGTATAACCAATAAACATGTTAATTGGTACATCTATTTGCTACCAAACACAGTACACTATAAATTTATACATTTATTTAAGCAATTATATAGCTTAATATTTTCAGATCATCATCCATGGTACATTTTTAGTATGTTAGAAAATGGTGAATGAGATATTGCTTATTTACGAGATAATTAATTTTCTGCTTACGGTTTGTGTCAAGCTGGATGGTGACTGGAATTTAACTAAACACACAAACACAGCATATACAATTTATTTTTATTAAACAAAACATCCTTAAATGTTTTGGACACGTGAACTTCTCTCATCAAAACATGATTCACATTTATAAGTAAGTGGTTTATTTAAAGGAACACAGGAATTAACTGTAGTCAGTTAATTAAACTGATTATTTCAGGTCGGCCTCTGAAAATTTTCAAATATGCCTGTGGTTATTCCCCTCTATTTAGAACTGGTCAGGCCACATTCAGAGTATTGTGTCCAGTTTTGGGCCCTCTACTACAGAAAGGATGTGGACAAATTGGAGAGAGTCCAGTGGAGAGCTACAAAAATTATTAGGGGGCTGAGGCACATGACTTATGAGGAGAGCTGGGCTTATTTAGTCTACAGAAGAGAAGAATCATAGAATCATAGAATCATAGAATATCAGGGTTGGAAGGGACCCCAGAAGGTCATCTAGTCCAACCCCCTGCTCGAAGCAGGACCAATTCCCAGTTAAATCATCCCAGCCAGGGCTTTGTCAAGCCTGACCTTAAAAACCTCTAAGGAAGGAGATTCTACCACCTCCCTAGGTAACGCATTCCAGTGTTTCACCACCCTCTTAGTGAAAAAGTTTTTCCTAATATCCAATCTAAACCTCCCCCATTGCAACTTGAGACCATTACTCCTCGTTCTGTCATCTGCTACCATTGAGAACAGTCTAGAGCCATCCTCTTTGGAACCCCCTTTCAGGTAGTTGAAAGCAGCTATCAAATCCCCCCTCATTCTTCTCTTCTGCAGACTAAACAATCCCAGCTCCCTCAGCCTCTCTTCATAAGTCATGTGCTCTAGACCCCTAATCATTTTTGTTGCCCTTCGCTGGACTCTCTCCATTTTATCCA